>NC_137507.1:17627500-17650000 GCF_041902795.1 Electrophorus electricus
TTTGCAGAAGTGCTTGCTGAGACTCTTATTTACTCAGGGGTTTTCTTCACCACACACATCTTCTCTTAAATCTGTTTGTTCTTTCTGTTTTTTCTTTCTCTAAGTGCTATTTAACAACAGTGTATTTTAAAGGAAAAGTGTAGTTTCTTTGCATTTTGGCTTATTCTGTCAAGTTTTTTGGAGAAAAAAAAATGTATG
Organism: Electrophorus electricus; assembly: GCF_041902795.1. Lineage (NCBI taxonomy): Eukaryota > Metazoa > Chordata > Actinopteri > Gymnotiformes > Gymnotidae > Electrophorus > Electrophorus electricus. The sequence goes on from NC_137507.1 coordinate 17,627,699, forward strand.
TGTGTTGATCTGATGTGCCGTATAAAAAAGCTTGTCGTCTGTAGATTAATATAATTTTGTTTGATTCTAAACACATTTAAATAGTTTTAAGTATTGTCTTGAGAAAAGCCAAAGTCAATGCATTTCAGTGGATTATGTAAGTGTGGTACATGTTTGTTTGACAACACTTTGAAATCTGTCATTGGATGGGATTTGAAAAAATACAAAAAAAGCAGGCTTTCTATTTCTAAAACTGATTGTACTTATGCCTTTTGTACCAGTGCAACTTTTTATACTGGCAATTAAAGAAAAAAAGAAAAAAAAAAAACTATTTGAGAGTCTGTCTGGCCCAAAGCAGGGGTCAGCCAGTGGCTGGTTCCCAAGCATGGTTTCTAGTTGGCATCCAGAACGGTTAGGTTTTAATATAAAGATTTTCTAGGAGAACTTTGGCTTGGTATCTTTTGGCCTCTTATTGTTCCCTTCAGCATTTGGTTTCACTTTACTTGATTTTCCTTTATGTTTCTTTGTTTTCTTCTTTTTTTTTCGGAAAGAGGGTCGGACGTTTTCCTTTTGGCTTATAAATATTTGAAGCAGTTTGTCTTTTCAGAGTCTTTACGACGGCGGTAAGTTTCATTTCGTTCAGTATTGTGCAGTCTCCATGATAAGGCGATTAGAAGATTTTAGAAGTATTTAGTCACCTTCAGTGGATAAATGTATTAGTTTGACAAAGAGATAAAACAGTAATTTGAGGAGTTTTTTGCTTTTAGCTGTTTAGATTTTTCTGGTTTCTCTGTCCTTCGCTGTTAACCTAACTGTGTAGCTGAAACAGTCAGACTTATTTTTGTAAATGTACGTTCTTGTGTGATGCAGTTTTTTGCTTCTGTCTCCGATATTAAATCATTTTTCCTAATACTTGTCTCTCTCTCTGTGCTGTGCTGTTCTGGTACCTGTCCAATGTTGTAACAATGTTCACACAACCCGCCAGTCTTCTCTCTCTCTCTCTCTCTCTCTCTCTCTCTCTCTCTCTCTCTCTCTCTCTCTCTCTCTCTCTCTCCGTCTTTCTTTCTTTGTTCTTTATTGTTTGACATTTCTTGTTCTGTTTGATGCATTAGTGCGGTTGATTTCATCCAGTTGTCACTGCAGTTCCATCACCAAACATGGTAAATATACATAAAGATGTTTTATATGTATATTTCTGTGCAGCCCAATTTGCTGTAACAGTAGTTGGACAGCCGTTTTGAAGTCTGATATCAGTCCAAACTCAAAACACTCTAGCCTACAGCCAAACTAGTAAATATTTTTAAACTATAAAAGTTAACCTTTTTTTCAATTGAAAGTACATTTGCCATGGGGAAAATACATAAATACAAAAATTTAAGTATCCAAATATGGCAAGTCCTATATAAGAATCATATGGATTCACGATCTGATGCATACGTGTTAAGGCTATTTGTTTTTAGGTTTTCTTACTTTTAAAAAGGCAAAGAGATAAATGTTTAAATGTTAAACTTCAAATCCTAAATTCCTGCCTCCTCCCCTTGCATTGACTGATGGACTTGAAGTGAATGCAGCGGAGAGACCTCGTTCCCCTGTTCTGTACTGTCGGCTACTCTGGGCGGAGCCTCCCTGTCTCTCTGTCCTCGTCCTGCTACTCTGGGCGGAGCCTCCCTGTCTCTCTGTCCTCGTCCTGCTCCACACTGTCCTGTCCTTGTCTTTGCTGCGTCCCTACAGAGATACCAGAGAGTCCAAATTCAGCCTTTTCCAAGGAATACCAGAGGATATATTTGCCAGAGTTTTCGAATTCACTTGAGCAATTTACAAAGGCTATCGGAGAGTTCAGCTTGACATGAGAGTAATTATCTTTGCTTATGCGTTTTCTAGACGATACCAGAGTCCAAATTTAAATGGGTATTTTCACAAAAGTTCACAAAGGTTAAAATAACTCTGAACACCTCACCAAGGATATTAGAGTTCATTTTAGCAGTTAAAAGGGAATTCTCAGTTTTATAAAAGACACAAGAGATTAAATTCATTTGAGCAGTTGACAAAGGATCACATGTGCACCGGGGAATTTTACCAAAGAAACCAGAGCTCAAATTTACTTGACAAAGTATACCAGATATTAAATTCATTCAGGCATTTTACAAACATTTTCAGAGTTTAAATTAATTTAGGCAATTTTATTTTATTGATTTACAAAGGAGTCTAATTTCACATGAATACTTTTGGAGGCTGCTAGATGAAATGAAACATTTTTCAAAGCATATCAAAAATTCACTTAACTCCAAACATTTTCCAAAGACTACTAATGTTCCCAAGCTCTCCATTTATGAAAGATACCTTAAGGTTTTAATTCATTTGAGAATTTTATACAGGATACCACAGATTTTACAACAGAATTTTATAACTGATGCTACATTTGAGTAATTATCAAAGAATATGATCCCACATTTGTACAGATATTTTACAGAAGATACCAAAAATGTAATTCATTTATGTAATTTATAAGATTTCCAAGTTCGAATTCACTAAAGCATATCATTAACAGATGCCCAAGCTCAAAATTAATTAAATGAAATTCTGAAGCTTATCAGAATTCAAATTCTGTATGGATATTTTACAACAGATATCAAAGACTGAATTCATTCAGGTATTTTATCGAAAGATTACAGAGTTGTAATTTCACTCTAGCATTTTAAAGAACAGGAGATTATATTCACTTGATTATTTACCGAAGCATACCAAAGAGTTTTATAATGCATTTTATATAATTTATGATAAATGATCGTTCAAAATTATGGGAACATTTCACAAAGCACACCGAACTGAGGCTGTCAATTAACACTGAAATGCTTTCATATTTCTATAAAAACAACATGGTTCCAACTCTGGCACTAAATCTACCAAACAGAGACATATATAACATTTACCATAATTAATTGTCAAGCATTACAGATCTACAAAAGGTCTGGCAGCCTCCTGTCGCTGTAAATAGAATCAAACATCCAAAAGGCCTTTTTTTGGATGTCACGAGGTTAAGTCATCGGTTTCCCACTGCTGATCCTTGATTACAAGATTACTTGATCACATCTGTGATTTTCCACCTTACACAGCACCTGTAATTAATACACCTGCGGAGTACTCCAGCAAGTGCGTTGTGCAACTAATCCAAATCTGTAAACTCAGAGTTTGTGAAAACTCAGGAGTCTTCCATTCCAAAAAAAAAAAGAGCTCAGAATAAGTGGTTAGTTTGCTACAGAAACGTATGCTGTGAAGACAACCTGGAGATAAACCAGAGTTAAACGTCGGAACATCGGCCGAATCTGGAACATAAATGTTCCTACAGCTGCCTAGAGGATTTAATAATGTTGTGACTCAAATGATTGTTTACAATGAGTAATCATATCAAATTATGGAGAGTAATCAGACTTTTTAAACTAACATACTGTTTCAATCTTTTGAACGTTCTTCTTCACCGTTGCATTTCACATGATAGACTACAGGATCGTGGATTCACCCTCGGTGTAACTATGAACTGTATGCATTACTATTCTGTTTATTGATAATAGTTTTTTAAAAACTTTCTTTTAACAGAGGGCAATGAACATAACGCAGGACGTGTTGCTTGTGATGTTTGTTGGTCTGTTGTAGTAGGACATTCATCTTAGGTTTTCCTGTGCATACATCTGTGAAAGTCAACAAGATCATCTAATTTTAATTATCTTAACCAGACCTTTATAAAAAAAATGTGGCTGGCCAGTTTAACCATATGAATCTCACCATGAATCTTTTATTTCATATAGCCCGCATGGCTCCATGATTTGTAATCTTTCCATACCATTAATGTGCAGGCGATTGCAAAATGTTTTCTTGCAATACAATTCTTTATTTCACAATACACTTGCTTTCTCCACTATCAATAATAATGAGCAATAGTTCTAAATGATAATAATATTTTAATTACGTGTTCATTCCCATGTGAATAAGATGGGATTTCTTTCTCAGAAATGCACCCGTGACTGCTGTCTCTTATACCACTGAATTCTGACCCTGATATAGTCTCACGCTCTGCAGGGCACGGGACAGGCCTGAGACAGACGCGTAGGCCAGGCTGTCTTCCAGTGCCTGGGTGAACTCTGAGTCCTCACCCCTGGAAATGCCTGACATTTACTGGGGCTTGTTTGGTACAACAGACACCCTGCCATAACCACACCGTGACCTTAAAAACACAGCTGGCATAAATGAACTTATTAAATGCACCAAATCATCACCATCCATTATGTCTTGAAAATGGCAGAAAAGTCTTTTGTACACAATAACATTTTTCACATATGCTGTCTTCCATGCGCTTACAACTGTGTGCCCATGCAGATCTTGTGTAACTTCATGCAAGATACTCAAAATAATATGCAAAACAAGTCTATAGAGTGAAGCTCAACTATAAGACGATCACTATAATAAGCACACCACTGCTCACAGACAAAAGCTGAGTAAAAAAATCTGAACATTTTGGAAGGTGCTTAAAAACATTTACATTACTTTTTTTGCTGTTAATGCTGTTAATTACAATTGGATTACAACAGACTATATTAAAACAGAAAATCACTTAAGATTTGAAATTCAGAAACCAGCGAAATAGCTGATACATGCCACATGATTAAATGGGCTTTATGAACTGGCATTGACTGCTATTCCTTTGCTAACACTGCAGTGTTAGCCTACCTTATAAAGTAGCCTAGGCCTATTAAGTCTGCATACGTGAAGTTAATTTAAAGTTTAAAGCTGACTGACTTCCCCTGGAATTTTTACCAGATGTTCTGGAACCAATAACTCTGACTATCTCAGATCAAGTTAGTTTGAGCACTGAGTTCAAGGTTAAGTTTAAGGTTTGTTGAACCCGCTTTTTGCAATACCCCCAGAATTGGCAGCACTGGGCAGACGCCACCCAATCAGGGCACACTCTGCCGGGGTAACAAAAGAATATATTCTCTCTTCCAAATAAAGATCGGTGAAACACATTTCTCAGTGCTGTGAGCTAGCCAAACATTAAGAGAAGATTTTTTTCTCTTAGAAATCTCTCAAAATGCACATCCTTTTGAGGAATGGATGTACAATGGACTTGCATTTTTCAAACGCCATTGTGCATTTCTCAGTCAGAGGCCCAAAGAACCAGTTCCCTTTACATGCTTGGGTATTCTGTGCCATTAACTCACCTGGTAAACACATAACAGTCGAACCTTGCAGGTGAATATCAGGTGTGTCAGAGCAGAGAAAACATAAATGTGTCCAAGGCTCTGAGCTCAAGGCTCTTAGGTCCCCATGACTGAGAGTGAGGTCACAACGAGTGACTCTCAGCATGCCTGAAAGATGGCACTGAAAACCTCGGATACAGGGATACAGGGAGCTGGGTCGGAGCTGGAGGGCTATAGGGAATGGTTTGAGAAACAAACTGTAGAATACAGATTTCCCAGTGAGTCACACAGATGTTGGGCTGTGCTGTGACGGGAGCACTTAAGATGCTCAAACTACTCTTCAGAGGGAAGTTGGAACAGAACAGGTAAGTGCAGACCGTAACACTGAAAAAACTACATTTCATCGACTATGATATTCAACAAAATGATATAACCCCGTTTAGTATACTTTATAATGTAAATATCCAGTAATAATCATTAATACGTTACATCCTTTAATAACTCTATTAGCACCTGATGTATTAATAAAGCAATTCACTAAATAATACAACAAAGACTAAGGGAATATGTCACCCTTTTACACTGAGAATTAATTTGGCTACGGCTGAGGAAAAAAGTAACATGCTATTAGTCTATATCGATGTGAACTACGTTTAAAATACATGCAGTGGGATGAATATAAGTGACTTACAACCAATAACACAATTAACAAAATAATTCAACCAGTAATAGTAGTGTGAGTTCAATAAATAAAATGTTGTAAACTACTAAGTCATGAGGAGAAAGAATTTGATTATTTGTGCCAGGTAAGATGTAGAACGTATTCTATAAAGCCTACTGGATTTTCGGAGGAATACGGAGGAACTGGTTTAATTTGAGATTCTCTGAGTCCTAAAACACCTTTGCATTCTGCAAAATATAATATCAGTCAAAGATAACGACACAGAAAGGTAAGTGGATTGTCATGAAGAGTGAGGTTTAAAGTCGAAACGTTTGCAGACTGGGCTATAGACAGTGAGGTCACAAGAGTAGTCAAATAAACCCTCAACATTTGCGCTCAAGCAACCAAGAGGAACTGCTACTTTGGTTTTGGCTCTGAAATGACTGACGTTAATGGGGTCCCTGTTTTCATACAGTGAAGTGGAGATACTTGGACTGTGTGCTTTCTTTGTGAATATTCCAATAAAAACGAGGTTTGGCCAGTTTCATACGACCAGTATCAAAGGTAGCAAGAGTAATGTAAATGTAATAATCACTATTGGTTGTGGTTTAAATCTAATGGGGGACATACACACACGCACACACATTTTTTGTAAAGGAACCATCATCATACTGCCTAAGGCAGTGTGACATTATACTTCATTCAATGCGAACACAATGTAATGTGCCAACAATGTAATAAAAATGTTTAAACGAGCTGTGTTCAAGCACCGTTTTTTCCCAGTATAGTTTATACTGCTGTTTATATAACAGCATTAGAAATGATATACGTTATAGATACGTTATATACGTTGCAATGATATAGACGTTATATGATGTAGTTTCAATTAATGCGTTTATGAATTTTGGACACAAGATGGCGCACGAACACATTTAATTAATAAATGGGGGCAATACTCCACATCGCTCCTCTGTTTGCTTACGTATTTATTTGCATGATTTGTATTTCATCATTATCTATAATGACATAAACCTAAATGAAACGGAACTAGGCCTGCATCCCTGTCGCCGGCCATCTAATGTCTGTTGTCCGGGAGAGTCTTTTTTGTTTGTCCCCAACACAGTGTTTACCCCCGTCCACTTGTCAGCAGTACAGCACACAGGAAACCAAGTAGGCTGGACAACTGCAGTGGAAACACTTCAACCTTTAGGTGTTGTACCATCATGGCTTGGTCCCAGGTTTGCTGCTTAGCAATGTCGAGAAATTAGGAGAAAATTAATTTAACCGGGGGAGAATTTTTGTTGTTGTTTTTTTTATATAGTAAATGTGACTTCTCTGGTAACCAAGTTATATGTCACCTTCCCACATAATGGCTTGAGGTTGCGCAGTTAAGTCGGAGTACCACAGCACATGAGAAGCATCCTTTTATCATCGTCTGCACCATAGAGGCTCCGCGTACGCAGGCCGGCGGGCGGCGCACCTCCACCTGGACTCGGCTCGAGCGCGTCTCGCCCTGCAAGGGCTTTTCGCCTCGCGAGCTCGCGAGGACTGTTCCGCGCCGTGGCACGGGCGCCAACTTCCTGGTTGCGGGACTACGGGACACTTTTCCGCTGTCTTGACGTTGGAAAATGAGCCTGCGGGATGTGAGCGCGGCAGGTAGGTGGGGACGCGATCGGGGCAGAGCCGGACCTATCCGTTTAATTAAGTGTGTATCGTGTGTATCGCGCACAGTCCGGTGTGCACGCACGGCGACGCTTCTCAAACAGGACCGGGGCTTCGGCGCGGGAGGGCGGGGTGGGGGGTATGCGCACTCATCCTTTCTCCCCTCGTCTCCGTAAGACACCGGGAGACGTTTATTTGTTTGTTTTGTTAAGACGGGAAGGCGATACATTTCGCTTAAAACTTCAGTCGTTAATTCTTAACCGAGGCCTGTTCATTCAGCCGAACCTTCGGACGGCTCCTAGCTGCACACGGTTGTCGGCAGGCTGGGTGTAAACGGCAGCGGAGCTTCGCTATTGGGTCGGTAGCATCTGTCGCAGGCGCTGATTGGCTCCGTGTACTGTCACTCACGTATTCGGCGTCCCTCCCACCGTGTGTGCTTCTGTAGGCGCCGAGACTGCAGGGTTTGAGTTGTTGTGCTTTTTTGCTTTGCCCACACTTGTAAAGTTTCTGCGATGTCACAGACGAGAAGTAGCTGTGGTCCGAGTCTAATTCATGAATCTGCTTGGCCGGTTTGAGTTCAGGAGCCTTTAACGAGCCTGTAAGGGCTTTATTACTGGTGTCAGAGCAAACAAACCAGCATAGAGGTCAGCGACGATGGAAGGCGGTGATTTCGGTGGCGGTTTAAAGTGAAATGTCGGTCTTCGTGCATTAAAACGATCGTTTTGGCCCGTGACTATGACTCCCGCCCCAGTCTGTCACTTCTGCCGTCTCCCACGCGTGGCCATCACCTCGTGCTTGCGCACAATGTTCTAGCTTCGCGTTTTCCGTGCGAGCGCGCGCCTGCCAACGACTAGACCTTCCGTTCCAGCTCGTTAGGCAGTATTACAAGAGAAACAGTGCGCCCATTTCAAATGTTTTGATCTTAGCCATACGAAATTTAGGTGCATCATCAAAGATATCTAAACTGAGGCCAGAGTGGGCGCGCTTCTCCCAGTGTGTCCCGCGCATGCAACAGTAACAGTTGCAAGCCGCAGCTAAGTGGCTTTCAGGTAGGCCAATTTATCAACGAAACCGCACAGAAAGGTGTCCTTCTTTAAGGTGTGCCAGACTGTTGTAGCAAAACAACCATTCAACACACAAAGTACAGGTTTGCATGGATCGGGGTTGACGCACGCGATAAAATGAGCGGTTCTGGTGTTTTGCAGTCTGTAGACATACCGGAGCACGCAAAACCATTCACAGAATCACTGACTGATTCTGTGAATGGTTAATGTGAGCAGTGTGATGTAGGAAAGAGGGAAAGACGTTGGGATCATTTGATTTGGGGGGTGGTGGTGCTTTGTGCCCTAGTAACAGCAAGGATAGCATCTCCTGACTCCAGCACTGGTGATCACCACACTTATGCTCACCTCCTGAACCCAGTAATGAACTCTGCCAGGTTTCTCTACCTCATTTAAGATCTTGACACTGCAAAGCTTTTATGGAAACAGGGCCGTGACGAGTGAAATCGGATGCGTCTGAGCCTGGTGTTTGCCGTGCTTTGCTGGACTCAGGTCTTTGAGGATTGAGGTTTGACATCCTTGGCTTAAGCCCTAAACCTCCTTTTGTACTTGGCTGAAATGAAACACAAACACACAGCTGCAGGTTTCTGATGTCCCAGTGGCCTTCAGAGGAATGCCCACAGCCTCTACTGAAGCCCCTGGCAAGACATCTCCGTTTTGGCCTTAAACTAAGATAAAGAATTGGACACACACACACACACAGAGGAGAATGGAATGCGTGGCATAGATCAGGTTTGTATCACGTCCATCCATCTTCATGTTTGTGGTTTGGTTTCCAAAGGTGTCAGCACAAGGGTGAACATATGAGTATATGAGTAAGCCTAATTTAAAATTTCTTTTCTATCCTCCTCCCCCTCTCATTTTCTCTTTTTTCTTTCCTATCTCTCTCTCTCTCTCTCTCTCTCTCTCTCTCTGGAATGTTTTAGTTAATCTCCTGCCATCCAGCTTTGTTCCAAATTGAACCAAACTAGACATTTAATTGACATGTGCAGATTCATCGCTACATGGTGTGTGTGTGTGTGTGTGAGAGAGGGAGAGAGAAAGAGGCCAGTTTGGTGGACCTTCACCATATCCTGTTAACCCTCTCCAGTGTGAGCTGCTACTCCAGCCCGTCTTTCCTCCCTTGTCCACTTACTCTTATTTGTCACACACACCCGCACACACAAAGGGAGAAAGTAATCTTCATTGTACTGTAATGATAGCTGCATGGGGGGAGGCTAATGGAGTGAGTGGGGCTAGAGTAAAGGGACAGTGTGGAAGGCCAAAAGAGACAGTGCTGTTTAAAACCACACCCTGGGCCTACTGACCGCGCAGAGAAAGAAGACCTAAAAAACCCTACTGATCACCCAGTACTCAACACACGGTGTTCAACACAGGGGAAACAGGAGATCAGGAGCCTGTTCAGCACAGAGTGAAAAGGTTCCAAAAATAGGACTGAAGACGGAGAATAAATAACCCTCAGAACGCACTTTAAAATAAATCGTCACAAAGAAGAGAATGACCTGCTACCTTCACAGGGACTGAGGTGGGGAACAGCAGTGCTGTGGTGTGGTTTTCCTTACCATCGCCTTGGTGTAGCCTCAGCGTTGTTTGGCAGTTATAATCAGCATTGGCTTAGTGCTGCTATGATGTTTGCAGGTCATGAGAGCTTTGAGGAGAACACCTGCGGAGAACAGCCTTACCTGGACCTCACCTGTGTGCAAGAAGCCATCATCACAGTATGAGTAAGTCTTTATACACACACACACACACACACACACACACACACACACACACACACACACACACACACACACACACAAACACAGGGTTAGGCCTCCTGCTGGTTTGATCATATGGCAAAAAAGAATGTTGTCAGTGTTTTGAACCACTGAACCCAGCAGTGTGTATGTAGGTTTGGGTTTGTGTCTTCATGTTTGTTTGTGTGTGTGCTCCATGTTCTTGTTTGTATCTAGTTTGTTAGCTGGGACTCATATGTGTATCTTTCTTGCTAGTCTCACTTCCAAGTGACTGTGAAATATGCCTAAGACTGGATCATAGGTCAGGAGGCATCAGTACATCAGAACTGCCATAAGCATCACTCTAATTCTGGTGTTGTTGTGGAGTTGGGATTTGATGGGTATTTTGTGCTCGTTCAAAGGTCATCAGTCCAGGATATTGGCATCAGTACTGGCACTGCCAGCGAAAGTGCTCCAGTCAATGACATCTTAGCCAAAATGGTCCTTTTTAATTCCTTCATGGATGGCTGTCTGAAGCCCAATCACTTTAGCTCAGGCGAGGCAGTGAAATGCCATTTGTGGCTATGTGTATTGTGGCTGGAATGTACTCAGCCTGGACATCTGCTGGACAGACTCGCAATGGATGAACCTCCCGTAGTGGATTGCAGTAGTCTGAAGTCCCAGATGTGTTCTAACTGTGAATGTTAGAAGAATATTGAAGAAATGTGCTACATCTTTTCATGAGCTACGCCCCTAGTTCTTCTTCCCTGGTAACACAAGATTGTATGTCTCGTTCCAGCCTATCCTATCTCTAACCCTATTTTAGAGTCCGCCTCTAATCCAACAGTAAACTCTGCCTTAAAGTACTCCCCTGGAATCTTCTTTGGATATATATATATAATGGAGAGAGAGAGAGAGAGAGAGAGATTCAAAATATCCTTCATCAGCTGTGCAAGCAAAGTTTTACAGCTGATGAAGGATCTCTGTCCAAAACATTCTGTTTCTCTGGAAACTCTGTGTACTTTACTACAATTTTGAATGCCTCTAAATATATCTCTATATGTCTCGTTATGTGCTAAGATCCTGTGGGACTTCCAGATACTGACAGATATGGTGGCAATGGCTAACCCACCGGATATTGTAGTGGTGGACAAACAGCAGAAGAGGTCTGTAGTGATAGACAATCCCGAGTGATAGCAACATCAGGAACAAAGAACACAAAAAGCTCGAGAAATACCAAGGGCTGAAGGAAGAGATAGAAAAGTTATGGAGGGTTCAGGCAACTGTGGTTCCCATGGTAATCGGAACTCTAGGGGCTGTAACCCCCACACTGGGAGAATGACTCCAACAGATCCCAGGAAGAACATCTGAGCTCTCAGTCAAGAAGTGCAGTCCTGGACTCTCAAGGTCCCAGGACATGAGGACTAAAGGCACCCTGCTTGCAAATTTTAATGCTTGACTCTGGTTTGTGGGTGTGCGTGTGCGTATGAGGTCAAAATTGTACCTTCCACTGAGAGTGTTTTAATAGTTGTAGCAACTTAATGATCCTTCTTTCCTGTTCTGAATCAGAAGAGCTCACGCAGGACTTGGTTGTGCAGTGAGCTTGAATCCCAACAAGTGTGGATGTACCTGCTGTGAGATGTTCACATGAGCTACAGTTAGAGGAAGTGCAAACATTGTTTTTTGTTCACCATGTACACACAGGTGAACAGGTTAGTCTACAGCCCTGGGATTAGCTGACTGGGGTGTTAGGTAGGGCCAAGGTGACAGATTTGAAGGGATTACATTGCTTCCTTTCGAAACACACACAATTCACACATCCAGTAAAAATAACTAAAACAAAACACTGCAGCCTAACAGTGACAGACGAAGGTGGAGAGTGTAGAAAGAGAAAGGTCATTGACTCTGTGTGTGTTCCTAGAAAGACTCACAGACACACACACACACACACACAAACAAACACACACTCACACACACCCACTCTCTCTCTCTCTCTCTCTCTCTCTTGTTCACTCTCGCTTGCTCCTTAATAACTGTCTTCTGTAAAGGTCTTGCGTCTTTGATCTTCAACAGCTAATGGAACTCAAATTGCACTCTACTGACCGAAAATAACAGCAGTTCAGCTGAAAATACCTCCACTAACTGAAATAGCTGCTGTTTTCACATATGGGGAGGTGTGTGTGTGTGTGTGTGTGTGTGTGTGTGTGTCTGTGTGTGTGTTAGGGTGGAAAAAGTTCAGAAAATTAGAATTAAGTAAAAGTACCACATCATGTTTGTATTGTACATATTCAAGTCAGAACAGTTTTTATTTGGTTCTTTGATTTGATAATTTCATTACTTAAAAATGGAACATTTGGGTTTGGTAGGCAAAGGAGACTTGTTCTGTAGGAAACATCCTCAGCTCCATCAAACATTCCTCTTAGGATGATGATGATGATGATGATGATGATGATGATTATTATTGTTTAAGACAAACAGATTACTCAGTGGCAAAGGTACAAAGCAACATCTTAGTAACTAACGTTAACATTAGCTAGCTAGGGTGTGACTAGGCTTCCTAGCTAACTTTGCTAATGCTGAATGACTAGTCACAGAATTGATATTGTTGGTGTCGGCGAACATTTGAGCATAAAATGTTAGAATGGAGTCTGTAAAAATGTAATTTGTAGCTTCCTTTACTGAGTAGGTAACTTAAGTAGCTAGGACGTGGAGTGAGAACCTAAAAATAAAACTAGCTAGGTTAACGTTATCTAGCTAGCTAGGCTAGTTAGCTATCTTAGCTAAAAAAAAGTAATCCTACCAGCTCAATTCAGAATACCTGACTGGTAAAATGTTGGTTAATCATATTTACATTTAAGCCATTTATAAACAAATAACAAAAGGTCTGTCATTTTAGCTCACACAGTTCCATGACATCCTAATGTCCCCAGAAGTCCCGATCATTTGACAGACTTCAGTCAACTGGATGCCAGAGTTCACAAAAGCAGCTCTTATGACAGCTGACACTTGTTGGAATAAGCATCTATAAATGTTTATGTATGCTTAAGTCAATTGTCATTTAGGGCTTATTTCATCCCAAGCAAGCAGGAGCACAGCTGTTTCCTCTGTGTCTTTGCAGGGACGTTTGAACACCCCTGGTTTAAAATGATGCTTAAGTGTAGTAATGAAGTACTTTCTGGCCTGGGTGTTGGAGTGGGTAGCTGTGTATGTTTGAATAGGACCATACCTTGCATGCCAATGCAGACTGTTGTTTTGTTACTCTGTGTGTGTGTGTGTGTGTAGTTAATTATCGTAATTACCCCCTGCTCTGAGCCCTGAGAGAGCAAAGGCCTTACAATCATGTGCTAATTACCATGTCTTGACTCATCCTGCTGTCCTGATGGACAGGTTTCTCGGTCATTGAAGGGGGGTAGATTGAATGGAGTTAGAGGAAAGAATGAGAGTGAGTGAGTGAGTGAGTGAGTGAGCAAATTAAACAGGAGAAGGATCTTTAGTGCTGTGTCCACCATCCTGATTTTGGTGAATGAATGTAGTTTCAGCTCCCATCGGGGGATGGCAGTGAGCCATGCTGGTGAAGTGATGAGAGGCTCTGTGAAATGTGGATAGGGGTCTGGCTGCTGGCTTCATCTGTTCTTGAAAAGGAAAGATAGAATGAGAAAAAGGGAAAAGAAATTTGCAAAATTAGTAAATGGACAGTGGAGGAAAATTCTTCAAATAGTATTTCTTCTTCTTTCAAACAAGAGTTAAAAAATATCCATGGATCAGTAATAAAAATAGCTATGGCTCTGTGTTTGTGTGTGTGGTGTCTTACTTAAAACAGGTGACCATTTTGCTTAACTTTATGATGGGAAAAGTATCTATGAGGGTGTGTGTGTGTGTGTGTGTGTGTGTGTGTGTGTGTAAATACAGATTATATGCAGAAGTTTCATCTGGCATAAACAATTCTGTAGGAAAGTAGCTTTAGCTCTTGTCTGCTTTCTCTCTCTCTCTCCCTCTCTCTCTCTCTCCCTCTTCTTGCCTAGTCAGTATTATGGCGCAAACACCATAGAACAGTATAGATGGGCACTGAAGAAGTGAACAGCAGAGAGATAGATAAGAACACTTCCATTTTTTGTTGCATCACATTGACTGTGCTGCTGTTGACAAATTGGAGGTGAACTCCTCCATACACTGTGTAGGAATAGGCTTGCTTACTGCACCCTGGAAAAATAAGTGTGGGCATTAACACTAACCTAAATTAACTACACACATGAACCAAGAGAAATGAAATTTTTCTCTTGGAAAAAGCAGTTGTGGCACTGCCCCCTGGTGGACCCAGCAGCACTATTGATCTCAGCCTGTTCTGAAATCTGCCCTCTACTTCTACAATGTCTCCTTGTTTTCTGTCTCCTCATCCCTTTCCTGTTGAGTACACTAATATCCCCTTCAGGAGTGAGCTCTCAGTAAATGCCTTACCATATCTCTTTCCCTCTTCCTGGCTTCTCCAGTCCAGGTCGCCGACTTCTCTCATCTCGTTTTGCAAGTTTGTGTAAGGCATCTTGTGTAAAGATTCTCGGGCGGCTCGTTTCTGGAGAGTACCTGCTCTTCAGGTCGTACCTCTACAGCTCCAGGTTCACTCGTTTAGCAAGTAACTGTGGCTCTGTACATGCAAAATGTGGCCATGTTCTTCTCTCTCTCTCTCTCTCTCTCTCTCTCTCTCTCTCTCTTCTCTCTTTTCTCTCTCTCCCTCTCTCTCTCTTCTCTCTCCCTCTCCCTTCCAAGTTGTTGTTGTCATTGTCGTTTTCGCATTATCCCCACCGTGAAAATGTGAAGAGATGCCTGTATGTGCGTGCGTGAGAGAGAGAGAGAGAGAGAGAGAGAGAGAGAGAGAGAGTGGGATGGATGGATGGATATAGGAAGGAAGCCACTCATTACATTACACTAATTACATTTTACAGTAAACAGTGGGAATAGAGGAAATGGGTCCGGTGGCCCGTCTGCGCACACACACACACACACACACAGATACACACATAATTATTGTGGCTAATACTGCACTGTAATGGGACTGTTCTGCCTACACCTTTACCGTCCCTTGTACTGTAACCTTTCAGTAGACAACAGGTTACAGTAAAAATTGTTCACCTCACAGGAACCTGCCAGATACCCCCAGGACATCACAGTCTACTCTCCTTGCCATCACTGCGGGCACATTGGATTCCTACTAAGAGAAACAGGAAACTCACTCAGACATATGTGCATTTGTGCTGGATAGAAAATGAATGGTTTGATAAATTCCTCTTGCTCCCCCAAGTTTGTAAACGTGCAGCAGCTAACTGAAGAAAGCAACCTGTTGCTGTTTTTTTCTTCATAGAGAGACGAGGAGCATCTCCACGGTGGCCAAGGAGATTTATTGGTCATCCTTTACTTCAGCAGTCTCACTGACCAGTGAGTGCTGCCCGACGGGTTGCTGTGGCAACACAGACCTGCTCTGTCAGTCATCTCAGTGGGCAATTGTTTTAATGTTTGGCCTGCAACTTCACCAATCGTAAGAGAAGTTGTAATACAAATATTCCTTTGAAAACATCAACAAAAAACTGACATTGATCCCTGGAAGTGCAATGGTAGGTTAGAATATTTAGACAGGAAATAAGGGTAGCAAACAGGAAGTTACACCGGGAAGTTCTGGTGCCATATTTCACCATCTACTCACTCTCCCTCTCTCTCTCTCTCTCTCTCTCTCTCTCTCTCTCTCTCTCTCTCTCTCTCTCTCTCTCCCAAAACACTATGCCAGAGAATGAATAAATAATGTAAGAGGACTTAATGCAGTAATTCTCTAAAAAAGCATTCTGATGAATACTTTTAATTTCAGACCATCCTAGCACACAGCTAGGCTTGCTGATTCTGTATAGCCACCAACTGGCCGCAGAGCACACAATGTTGCTTTATTGTCAATGGTCAGAGCTAATCAGAAGCCAGTCACGCTCTAAAGCTGTTATCTGTCTTCCTGTAGTACCCTATACTGCACCTAACTACAGCTGCTGCATCGGCCAAGAGTCACAAATCACTCCAAGGGCTGATCTGAGATCAGGTTTCTTCTGTTTTGGAAAAAAGCATTTCTCATGCTTTACCAAAATAATTTTTGAAGTAATATGTAAATATTGTTAAAGTTTTAAACCCCCTCCCTAGCCCATATAGTCCGTGTATAGAATCTAAGCTGCAAACATGGCCTGTTTTGAGATCACCATTTCTCTGACGTCATGAGAACAGCGGGAAAGTGCTCATATAAAAACTAATAATGCCTGTTTTTGGTACATAAAGCCACACATTGTTAGCACTCCTCAAGGAAAAAAATGTTTAGTGTATGGGCTCTTCTTAAACCAGAGATTCTGACCGTGGAAGAGCATGCTGGCATTTCTCGGGAGCATAGCCCCAGGACTCGGACTAATAGCTGTGTCGAAACAAAAGAGCGAAAATGGTGAGTGACAGTCAGAAACAGAAAGAAGGCTGAGCATCCTGGAGCGAGGGAGGAAGAGGAGAGCGAGTCACAGAGAGCGAGAGACGGCCCTTGCTGAGGGGGGTAAAAAAAGAAAGAACACTCAAAGCCTGCATTCATGCAGTCCTGGCTAAAATTAGCTCCCAGCGCCAAACACCATTAAATAAGAGAGAAGGCTTCTGTTTTCTATAATAATCGTTATCATTTCCTTCAGTGTCTCTTTTTATTTTGTAGAGTGTTTGGTCTCTAAAACACTTTTAATTTCAAACTCAAAAGACCCAGTCGGGAAGATTTCTAAGATTTATATATGCTGTGTTTAGTGTGCGCTAGACGGTTGTGTGGTGATCCTTCTGTGTTTAGTATGCTAGATGGTTGTGTGGTGATCTTACTGTGTTTAGTGTGTGCTAGACAATTGTGTGGTGATCTTACTGTGTTTAGTGTGTGTTAGACGGTAGTGTAGTGTGGTGATCTTACTGTGTTGTGCTTAGTGTGCTAGACGGTCATGTGATCTTACTGTGCTTAGTGTGCGCTAGACGATTGTGTGGTGATCTTACTGTGTTTAGTGTGTGCTAGACAATTGTGTGGTGATCCTTCTGTGTTTAGTGTGTGTTAGACGGTAGTGTGGTGATCTTACTGTGTTGTGCTTAGTGTGCTAGACGGTCATGTGGTGATCTTACTGTGCTTAGTGTGCGCTAGATGATTGTGTGGTGATCTTACTGTGTTTAGTGTGTGCTAGACGGTAGTGTGGTGATCTTACTGTTTTGTGCTTAGTGTGCTAGACAGTTGTGTGGTGATCCTTCTGTGTTTAGTGTGTGCTAGACAATTGTGTGGTGATCTTACTGTGTTTAGTGTGTGCTAGACGGTAGTGTGGTGATCTTACTGTGTTTAGTGTGTGTTAGACGGTAGTGTAGTGTGGTGATCTTACTGTGTTGTGCTTAGTGTGCTAGACGGTCATGTGATCTTACTGTGCTTAGTGTGCGCTAGACGATTGTGTGGTGATCTTACTGTGTTTAGTGTGTGCTAGACAATTGTGTGGTGATCCTTCTGTGTTTAGTGTGTGTTAGACGGTAGTGTGGTGATCTTACTGTGTTGTGCTTAGTGTGCTAGACGGTCATGTGGTGATCTTACTGTGCTTAGTGTGCGCTAGATGATTGTGGTGATCTTACTGTGTTTAGTGTGTGCTAGACGGTAGTGTGGTGATCTTACTGTGTTGTGCTTAGTGTGCTAGACGGTTGTGTGGCGATCTTACTATGCTTAGTGTGCGCTAGATGATTGTGTGGTGATCTTACTGTGTTTAGTGTGCGCTAGACGTTTGTGTGGTGATCTTACTGTGCTTAGTGTGCGCTAGACAGTAGTGTGGTCAAGACCGTGTATGTTAGTAGGCTGGAGTTTTGGTATATTCAAAAAGGACAGTTTGTATAGCATAGTATTGTATAGTAGGCATAACGCAGCTACACACCAACCAACCATTCCATACGCTTAGCCAGCCCCACCCTTTACCAACATAATCTATATATTATCTGCCCATAAACTTTACCAATTGTACCCTATACATAATCTACCTCAATATTAATCATTCCTGCCCTACACATAATCTATGCCAACCTTATATAACCATACCCTATACTTAATCTATGCCTAAATATATCCAACCCTACCCTATAATCTACCCGAACCGTAACCATCTGTACTCTGACATATAACCTGCCCAGATTACTGCCCATAACATGCCCATCAGTTAAGACACAATATGTTGCCGGGTCATATTTTCCAGCCCTTTGATCTCTTCTTTTTTTTTTTTTTTTGCGTTTGTGTATAATAGATATTTAGGAGACGCAAAGAGGTGGAGATATCGAGGTAGTTTGTAACCAGTTGAAAAAATGCCTGATCATTATTTTAAATGCCAATGTTTGCCAGAGATTCAGGCAAATTATTCTTCTGCTTTGGGACCCAATAAGTCATCAATTTCCAGTCCATCCGGCGCCTACCTCCCCCTGAAACTGCCCTGTCTTCATTAACCCTGTGCGACTGGGGCTCATCGTTGGTGTGTAATTGGGAATCTTTATCCCTGCACTTGAGAGGGAGCAGCGTGTTGCTGTGTTGTCTGTCTTTCCTTCCTTTATTTCTCTTTCCTTTCTTCTCCACGTATCACCTAGAACATGCGTGTTGCGAGCTTACATTTGGATATATTTGAGAGGACAGTGGATTATGAGAATACGATAAGCATGATGTCTTTTAAAAATAAAAATATTTACAGATTATTTCAAGCTTTTAAAATGTTCACTTATTAAATTCATTAAAGCTGTTAGTGTATTGGCGGCGGATTTTCCATCCCAGTTTAACTCATGGGCTAATTATCTCTGTGGTGGGAAAGTACTGAACAGTGCATGCTGGGAGTTCGCTGCCCTTGCGTTGGAGCAGATAAAAGCGCAACGCCGCAGGCTTGTAGCACTGCCGCTCCAGGCGTCGGCCGCAGGGAGGCCGAGCGGGTGGTCCGGGTGTTCCCTCCAGCCCGCCGTCTCCCATTCCCTTCTTGGTTCTTGCCCCTGCGACCTCGTGGGAGGTGTTGCTGTGCAGCATGGAGCTGCTGTGTGGGGTCGCGACGCGGGTTCACTGCGAGCAGACCGGCCGGTTCCCCCCCCCCGTACTGGTGACGCTGTAGCACTCAGGGGCAGAAGATGACTCTGCATCACTGAAGGCTCCAGAGCGGCTGGAAATGAAGTGTTTCATGTTTCTCGTTTTGTGGGATTTCAGGGTTGTAAGCTTTGCCGGAAGATTAGCGGTGCGGGAATGTCATTTGTTGGCGAATTCCAGAGAGGAGGAGAATAATGACTGTTGGAGTAAGACTGATTATGGACCGTGGCTTCCTGTGATTTACACACACACTTACACACGCCCACACACACACACACACACACACACACACACACTTGACAGAGCAGCGCCTCTGAGCCATGAGCGCACACTGTCCTTGAAAGAAAATTGGCTACAGTAAAAGGAAAATGTAGAAGAATGGTGTGCAGTAA
The DNA here is from genome assembly GCF_041902795.1 of Electrophorus electricus. Lineage (NCBI taxonomy): Eukaryota > Metazoa > Chordata > Actinopteri > Gymnotiformes > Gymnotidae > Electrophorus > Electrophorus electricus. The sequence continues at coordinate 17,647,473 of NC_137507.1, forward strand.
TGAGGGTTTGTGCATTGATGCTGTGCTCGTATATGTGAGACTGTGCACATGCGTGCTCTGTGATATGTTAGAGCATATATTTGTGTGCATGCAACTGGGTCTTTCCATCGCATGACTGTAATTCTTTCTCACATGATTCGTCAAGGGCCCTGTGACCATTATCTCTTGTTTTGGCCTTCTCCCAGAGAAACAGCATGTCTAGGTGTTTTTCTTTGTGCATATGTGTGCGTGTGTGTGTGTGATGCGATGTGTCTCTAAAGGTTGTGGGGGGGGGGGGGGTGAGATTGATTGATTCATGCCCCGTGGCTGTTTACAGTTGCCGACTTCTGCAATCTCTGAAAGGGAGCAAGTGATTGCAGTGGGGCTGGTATGCATCTGATAGTATGCTCAGCCTGGTCTGACTACCAATGTAATTGGAAAGAACGAATCTCTCTTGCGTCCACCCCGCCTGGCTCAGATGCGTTCCGTCAGATCAGAGAGAATCTCAGTGGGAAACGTCATTAAGATGAAGCAAGCACAGCCACAAATACCATCATCTGGCAGGTTTAATGGAAGAGGAAGTGTGTGTGTCTGTGTGTGTGAGTATGGTGGCAGAACACCTGCAGGCTTCAAAAGCTTTGTACAGTAGAAAAACACAAGAACCATACACAAGACCTTGTGTGCGAGAGACGGTCCAGAATTTCAGATTCTAGTTTCTCTGAAGGGAAAGAGACCTTCATCCGTTTAACACACCCGAATGGGAACTCACCGTTACCCAGAAAAAAGAGGAACGCAGAAGACTGGGAAAGAGTGAGGGAGTGCAGTAAAGGAAAGAAGACTGCTAGCTATAAGGAATGACAGGGAGGCGGGAGGAGGGGGGGTGTGTGGAGAGGGAGGTGGAGAGCGAATGAGAGGGAGCAGCAGCGTGAGAGAGAGAGAGAGAGAGAGAGCAGAGGACAGAGAGGTGGAGGAAGACTCGCCGCACGCTGCTCGCCAGCAGGACCAGCCATGGTGGTTGTGGGGGTTGTGAAGCAGATGCGTTCCTGAGATCTGCTCCCCGCCGAAGCCATTCGGGGTGAATCAGGGTGAATTTTTGTGGATCCGAGATGTGCCTAATTACTGAAACTGCTTCCGAACTTGTGGACTGATTGACCATCGGCATGCGGTAGTTGCTTTGGAAGGCTGGAACATATTAGCGGTGTTTCTGCTTGTGCAGGGTTGAACAGCGGAAGTTGAGCGGGATTGTGAACTAGTTGGAACTCACACTGATTTCCAGTTAATGGGGGGTTTTGAGGGGTTTTTTGAGGGGTGTGTGTGTGTGTGTGTGAGTGTTTGTGATGTCTGGCTCAGTGTATGGTTGGGGTGAGGCTCCTGGGGGCTCTGTGGATGACCCTCATCCCACCCTTCCCGTGCCTCACCCTGGACTCCGCCTTTCGCTCCGCCCTTGACTCCGGCCTCAGCTGACCATGCAGGTTCTTCAAGTTGTCAAAGAGCTGGTGTCTCCATCTCGCCGGCGGGCTGGCTTCAGGTTCACAGGTGCGTGCATGTGTGTTTGTGTGTGTGTGTGTGTGTGTGTGTGTGTGTGCACATGTGTGCACACTTCTTATCAGTTATGCTTATGGAGAAAAACACTGGAGGGTATGTGAGAAAGGGAGAGACAGAGAGAGAAAACCAGCTCCCTGTCTCTGTCTTAGCTCCCTGTCTCAGCTCCCTGTCTGGCTCAGCTCCCTGTCTCAGCTCCCTGTCTCAGCTCCCTGTCTGTCTCAGCTCCCTGTCTCTGCTCCCTGTCTCTGGCTCAGCTCCCTGTCTCTGTCTCAGCTCCCTGTCTCAGCTCCCTGTCTCTGCTCGCTGTCTCTGTCTCTGCTCGCTGTCTCTGTCTCAGCTCCCTGTCTCTGTCTCAGCTCCCTGCCTCAGCTCCCTGTCTCTGTCTCAGCTCCCTGTCTCTGTCTCAGCTCCCTGTCTCAGCTCCCTGTCTCTGTCTCAGCTCCCTGTCTCAGCTCCCTGTCTCTGGCTCAGCTCCCTGTCTCTGCAGTAGTGTTTTTTCCTCATCTGAAAGCTCGGTTTGTTTCAGCATGATGAGCTGCACAGTTATTTGAGTGATTTCACGCTTGTTAACACCCATCGGGTGCAAAGACTTCATATGTCTGTGTGTAAGCGTGCATGAGAGAGAGTGAGACAACTAGCAAGAGACCCGATATGCGTGCTTAGGAAGATGTATACAGCTGTAAAGCTTAAGTCACAGACTGTGTGTGTGTGTGTGTGTGTGTGTGTGTGTGTGTGTGTGTGTGTGTGTGTGTGTGTGTACTGAACCAAAAGTAGTTTTTAAAACGTGCTTTTACAGTTGGCTTCTCTGCTTTCAATTGTAAAACTGATTTAAATCTTTATAGATGCGTCTGCATTATCGATCGCTGCTTCCTCTAAAGTCCCCTGCCGCTGCAGATCAATAGTTTAAAAGAGACCTCCAGGACTACAAACGTGTGTGCACACACGTAGAAAGGCTGCAGGGTCTTTTATCAAAAGAATGTTGTGTGTATGGGGGTGTGCTGTTT
>NC_137507.1:17655000-17695000 GCF_041902795.1 Electrophorus electricus
ACACTGCTTTCCCATGTGGTAGCACGGACCTCCTTTGCATAAATCCCATGAAATGTTGAAATCTTTCTGCAGAATTCCTGGCCCTTGTGGACAGGATAGATTCTCATAGTTTTCACATATGACATGGATGTACTGGCATGCTCTGATCAGCCTGTTCTACCTTGTCCCGGGAAGGATCGGTACGGCTACATGCCCACGATTGGCCTTTTTTGAAATACTGGCCCTGGCTAGTCTAGCACTGATGACCGTGCCTTGTTCAGAGTCACTCCAATTGCTCGATTTTCCCATTCTAACTGTCTGTCTGTCTCCCTAAATTTAGTCACACTTCAGGTTTTCTGTCTTGTGTTGCAGTGCCCTGTCCTCACCCGGCAGCTCAAAACGCATTTCCGCCTTTCCGAACTGTCTGAACTCATTTCACTCGTTCTGTTTGACTGATGTCCGTCGTTAGTCAGTAGCCTGTTGGTTTGTTCGCTTAGCGTGGCCGTGTCAGGTCTGTCAGAATGGCGCGCTCGAAGTTCTCGCAGACTGATGTAACTCGCTCATTAGGGCAGCGTGGCAGTAGGCGTTGCATGCCTCTGTTACCCCGGAGACCAGAGAGGTGACACACACCAGCCTGCATAAGAAGTTGATTATGTGGTCGGGGTGGGGGACTAGCACAGCCTCATTCCAACACAGCTAGCTTGCTTCTTTAAACCTTTGCTCATATCTACCGAACATCTCCCGTGTGAGTGTCTGTGTGTGTGTGTGTGTACATGGGTGGGATATGCTGTTGTGTGAACCAAAATCATAAAATGGGGCAATTCTCTGTCAAAAATTCCATCAGATTTCAACAGCCTTGTCCTGGGTGTGGGAGGCATCTTAGTTCTGTCTTAGTTCTCTGTCTTAGCTCCGAGTTACCGCTTTGTTTAGCCCCTCGTTTTTAGCTCTCGTTTTTAGCTCTGGTTTAGCTCTCTGTGTTAGCTCTCTGTCACCATGTTATTTTGCCCACACTGACAAATTTTGTTTCAGTGCTTTCTGTTTAGAATATTAATGAACATTTAAGGGTTTCTGGGTCCCAATTGTCAGAGCTCTCGGGCTTCTCAGAAATGCACCCTGCCAGCACGCGCACACACACACACACACACACACACACACACACACACACACACACACACACACACACACACACACACACACACACACACACACACGGCTTCTTCACGGCCTGATTCTGCAAGCATGAAGGAGAGAGTGTAGGGAGAGGAGGAGAGAGAGAGGGGAGTGCAAAATGGAGAAAAGGAGAGATTGCATAGTAGAGAACGAGAGAGAGAGAGAGAGAGAGAGAGAGCTAAATGAACACAGAATAAACACTGAAGCCATAAACACTATGAAGGCCGGGGCCAGCTTCCACAGACTCGCTCGCCCTCACCATGGAAACGCCTCTCCGCCACTTCTGTCTTTCTCTCTTTTCTTCTGTCCTGCACTCCTCTCCCGTTGGTCTCTCTGGGTCTGTGGGTATGTTCGTGCATGCGTGTCTCTCTCTCTGCGTCATGGGTTTTCACATGTACCGTTATACCAGTTCGTTTCACTGCTGAGGCTTTCTGGGTTTTTACAGCTTTATATGCAACTGAAGACTCGTGGGAGCTTTTGCTGTGTGACCGGTGTCAGATGGTCTTCTAGCCGAGTGTTGTGTTAACTTTAATTTTACGGGCCCAGACGCCTTCTGTTCGCGCAGACCACAGCAGAGGCTGGCCTGACCTCCAGCATCCCACGCTGTGAGCCATCAGCATGAAGGAAATGAAAATGAGATGAGCGTGGGGATATGACCGCTAATGACTGGGTTATTCAGTGGAGTCACTTTAACACACACATGCTATGGTTGCAGTAATTAGATTAAGGAGAGAGAGAGCGAGAGAGAGAGAGAGAGAGTGTGTGAGTGTGTGTGTGTGTGTGTGTGTGTGTGTGTGTGAAACATGACACTTGAATAGCTAAGCAATGGTGGCAATAGTTGGTTTGAACAGATTGAGTCTGATTGTAAAATGAGCCTTGTACCCCCCCCCCCCCCCCTCTGTCCAGCATCTGACACAGACCAGGAAGCTGCCGCGGTGAAGTTGGATCAGGAGCGGGCTGAGATCGTGGACAGATATGACAAGGTGAGGAGCCGGAGAACCTGTCATCAACCTCCCGGGCTGTTTCACATGCAGTCACGGGGAACACTCCTGCAGAGGAACCTTAGAGCAGGTCTCAGAGAAGATCCTAACCAGACGGGCCAGTCAGGACCCCGGCGATGTGTAAAGAGCCATACGTTTACCGGGGAAACCTCTCAAGATCCAAAACGTGTGTTCTGTTACATGGAGGCAGAAGGGGCGCTTGAGGCAGCAACCAAGTGGTACAGCTCCCCGAACAGGACACATGCAGTTCAGGGCAAACGTGCTTTTATTGCTAAGCTGTATTAGCTTGTACAGTGCATGTGGAATGTTTGCAGACAATATCAAGCGTTCCACATTTTGATATATTTGAGCATCATCTAAAAGCAGATTCAATACATTTTCTTCTCATTGGTCCACACACAATACTCCATAATGATAAAGCAAAAAAAAAAAATTTTTGGAATGTTTTGGAACTTTCTTACGTGTAAAAAAAAAAAATTGAAATGTGCCTACATACTTGGAGACTTTGATCCTGGCAGTTCAGCTCTGGTGCGTTCTGTGTCTGTCAGTCGATGATGTGTTTCTACATCCCCACTGGAGTCCACCTGCATCTGATTGAACTGACTGGGCATAATCAGGAAAGGGGCGCGCGCACACACACGCACACGCACACACCCACCCCATATAAGGCCTCACAGTTGATGGCGTATGTCGGAAGGAAAACCTAGCCATGAGACTGGACTGTGGATCTGTTTGGCAGGAATGTGGAAGAGGATGGATGCAAGAACATTTCTGCAACATTGAAAGTGCCAAAGAGCCTGCATGGGGTTTGTCAAAAGACACCTGCACAACTCCCAGACCACGAGAAGCAAGACCCACTTGTCTGATGAAACAAAGGCTGAATCATTCTGGCCACATTTCCCAGAGGCCCATGTGGCACTGGTGAACATCAGCTCATTGCTAACATCCCTACAGTCAGACACTGCTGTGGGAATGTTTTCCTGTTACAAGGACTGAGAGTCTGGTTGATGTGGGAAAATGTAAAGCAATCATGGGTGCAAACCTTCCCTAGCGTGTCCGAGATCTCCTTTACATTTCCGTTTCACGGAGACAAAGACCCGAAGCGCGGGTCCAGGAAAACACAGGCCGAGTGTCTCTGGATAGACCTGGAAATGTCTGTAATAAGGCTTCCTGTGGAGCCTGGCTGAGATGGAATGATTCTGCCAAGAAGAATCAGGAGAAATGTCCTACAGAAACGCATGCCAAGCTTATAGGATCCTTTCCTAGAAGACCCAAGGCTGTCGTCGCTGCCGAACGCGCTTTAACAGAGTACAAAGCAAAAGGTCGGAATACTTCAGGAAATGTGATATTTCAGGGATGCTAAGTCCATTTTAAGATGAGTGTGAAAAACCTGAAAGGCTCTGAAAGCGTTCTGTATGCGGTGTAGGAGCACAGCTGTCCTGAATATATGCAGTAGCGCAGTGTGTTCCTAATGAAGGTCTTATGTTAATGCACTCCTGCTGTATCAGGGCAGATGAGTGTGTGTGTGTGTGTGTGTGTGTTAGTGTTATATTACTGGTCTAGCCCAGTCTCTCTTTTGCTGAATTCAGCACCATGCTTCTGTTTTCCCTAAATTGCCACAGTGCGGGCCCTTCTGAGTGGGAGTCTACCTGCAACACCTTTCAAGCTGTCTCCTGTGATTGTGTGTGTGTGTGTGTGTGTGTGTGTGTGTGTGTTGGTCCTTGCGTCTTGATCCTTGTCCCTCTGCATGTGTCCAGTTTGGATGCCGGCCGGCATAATTCAGTGTAGTCATGGCAGCCCGTTGGAGGACAGTCTGCTGACATAATCGTTAATTAGAATCTGATATGCCTGCTGCTCAAACACACATACACACGATTAGAGGAAGAACTGGGCTTTGCTACAGTAAATGAAGCACAGGCAAGTTGTTTACAGAATGTTGCTTACGAGCTGGCTGAATAGATGGGTGAAAGGAGGAGCGTGTGGAGGATGGAGAACAAGACGTGAAAGTGTAATGTTTAAAATGCAGCGTCCCCTTAACTTCAGCGACGAACTCCAACAGCAGATCAGAGAGTTAATTAGAAAGTCAGGTCATTTGGAACAGAATATTTGGGAGAAAAACGTTAGCGCTCCACGTCGGAGGGGAAGGGCTGGGTCTCCTGGGTCTCCTTCCTGCCATCCTGATCGTCACACAACATGGCACAGTCTCGAGGGCTGGGCTAGGGCTTCTACTCCCATAATCCCTCACTGCTTGATGTGTGTGTACTGTACTCGCACACATTAGAAGCTGCAAAACACTTGCACGCTTATTGTTCTCACACACAGAGATGGCCAACACGCGCACTTTTTTTTCAACTAACCATCAGATTTTGACTAGTTTTATGGTTCCTTCCCTAGTGAGGAAGTTTTAGTTGTACATGATATCAGTACATTGTGTGGTTTGTTGATCATTATGTGCTTCTGAAACATAACATGAAATATGCTTACTTCAGTATGCCTCAACTCACACACACTGCTGCATGTAGACTAGTTCACTTACACACGTGTGTAGACTAGTTCACACACACACACACACACTGCTGTGTGTAGACTTGTTCACTTAGACACACACACACACTGCTGCATTTAGACAAATTCACTAACATACACACTGCTGCAGGTAGACTATCTCACTAACACACACACTTACACACGCATACACACTACTGCATGTAGACTAGCTCACTTACACACACACACACTGCTGTGTGTAGACTTGCTCACACACACACACACACTGCTGTGTGTAGACTTGCTCACACACACACACACACACACACACACTGCTGCGTGTAGACGTGCTCACACACACACACACACGCACACTGCTGCATGTAGACTTGCTCACACACACACACACACTGCTGCATGTAGACTTGCTCACACACACACACACACACACTGCTGCGGGTAGACTTGCTCACACACACACACACACACACACACACACACTGCTGCGTGTAGACTTGCTCACACACACACACACACACACACTGCTGCGGGTAGACTTGCTCACACACACACACACACACACACACACTGCTGCGTGTAGACTAGCTCACTTGCTGGGCATCAGGAAAGCAGTCATGCAGCTGTATTTTTTGTGTGGAGGGTGTGTGTGTTTAACAGTGGTGGTCTCTCACTTACTTAATCAGACCCTCCTGGGCTGTGTGTGTGTGTGTGTGTGTGTGTGTGTGTGAGAGAGAGAGAGAGAGAGAGAGAGAGAGAGAGAGAGAGAGAAATAGATTTATAAGAAATTATTCTGTACTACTGGGTGGGTGTATAAATGTGTGTGTGATATTTATTTATAAGAGACTCTTCTGTACTGCTGGGTGGGTGGGTGGGTGGGTGTGTGTGCGCTAAGGCAAGGCTTGTGGTAGAAACTGCATTTATGTTGGAAAAGATTCATCATTGGTTGTGTACACTTTCACAACTGTGGAAGAAACGTGTGTGTGTGTGTGTGTGCGTGTGTGTGTATGTGCGTATGAATGCGTGTGTTGTCGTCACATTGCCATAAAAATAAACATCTCTTCCCCATTTCTTATGCTATTATAAATTTTAGATTTCCTGATAGTGAATCATTCAAATGACACGTTATGTTTCATTAGGTTTGTTGTTTTATCAGACTTTATTAACTGTGTGTGTGTGTGTTTGTTTTTAAAACACATATGTAATGATTCACAGATTTCGCTACTTCTTTTCATTCTGCAGGGTGTTGAAGGCGGATGGGTGGAGCCGTGGGAGGAGGCCACATTTGACGTCTATAAAGTGGTGGACCGATTTGGATTCCTACAGTAAGAGTTTCCACTCCCCTCAGGGAGCAGTTTGACCAGGAAAATATACTTCTAGCATTCAGCTTCACGCTCCTCTAAACACCTCTACACTCATCTATACACATCTACACTCCTCTAAACACCTTCACACTCCTCTAAACATCCATATACTCCTCTAAACATCCATATACTCGTCTATACACGTCTATACTCCTCTAAACACCCCAATACTCCTCTAAACACCTCTACACACCTCTAAACACCTTCACACTCCTTTAAACACCTCTACGCTCATCTATACACCTCTACACTCCTCTAAACACCTTCACACTCCTCTAAACACCTCTACACTCCTCTATACACCTTCAAACTCCTCTAAACACCCTTACACTCCTCTAAACATCCATATACTCCTCTAAACACCTCTACAGTTCTCTAAACACCTTCACACTCCTCTAAACATCTCTATACTCCTCTAAACACCTCTACACACCTCTTCACTCCTTCACACTCCTTTATACACCTTCACACTCCTCTGTACACCTTCACACTCCTCCAAACACCTACACACTCCTCTGTACACCTCTACACAACTCTGTACACCTCTACACTCCTCTATACACCTCTATACATGTCTACATTCCTCTACACTCCTCTAAACACCTCTGCAATCCTCTAAACACCTTCACACTCTTCTTTACACCTCTACACAACTCTATACACCCCTATACTCCTCTAAACACCCCTATACTCCTCTAAACACCTCTCCACACCTCTGTACTCTTCAGTACTGCTCTGTAGTCCTCTAGATTCTTTTAGACATCTCTGTATTTCTATACTCTGTTCTATAATCGCCATTACACTGTGTAGTCTTTTGTTGTCTGCTGTACTCCTCTGTACTATGTCCTCTGTACCTTGCGAGCTGTCCTCCACTCCTGTCTACTCCTCTACTGGGAGGTCAGTGGCTTCTTAAACAGCAGTGCACTCTGGTATATTTATAGGGAGCTACACATGGCTGGCAGAGCAGGAAGCCGCAATCGTAGGGCTTGAGGAGAGCGAGAGAGAAAGAGAGAGATGAGAAGAGTGAGAGGGGGAGGGCAGAAGAAGGAAAGGAGGTGGACACACGCACGGAAAGGGGGTGTGAGAGATGTAGGTAGGAGATTATCATCTGGCTAAGCAGCGAGACGAAACAGGAAGTGACCTCACAGTGCCCACCATCGTCCATGCTGGCCACAGGAAGCGAGATAACGGTGTAGGGAATCTGAGCGAGATGGACAAAGAGAATTAGAACCCAAACATTCCCATTGTAACTCAGAGGCACACATAGCCCTTCGTCCGGTCCGTATCCGTTTATTCTGTTGTCATGTTTGCGCGTGCATTGGCCCTGGGTCAGACCTGCGCTACACATTCCCAGAGCCGTCCGAACCTCTTAAAGGGCTCTGTGACTGCGCCACGATTCTTCACTACCTGACGAGTTGGAACACGGTCATTTCCTGGTTGTGCAACTGACTGTGATTCAGGAGGGAGGGGAGGTGTTGTGAGTGAGCCCCTGCCATTGCCTGAGTTTGTTTATCTAGTGGTGAGTCCACTTCCTGTGGAACAGATAAATATACGCTCGGTCCTCGGGCACTGAGGGAGCGTGTGTGTGTGTATGTGACATTGGCCACATGCTGGTTCATGACTTATAGGGATGTGTGATTTCCCCTACTGTATTTCCCTTCCTCTGTGGTGCTTCCATCAGACACAAAAAAACAAATCCAGCACTTCCGCCTTTTTATGAACCGTTGGACCTTGCAGGCTGCTGTTTGAGGAGTGAGGAGGTTTTTGATAGAAATAATCAGACATTCAGATACTGCAATTTCACTGAATTGCCTACTCCTCTGTGTGTGTGTGTGTGTGTGTGTGTGTGTGTGTGCGCGCATGGCCGCACTCTTCTTTTACAGTAGTGAGGAGCTTCCAGCCTATAACTCCGTGGAGGAGAAGGTGAGAAGATCTCTCCCACCCTCTTGCTTGACGTGACCTGTCCTTTCCTGTGTGACTCGGAAGTCTTGGCAGGCCTCCTCCGTCAGGGCGGGAAGACAACAAACGGCGTCTCCCGCCCCGGACACGAATGAGCACGTCCCCGAGCCTAAACCACGGTCCAGGATCCTTTCAGTCTGAGCCGTTCCGGTGTGGACCGACCCGGTCTGATCCGCTCAACCCCACACTTAAGCTGTAGCTAAAATATCAGCCCAATCCAAGAAGGCCCCGTGAGGCAGGGAGTGGCGGGGTGAGGCAGAGTGATGCGGGGGAGGCACGCGCCCGTGGGGTTCCTGCAGTGTTCCTTTACAGAACCATTAGCCAGCTGTCCAGTTATTCTGCTGAATGACAGGATTTAAGCACACACCGCCATGTTGCCTCGCAGTAGCACACATCACGTCTTCCTCACATTAATATATAATAAACAACATAACAAAGAAAAATCTGTGCTAGTAAGATTACACGCAGACAACTGTACAAACAGGCTCTGGACCGCTCCAGACACCGACCACAGGAAAGGTATAAAAAAAGCTGATAACAAGCACCAAAGGCTGTGAAGAGACAGCAGCCTTTCATCCAGAGTCTATTTTATCTCTGATGTTTATTTTAAATCATCCTAATCTAGTTTAGTTTCATGACCTCACTGATCTGGTGTCTGGAATACGAAAGACACCAAACATGGCACCAACAGAAGGCTCAGACCTCGCCACCTTAGCTATGAAGGGGCTTGTTTGGGTTTTTGTTTTTGGGTTTTTTTTTCGTTTCTTTCTTTCTTTATATATGTTTATATATTGTTTTTTGACACTTTAAGACCTTAAATCTTCATCTCTGAGGATAGAACACGAATCTTGGATTTGCATTTTAAATCACCTATGGGGCATCACGTTCACCACATGGCCTCACGCTAGCAGCACACTGTAATTCACCTTTAGGTGATTAATTTTATTCTTGGTGACACATTCTACGCCGAGGCTACGCTTCTGATCGGTAGCTTTTAAACATAGCAAAAAAGGTAGGAAAAGTGAAAGCTTATTTATGCGAATAAAGATATTTTAGTTTAGAAGACAGAATTCCAAAGTTCGTCTCAGGTCTTTTTTAACATAATTTAAATTTTCTGACGACCTTTTGTGGTGATCAAAGGAATTCTTACCGGCCTTCGAATTGGGCCCGTTTAACTAACCGACTCCTGCGCGGTTGATGTGATATTGATATGAATATTCTGGCCATTTTCTGGTGTTTGTCTTTGTCCAGCAAAAGAAACATCTGGAATTGGAGAGGACGGAGAAGTGGTTGAAGATGCTGAAGAGCTGGGAAAAGTACAAGAACAGCGAAAAGGTGAGGCAGCGGAAAATAACAGGAGCTTCATGAAAAGCACCCGGCTCACCCCATCACCGTCACCAACCCCTTACCATGTCTTGTTTCCGGACAGCGGTCCTGATTGTAATGTCGTGTCTGTAGAAGTCTAGTGGTGTGTGTAGAGGAGCAGCGGGAAGGGAATGAACACAGATTCCCGCTGAAGCAGATCTGCCTGGGCTATAAATGGCCGTTTGACTGAGGAGAAGCTGCATGCAGTGGTTGCAGTCGTAACTGTGTTTGGGTTATTGTTCGTGCAGGAGGTTTACGGGAACTTCGGTTGCGATGCAAGCCAGCACACACACACACACACACCCTCCCCCCACGCTCGCGCTCGTTTAGAGCAGGTGTGATGCGAAAGACAGAACATTCCGGTTCATAACACTTATCACAAAACCTCATAATGCTAAAACAAGTGTAGACACACACACAAACACACGCGCACACACACACAAGCCCACTCCCTCTGTGTGCCTTATGACTCATAATCACTACTGTGTGTCTCAGCTAGGTGATATAGCTCATCATCATTATTATTGTCATTCTGATGAATGAACACATCTGCGCAACAACACACACACACACAGACACACAGACAAATGTACGCACGTGTCCCCGGGGGAAGACACGCAGAAAATTACCTTGTGTGAGATGAATTGGAACGGAAGAAAAGTCTTCAGCCCAGCCTGCCCACCACCTCCGAACGCACACACATCCTCAACATCTGCCTTTCCCTCATCCCTCATCCCTCGTTCCGGCCTGATCATATGAGTTCCACTGGAGGCGTGATTCACTGGAGGCGTGATTCACTGGAGGCGTGATTCACTGGAGGTTGATTCACTGGAGGCGTGATTCACTGGAGGCGTGATTCACTGGAGGTGTGATTCACTGGAGGCGTGATTCACTGGAGGCGTGATTCACTGGAGGCGTGATTCACTGGAGGTTGATTCAGTGGAGGCGTGATTCACTGGAGGCGTGATTCACTGGAGGTTGATTCAGTGGAGGCGTGATTCACTGGAGGCGTGATTCACTGGAGGCGTGATTCACTGGAGGTTGATTCAGTGGAGGCGTGATTCACTGGAGGCGTGATTCACTGGAGGCGTGATTCACTGGAGGTTGATTCAGTGGAGGCTAATTCACTGGAGGCTTGTGTCTTATATCTGTAAAATGAATGCATGAAACATAAAGTTTACACGCAAGTTTACATATGGTTGTAGATGGGTGCCAAAACATCTCACACACACACAAGGGGGCCAGCTGGGTTTGACTGCTTAACATTCTGTCTCTAACTCACTGGTTTGTAAATGGTATAAATGTGTGTGTGCGTATGTGTGTGTGTGTGTGTGTGTGTACAGCTGGTTAGAAGGGTCTATAAGGGAATTCCACTGCAGCTTCGGGGCCAGGTGTGGTGTTTACTCCTCGAAGTTCCCAAAATCAAGGAGGAGAAGAAAGATTTCTATGAGGTACACACACATACACACACATATACATTTGGAACACTGTGTTGACTGGATCATAAGACATATGTGTACACTTGCATATTTATTCATCAAGGGTTACTGAACCATCACACAGAAAAAAATATTTGTGGGGTACCACATGCATGTGCATGCACACACACACACACACACACACACACTGCTTGATATCAAATTAAAACTGAACTTTCTTTCAGTGCACTGCTTGGATAAAGTGTGGATAAAGCACACACACACAAGCAAAAATAGCCCCCCTCCTGCTCCCTTAGTGGTGTGGAGTTCCGTAGCTGTGTGGTTTTACATGGCCACAGAGGGAACTTTATTGAAGCTTTGCAATAAGGCCCTTCCAACAGCAGCGCAGTGTGGAATTTAACACGGACCTCCGCCAAGTTTGTGTGCATGTGCGTGCATGTGTGTGCGCACGTGCATGTGTGTGTGTCTGTGAGAATATGTTCTACGGGACTGTCTTAGCTTGTGTGTGTGCATGCGTGAGCACGTGCGTGTGTGGGAGCATGCGTGTGCGTGTGTGTGCGCATGCGTGTGTGTATGCATGCGTGTGTGTGAGAGTATGTTCTACAGGACTGTCTTAGCTTGTGTGTGTGTATGTGTGTGTGTGTGTGTGTGTGTGTGTGTGTGTGTGTGTGTGTGTGTGTGTGTGTGTGTGTGTGAGAGAGAGAGAGAGTATGTTCTACAGGACTGTCTTAGCTGTACGTTGTAGGTGAGCTTCAGTGTTGATTTAATTTCACTGAAGGTAATTATTATTATAGAGGGCTTGCTCTGTTTGTCTCTCTCACTGCCTTTAGCTAACTCATTCTCTCTCTCTCTCTCTCTCTCTCTCTCTCTCTCTCTCTCTCTCTCTCTCTCCCACCCCTCCCATCTATCTGCAGAAGCTGAAGATCAGAGCTAGAATGTTGTCTCCTGATATCCGTCAGATAGATCTTGACGTGAACCGCACCTACAGAGACCACATCATGTTCATGCGCCGCTATGACGTCAAGTGGGTAACACCCACACACACACTTTAATGTCCATACATTCATTTAAACCCATAATATAACCCTAACCCCAGTATGTACACACATGTGCACAAGTGGTGATTCTTGAATTCTCACTGAGGCACATTCTCTTCTGATTTTTGGTTTTTGTATTCCACATTTTAAACTCTCTCTCTCTCTCACACACACACACACACACACACACACAAGCAATCATTTTCACTAGTTTATTTAAAGCTTATTCACTAGCTCAAATCACTACTGCATAAACGTTCAGTGACATTTGTCATGCGTGTGTGTGCGCGTGTGTATGTGCACGTGCGTGTGTGCTTGTGCGTGTGTGTGATCTTTCAGGCAGCAGGATCTGTTCCACGTTCTCACGGCATACTCCATGTACAACAGGGTAGGTTGTCTCGTCGGCGATCCCACGAGGATACTCCACCCATCACTGTCAGTCCCTGCACGTCCCACCTCCCAAGCAACTGTAGCGCTCACCTATGGCATGTAGAGGATGGTGATGGCAGTACCAAGGTCAGGGGTCACCAGGTGACCTCAAGCTAGGCCCCTCACACTGGTAAAGACGCCAAACCCCTCTGGAGAAGCGTCTGTGCATCTCGAGCCGTTTTTTTTCCACCGTAAGGCAACATGTGAAAGGCCCGAGAGCGGAGCGGGAGCAGGTCGGAGATCTTTCCCGTATGGAAAGTCGGCTCGTTTGTCTCTCTTCTGTCTGAGAGCGGCTCGGTCTGCCAGTCGGCCAGGCACCAAACTCAGATAGGCGTGTGCTGACATGACCTGTACATGGACTCACGGATTCTCTAATTGTATGTATGTGTGTGTGTGGGTGTGTGTGTGTGTGTGTATGTGTGTGGGTGTGTGTGTGTGTGTGAAGGAGGTAGGATATTGTCAAGGTATGAGCCAGATCACAGCTCTCTTACTGATCTATATGAATGAAGAAGATGCGTTCTGGGCCCTGGTCAAACTTCTGTCTGGGCAGAAACACGCAATGCATGGTAAAAACACACACACACACACACGCACACACACACACACCAGGTACAGCTGCATGTGTTTTAAATTCCCATAGACAGGTGTCACAAGCTCCAGGCTGGTACTGTACATGTATTATCTGTGAGGGTCTAATTTAATGAATGCGTTACCTCCTTAATGTGCGCGTGTGCGCATGTGTGTGGTTGTGTGTATTTAGGATTCTTTGTGCCTGGTTTTCCAAAGCTCATGCGCTTTCAGGAGCACCATGACCACATCCTCAAGAAGATGCTGCCGAAACTTAAGCGACATCTAGTAAGAGACACACACACACACACACACACACACACACACTCTCAGTCCATGAAGTTCACCTGTTATTAAAACATATAGCAACATCTAGTAAAACTAGCCTCTATTATTACTGTTTAATATGAACACAGTTTTAATGTGGTGTTTATTGTTTTTAATATGAACACTTAGTTTTTACACAGTATTTATATTGTTTAATATGAACATTATTAGTTTTATATTCTGTATCTTAGGATTACTATAATATATAAACTACATGTTCGATATGTTAGACTGTAATTATTGAGTGAGAAAATTGTAAATATTCTTTTTACTTTGTATTCCTGTAGTTTCCTCTCAAAACACAAAATGTCATATGTTTAAATGTTAAAAAACACATTTGAGTAAAGTAAGACCTAATAAAACTATAATTAGTACTAATTAAAGCCACTAAATTATTTGGCAGATTAATTAGCAAAAGGTGACATAAATAAATAAACTAGGGATAAACTCAGGGGGGCCCTGTGTATGTGTGTGTGTGTGGTGTGTGTGTGTGTGTGTGTGTGTGTGTGTGTGTGTGTGTGTGTGTGTGTGTGTGTGTGTGTGTGTGTGTGTGTGTGTGTGTGTGTGTGTGTGTGTGTGTGTGTGGTGAAGGAATTAAAGCACAGTACAGGTGTTGATAGAGTATGGTAACAGTGTGACATCAGCTTGGGCATGCACGCTTGTGCACGTGTGTTTTCAGTCTGTACCCAAGGCTCCGTACTCTGTAGGTGTTTGTATTCCTGCTTGGGTCACACCTGGTCAGGCTCTTCAGCTAATCACCAGAACCTTGATGGTCCCGCGTGCTGGAGCAGGGAGAGGCCAGGCACATGATACAGACCTAAACCACAGAGAGCCATGTGCGCAGAACGTCCTTTACAAACCATGTGTTTGCTGCCCTCTACAGGACAGCCAGGAGGTTTTCACCAGCTTGTACACAATGAAGTGGTTCTTCCAGTGCTTTCTGGACCGTGTAAGACACTCACAAACGCATCCTTCACACTGCAGCCACTCACAGACCGACAGTCCCGGAAACCGGTAACGTTTGGCGGAATTAAGCGGGAGGGTCTTCCAGCTCACACTCACTAACTGTCCGCAGATATAGCGCATGGTAAATAACGTGTTTCGGCGGTTGTGAAGTGTCGTGTGTCTGTTCTGCTGTGCAGACGCCGTTCACTTTAACTCTGAGGATATGGGATGTTTACATCCTGGAGGGAGAGAGAGTTCTGCCCGCCATGTCTTACACCATTCTCAAGCTCCACAAAAGTACTGGCACCCCTTACGCGTGTGTGTGTGTGTGTGTGTGTGGGGATGAGAAAGACATGAGAAATGAGTTGACCTTGAGCTAAACTTATATTAATCTGTGCGCGTGCGTGCATGTGTGTGCATACAGAGGCCCTGATGAAGCAGTCTATGGAGGAGCTTGTGGAGTTCCTCCAGGTGACTCTGTCCAAGAATTTCTTCTTCGAAGATGATTTTGTAATTGAGCAGCTCCAAAACTCCATATCTGAACTCAGACGCTCCAAACTAGAGCTTCCTCCTGAAGGTACTGTACACACACCCCTCATAATACACTTTCAAGGACTTTGGCAAACCTCAGGTCTCACGCGTATGCAAAAATAGATAAGAGATTGATGCTGGATATTTTTTGCACTTTTGAAAACTGCAAAAAACTGTATGAACTTCTACCAGGATGTTTGTTACGGGAGCCAATGAACAAAACACAACCTTCACTCCAAAACCAAAACGCCACACACACTCCACAGACGGTTCGAGGGCCAGGCACCCACAGCCGGTGTTGGACATAGACCCAATCCGCCTGCTGGGAGCACGTGTCAGTCTAACCATGCCCGTGGTCGTTTAATAGATTGTCTTTCAGCGGGTTACAAGACACACACACACATATTCTGCTGTGCTTTGTTTCTGTCTAATCTTCTTACTGCGTTTTCTCCCTCTCACCCGATCTCGGCTCCAGCCAACAGTAATGGGGGTGTGAAAGGGGACCACCCCCCCCCCTCCAGACACAACCGGTGGGCAACGACAGGCTACCGCATCCGTCAACCATCCGTCCGTGTACTCCCGCAATCCCCCCCCCCCACCCTCGCACCCGACACACCCAAACGCACACCGTCACACACGCGCACGCACGCGTCTTGTCTCTCGTCTCTTTGTCTACTGTCTGTCAAGTCCTGTCAAGTGCAGCGTAGTTTTGTTTTTTTGTTTTTTTTCCAGGCCGTTTTTTTTCCTCCCCTAAAACACCCTGGAGATGTTTCCTGGATGTGAGCTGTGTTAGAAACACGCTCTCAGCTCTCATAGAGCAAGGTGGTGGGAGGCCCCAGAAGTGTGCGCGTGCGCTAGTTTAGACTGCATGCGTGCCTGACGGTAATAACAGCCTGTCCACACCAGCGTAAAAATGCTTATTTATCTTTAAATAGTAAATGTTGTTGTCTTTGAGTGAGGATGTATACTTGAGAATGAGACAGTTCTCTGTGTCGGGCCAGGGTCAGATAGTGCCGATAACCTCATTTCCTGATCTCTGTAAGCGTTCATGTCTATCTGTGTGTGTGTGTGTGTGTGTGTGTGTGTGCGTGTGTGTTTGTGCAAGGTTTCTGTTCCTCAGCCTCCTCAACACTTGGCCACTGTCAGCCCACTCGTGTGTGCGTGTGTGGTAAACTCACCATTCTCTCTTTAACACCCCTTTCACCCCCACTGTGTCCATGTGACCACGCTGTTGTCTGTGTGCTAGCGAGAGGCGCTCCTGACACGGTCTCCTGTACCCGAGGGCGCCTTGCGCTTCACAGGGCTCAAGGATTCTGTGCTCAGGCTGAATTGATTTGCAACCCCACCGTTCAGTGTTTTGATTTGGCACCAGCTGTGATGCGTGCGCGTGGTTTATCATTTTTATCATGTGTTGAATGCAGGGAGTAATTGCTTTTTTTTCCTCTTCTTTGAAGGATAGCCAGCATGACCGCTTAAGTGCCAGTGTCTCACAGATTATCTTACAGTTTAAATTTGTCCATTAGTTATTATTTTGTTTGGTTTTTTTTGTTGTTTTTTTTAAAATACTGTGTGTTATTAAATCGTGTTTGAAGTATTTGCGATGTGCATTAAAGTTCTGCGTTCTGATTGGTCCCGCTGTCCTTACGTCTGCAGGTAAAGACGACGAGTTTCCAAAGAAACCACTTGGCCTGCTGCCACCAGAGCCGGTGGGACTGGCGGCAGCAGCAGCCAATCACGTCGTAAACGGGCAGATGCCAGCCAGGCAGAGGGAGGTGGAGGGACCGCCCGTAACCACGAGCGGTTCACCAGACCGGCGCCACGCCAGCAGAAACGTGGATCCAACACTCCACCCAGGCAAGGGAGAGAGGTGGGCAGGACAAAGTGCAGCTCTGCCCACAGAGAGGAACATGACCCCAAAAATCCCCCCTATGCCCTTGACTCGTGTGACGGATGGGCTGATGGGAACCAATCATAACCCAGTTGGGCGGAAAGACATTGCGCCCCGCTGGGTCAAACCCTCTGAGGGTAAGCTGGAGGCAGCCAGGATGGCGGCCATGAGGGAGATCCAGCAGAACTCCGAGGAACCGGGGCAACAGCAGTGGCGGCCCCGCTCCCGCTCCCGCGGCTGCATCCCGGCCTCCAACCGCGCCTCCAACGCTTCGCAGTATGACAACGTTCCGGGGCTCGACGGAGGCCTCGCGGAGGTCCCGGAGCCGTACGGGGAACCTCCGCTGAGACAGGGAAGCCCGACCAGGCCCCCCAGCGGGGGGACGTCCGTCCCGTCCTTCCGGCTCCCCCGAACCACCCCCCTCCTCTCTGACCATCTTCCCATCCTGAACCCCACCCACCCCCAAATGTCCAGGCCGTGGTCGGAGGACTTGGCGTACGATCCCCGCGCCCGCTCGCCTGATAAGATGCGGAGGAACAACAGCTATGCCGCGTACCGACGCCAGTCGCCCCGCGGCACGCCGCTCCTGGTGGCGCCCGCCGAGCTGGCTGCCTGCGTGGACAGTACCAGCGAGGGCAGCCCCTACCTCAGGCAGCCCGCAACCCTCCTGGGGTCGCCTGCCTGCCTTCCTCTGGGGCAGCTCTACGAACGCCAGCTACAGGGCGAGGCTTGGCACTGCGAGATGGACTGGGTACCCCTGGAGTCTCCAGGTGGGTTAGCCCCCATTCCCGGTTTCCCGAAGACTCGCCGCTCGCCCACCCGCCCCGCACAGGGTTTGGGATTCGGGCCGCCGGGCGTCCCAGATGCAGCGTTGCACTACGGCGGGGCGTACGCAGAGCAGCCCGTTAGGCAGCAGCTCCCCCCGGTGTTCGGAGGAGCTCAGTATAGGCAGGTCTTTGCGCTGCAGGAGACCATGCATCTCTGAGAGGGCGTGAGACAGAATGGAGGGAGGGAATGAGAGCGAGAGCGAGAACAACGAAATGAGAAAGCCAGACACCTTCCCATCCGCTCCGTCTACCTAAGTGAAGGTTATCTGGGGTGTGTGTGTGTTTTTGTTTTGATTGTGTTTGTTGTGTGTTTAGCAGACTGTTCTTACTGAACCAATATAGCAGCTCCTACAGCCTCCAGGAGTTTGTCCTGACCGTCTTTCAGAGATCTACAAGAGATTCTTATTTTTGCTTTGTTTGGTTAGAGAAATAGCCTAATCCTTAACAGCAAATATTTACAATAGGACCTTTAGGATTTAAAAGTGTACAGAGATGTTTTTGTCTTCATTTATTTAAATATTTGTATTAATAGTGTAATTGGGGTGGGGGGTGGGGGGGTTAAGTGATCAAGTTTTTCCTTCATTTTTTTAATGATTTTAGATTTTCATTCACAGAAATTAAATACACACTATATATGTATATACTGTACACATTCTTTAGATGTTAGTTTATTCTAGATGCCTGTGAAAGTCTTATTTTTAATGCATATTAAGATATGAGCTAATGCAAAAAATATCCTTGTTTAAAAACATTTCCGTCGAGTTGCCTCCTTCCCACCACAGAGGGGACCTTTTCTCTCCCAGATGTATGCCGTTGGATATCTCCTGTTGGGAATATCTGATTAATAGCCCAAGCCTCATAACCACAGGCGTGGAAATAGACGGAGTAGACGTGACCTCGTGACCTTTATGATCGCTCAGTGCAGGGGTCACCAGCTCAAATCCTATGCCCGGGCGATCTCCCGAGCTTCCCGAGGACGTCGGCTGGCTGCCAGAGGTTGTGGAGCCTGGCAGATTAGATCTTTACAGTAAACCCAGGCGTCTGGGAGGAGTGTGGCGACCACCCGTGATGGAACTGCACAGCACACTCAGGGTCTGGGTTTTGTGATGAAAGTGTCTTGGACAGAGAGGTCATCTCCCAGAGCATAATCATAACAGTTATCTGCACATATTGCAATAACTCCAAAGTACAGTACAGTTCATACCAAATCACTAGGATTTGGCAGTCTAAGGATTTGACATTGCGACACGTATTTAAGTGTTTGTATACGAGCAGTCAGACAGGTAAAAAGGACCCTCCTCTGATTCCGTACACAGTACTTTATTTTTGTCTTTGGTCCACTGGAATGAAAAACGGCTTTGAATCGGCAGTTCGGCCTTCCCAGGAGGAAGGACGCTCCACTGTAGCCTTCGTGCCGTGCCGCATCAGTACGGCTTTGCGGTCTGGAACTGCTGCCGTGCAACTGCGAGGTTTTGAGAGCCGGTCTCGTGATCTCAGGAGAAGTAAGAGATGAAAGCAAACAAATGTGGGAGGGTCCTTCTCGGGGGGGTCCTCCTGTAGCCACCCTGCTGTGGTTAAGCATCTGTGTTTCACTGTGTGCGTTTGGCCTGTATTTTAGTTTGATGCACTACATACATGACAAAATGAAGGCAGGTCAACTAAGTAGGGTTGTTGTTTTAACCCCTCCTGGGCTGTACCAGCACAGATTCACTAAGCTGAAGTGTGTAGGGAGAGTGAGCAACGGCACTGTGTTGTTGGATTGGGAACAAAGCCTGTGCTACTGCTGCGCAGTGCTCTCTCATTGCAGCGCAAAATAATTCTAAATCTCACTCCCTACGCGACTGCGTGTGTAATCTTAACCTACTCACACGTGTAATATCGCCTGCGCGCCTCCCAGTATTCATTACCGATGTTTCAGAAAGAAAAAAAATAATAAAACAGACTGCTATAACTTTGTTTTTTTTTAAAGAATTGACATTTTGTATAATGTATCTCACATTTCCATCTCATTTATGACAAAGGTTTGGAAAACAAATCCAAGCTTTCTGGTCATGTAGGCGCGTGATTGGCATCGTAATGAGCACACACCCGAGTCCAGCCTGAGTCCTCCTGTTTAACTGTGTAATTACAGTTCGCACGGGTACCTGCCAACGCAAGCTACTGCAGGCCCGGGGCTGTATGTACTGTTAAAGAACGTTTTTGATACAGTTTCGGATGTGATTATTTTGACAGGTGGAAAATATATGTCTGTGTGTGTGTGTGTGTGTGTGTGTGTGTGTGTGTCTGTGTGTGTATTACATTTGTATAAACACACACAAACACCCTTTTCCCTTTGGTTAAAACACTAAATGCAACTTGTCGATCAAGAATGAGTTTCTCTAATAAAAATGACCCCCTGGGTGGTAATGAACAAACAGCTTTTGTGGTGTTGTTGTATTGAGCCGTGGGTGCGGTGTGTGTGTGTGTGTGGGGGGGGGGGGGGGGGGGTGTATATGTATGTGGGAGAGGTCTTCCAAGCGGTACTTTGCTGACACACCTCTGCCATGGCGCAAGCCGTGCGTCATGGATCTCTCCTCTGTTACGCGGAAGTCTGGAGCCTGAGGGAACAAGATGAAGACGCAGTGTGTAGCACTAAGACAAGTCTGAAAAAACACTTTAATAATTATTTATTATTATTTAGAAGAGACTTTAAAATCTATAAGTCTAAAGTAGGTCATAAAGTAGTAATAGTTGATTTATCCCAGCCAAAAAAAACCGTTAAAAGCAGACACTCTATTTATGGTGCCTTATTTCACCACAAGATGGTGCCACAGAACAAGCGTTTCGCGCAGTGTTATTATCAAGACATTTATATTCTCAAATTCCTTGAGTGTAATATTTTGTATGTAAGTCTACCACCTTTTGAAACCCTCTGATTGTATAATTTCATGATAGTTCTGTGCTGAACCTGTAATGTTGCGCTTTACTGTGGAGTCAGATCAGTTGTGAACCTGTGCTCTCGACTACTGCCAAGTCTAGATTGGCCCCGAGAATGCAGAACCAAGTACATGTCTGTTCAATATAAAACCGAGCTTTGCCTAGCCCTAACTCTAACCTTAACCAGCCATACTCCACACACAACCTCCCACTAATCTTAGCCAACCATTCCATATAGATAACCTAATCTGGACTATTGCCTGAGATGAGTGTGTCACCCAGACTACCGTTAGCAGCAATATCAACACGAAGCACCCTCCAGGCTACTCGGGTACATTAATGGCCATTTATGAGTACAGACGGAAGGTGCGCTACTCTGACTGCGCTGTCAGGATGGAGACTAATCCTGGATCTGCATTTGGGAAAATAAACAACTCTCCGAAACATATGCGAATGCCGCAAGATAGCAGCGTGGTATGATGGATTACTGAGAAAAAATGAGTCATTGTTTTCTTTCGCTACGTAAGTCATCTCTAAACAGAGCAGCGTGGTGAAAACACAGAGGGCGAGCTCGTAATTTCATTGGGCAGCTCAATTCGCAATGAAAACACGGCGTGGCTGGCGGGCTCGACTGAGCGCCGTTTCCTGGAATCCAGGAGCAACAGGAGACGCAATGCCGGAGGGGAAAAAAATGTAGATTTATCACCGCTGGCTCAGTGCGGGTCTGACTTAGCTGTGACCCAAATCTTAACTAGTGAGGTTATTGTTATTAAAAGCAGATGATATCTACTTTGACAGCAATGTAAACTATTCACAATGAGTATCGGGGTCAGCCGGAGCAAAGGATCCGGTGTCGCGTTTCTGTCCCTGGATTCAGCGTTGATCTAATATTACAGTACACTACTGCCCAGATCCACTCCAGAAAGGTTGGAGTCCATCGCTGTTGGGTAATCCAGCAGGTGTGCTGGAGCAGGGGGAGCCCCCGACCGTGCCGTGCTGGACTCCAGTTCTCCACAGAGGGTTCCGAGCCCTACCACACCTGACCCTACACCCGAAAGGCTGGCGTATTTATCGAACCAGCTGTGGCGGAGTAGGGGAAACGTTAAGCCAGAGATATTTGACTCCAGACCTCGTGTGCGATTTCTTCTCCTAGATTTGATCATCACTGGTATTAAGATACCACTTCCACTCCTCAGATCCTGGACCTTTAGGACTCGCATTTAAATACCTGCGTTCCATGGTACGTAATAGATGACTGGATCAGAGTAAACCACGAATAAGCACCACACACACACACACACACACACACACACACACACACACACACACACACACACACACACACAAGTACCTGACTGCTCTCTAAACCATGTGAATGCTCTCAGATGCATACAAAACAAACTTTACAAGCTTTGAAAAAACTCCTCGCAGGGAACAAAGAACAGAGCGCTCGATCGCAAATAGTGAGGTGTGTGTAACAATGTTGTACTTCCAGCTTCAATGCACACATTATTTCTTCCAAGGATTATATATTGCCATTTACAAATAGTCACTCTCACAAAATAAACGTTCTTGGGTTAATAGGTCATTATTTATACTGACTCTTTTTCTGTCTGTTTGCTTTCTGCCAAAGTGACAACACACAGCTGTAGGTTAAAACCACATCGAGACCAACATTACACATTCGCGGTTTGACAGTCAAACTTTCACTTTGAGAGACATTAACCAGCTTTCCTGTTTAACAAGCTCCTCCTTTGCTAATTTTATTCTAATTAGATTTTCTGTGAGAATAAATCATAAGGACAGGGGAAGTGGAAAAAAACTGCTTATCTAAAAGCTGGCGTCAATTATCTGAGCAGCTTTTTAGAGAAAACTAAAAGAAAGACTTGGTCAGAAAACTGCATGAGCAACGTTTTGTTTTACGATTCTGTCATTGGAAAATTGTTTTCAAATACAGGTTACATCAGGCTGAAGACAAATGGGTTAAAATGACAGAACAGTCTGTCTCTACTGTCCAGCTCTGCTGAGATTTATCTGAGGAGATGTGATGGGGACAAACCTTGTAACTGAAAGGGAATGCACACACAAACACCGCGCCCATCCACTTTACCGGAAACATTTACATGTACATGGACTGTCCTTATCATGCTATGTATAATTTGTGTTATCAGTCCTCCAAACTTTATCAATGGTCGGTTTTTGAGCGCAGTGCCAATCCTGAGTGGGAATTTTGGATGGCACCTCACGTGTCTCTTTAGATGCACAGTGGCCAGTCACTGAACTGCTTTGCTAAGGGGTACTGAACTTGCACCGACACCTTTTCTCGCTCTTTTTCAATAACTGCCATTCGACACATCTGACCGGACCACCGGTCGCCCCGAATCTCCAGTGCCGTTAACAAGCGCGTGGGGCGGCTCCGGTGCGTCCCAGGAAGCACCCAAAGTGTTATCAACGAATGAAGTCAGTGCGGATTCGCTCGTGCTCTCCCCGTGCTCCAGAAAGCTCCGCCTCGAGCGGACGATGCAGCGACCGACGTGCCGGAACGGCGCGCGATAACGATATAGCCGTCAGGGCGGCAGGGTGGGGAGGTCCACTCTGCTGCGCCAGTCTGGAACGCTGGGACTTGGAGCAAGGTAGGTCGTCTACCAGTCTAAGCTTAAACGTAGACTGGTCATTTCTCGAGCGCAAGGGCGGGTTGTGTAGTTAGTCACTCCTGCCTGAGATGTTGGCCGGCTGCACGTTTGGTGTGGAGTACCACGCTCACCATTATCGAGGTGACAGCGCAGGAACGAGTGCGCACGCAAAAGTTTAGACTAGACTAGACTAGACTAAAATATCTTTATTGACGTTGCACAAGTACGATATTAAGACAAGTTAAGACACGTTATTTTGACAAAATAACGTATTTTTGACTCTTTCTTGTTTTTCCTTTTCCCCACGATGGTGTGTTCTGACGTTGACGCGCGTCGCGGAGATGGCCCTTGTATGGCTCTGCCTCTGCCTCGGCCTCGGCTCTCTGCTGTCATCCGGTTGCGGTTTGGAGTTCCTCTATCACAACACGGCTCAGGTCGAGCAGTACCTGCAAGGCATCAGCAAGGACTACCCCGCCTTCACGCATCTGCACAGCATCGGACGCTCCGTGGAAGGTACGTGCGCCATCCGTGCTCCACACACAGCTCCACACACACAGCTCCACAAACAGCAAAACCTCTAGTCTCTGCTGTCACGAGTTAAGGCTTTAACAGCTCGTGTCGTTTGCGAGATGCGCTCGCCTTTGTCACGTCTTCGTGTCCACGAGGGTTTCGGACGCCGCGTGGGTGAAGCTCCCGTGGTCGCTGCGCCAATGCACCGCCATGGAGACGAATGAGTCCCGAGAGGGCGTGCGGACGTGCCACGACTGTGCGGTTAGTTCAGAAACAAACACCGCTCTGTTTGCGCGAGGAGACCATCAGTCTTTTTTCCGCAACTCGGAAAACTCTCTCTCTCTCTCTCTCTCTCTCTCTCTCTCTCTCTCTCTCTCTCTCTCTCTCTCTCTCTCTCTCTCTCTTCTTTAATACGTGACCGCGTATCTTAGTGCGCATCGAACCCAGCCCGAGAGGCCTCCCCAGGACGCCCTTTTTCCATTTTATAACCGAGCTAGAGCTGCAATTCTAGCTGCGATCAAGACGAAAATTGTGGCTTAGCCTTTCATTTGTTTAATTAAAATGTATTGCCTCCATACCCAGGTATACAGAAGTGTGTTGAGTGTTTAGTGACTTATAGAGCACCGTGTAGGTGAACCTACAGCCATGTATACAATATTTACATTTTCTTTGTTAACGTCTTGTAAGGTACATTTGCTTACACATGACATTATGCATAAGCCTTGCCAGTTGACAATGATTTCACGTGTACAGATGATAGAGCATGCGTTCCTTCTTTCTTAGGTGAGGTAATAACCTTTCAATGAAACAAAACTCGCTTTTACTGTAGAAAACGTACTCGTAACTAAATAGAAACTACATGTCTATATACTTCACGTTCTCACACAGATTCATGCAGGGAAAAGTGAAAGAATTTTCAGCTGTTTCTCTCATGCAGGCACTTTTAGTCCTACAGTCGGAAGACGTAACACAACCATTGCTGGAAAACCTAAACAAACCCTTTGCATTTGTGCATTTGGCAGATGCTCATATCCAGAGCAGCCTGCAGTTTTTGTCCTCTTACAGAGGTGGGTGTGTGTCTTGTCTGAGGGCTCTTATTGGTGTAGCACGCCGGACATACCTGGACAGGACTAAAGCCCCAGTCCAGCATGGAAGAGCTGTCATTACCCTCTACACTACATTTAATCAGCCAACTTGCATTCTAACTTCAATGCTTCTTACGTAGTGAATTTCAGAATTGGTTTCACCACCATGCTTTTAAATCTTTATTCCACAACCTACTATTTAATCTTTATAAGTACATGAAAACATCAGGAACAGCCGAGTCATCGCACTTCACAGCTCCCACTGACATTCCCTCATGGTCATTTTTAGATTGCCATGGGCAACCTTAACCTTGCCGGCCTGTGGTTTCCTTTCGCCCTTTCCCATAATAACAGTATTCCTCACCCCTTCCAAATACAGAGTGACTACTCACGGAACAGCAGAGATGGCTTGGTGAGCTATCACAGTACGGAAGTCGTTATGGTCTGTGCGGGGTAGAGGAATTAGCACTTGGCAGGTTAATAATGTACCCAAGTAAAGTACACACTACGTAGTGGAGTTCCCTCCTCAAATCAATCATTTTATCCAAACCTGCACTAGCCACATGACTGGTGAGATCTTTCTTTTTTTCCTTCTTTCTTTCTTAGATGAGCATGTCTATTCACTTTATCCTTTGGTCAGCACAAAAGAAATTGCTCTCTAAACACCTGAAGCAAATCCAAACTGGTTGGGTGGTCTGCCGTGCTCCCTGTCCTACCTGGGATTGGCCGCGTCCACCCAGCCGGAGGAGACGGAGGGCAGAGACGCTATCACAGACTGCATGAGCCGCCCTAAGAGGTCGCTGCCTTAGCAACCCCTGTTGCCATCACCCTCTCCAGGCGTCTCAAGGGACTGTGTAGAACACCAGTGAATCTGTCCTATACGAAGACTGTCCTATATGTAGACAGTTAGAGCAGGTACAGGCATCACTCCCGCCTTGCAAAATGCAGCATTTCGTTACATTCAGTCTCTACCGAGACACAACAGGTGATCACTATCCTTGCGCATGCCTCTGCCTGTCACCTCACAGGGAACCTCAAAGAAGCAGCTCCAAAGTTTACACATGCACGTATATACTCGCACACACAAATACACATGCACGTATATACTCGCACACACACAAATACACATGCACGTATATACTCGCACACACAAATACACATGCACGTATATACTCGCACACACAAATACACATGCACGTATTTACTCGCACACACAAATACACATGCACGTATATACTCGCATACACAAATACACATGCACGTATATACTCGCACACACAAATACACATGCACGTATATATACACACACACACACAAATACACATGCACGTATATACTCGCACACAAAAATACACATGCATGTATATATACACACACACACAAATACACATGCACGTATATACTCGCACACACAAATACACATGCACGTATATACTCGCACACAAAAATACACATGCACGTATATACTCGCACACACAAATACACATGCACGTATATACTCGCACACACAAATACACATGCACATATATACTCGCACAAACAAATACATATGCACGTATATATATACACACACACAAATACACATGCACATATATACATGCACACAGCTACATATGCACGTATACACTCGCACACACAAATATAAATGCATGTATATACACACACACACACACACAAACACACATGCACATACAGTTATGTGCAAAATAATAGCAGTGTGTTTAAAACAACAGAAAAAGCTCAACCCTCATAGCAGCATTTATTTCCATATACACAAAGGCACTGGGAGCACTGCACATTCACTTCCAAATGAAAACATGAACACAATATAAATTTTTAAACTGAAAATGAAGAAAAAATAATAATGGGCTTTTCAAAAAAATAGCAGTGTCTTCATTTTCACTTACAGTCTCTAATATTTGCAGAATAAACTGAAAGTTGTTTACAGATTTAGCTTTTCTGTTGATCATTGAACTAATATTTAGTTGTATAACCTTTATTTCTGATAACTGCTTTACATCTGTGTGGCATGGAGTCTACTAACATCTGACACCTGCAAACAGATATTTCAGCCCAAGCTGATGGGACAACATTCCAAAGTTCTTGTGTATTCTTGGGTTTTGCATCAAAAACAGCATTTTTGATGTCATTCCACAAATTCTCAGTCAGATTGAGGTCCGGGGATTGGGCTGGCCATTTCATAACATCAATCTTGTTAGTCTGGAATCAGGATGTTGCCCACTTGCTGGTGTGTTTGGGGTTGTTGTCCTGCTGAAACACCCATTTCAAGGGCATTTCTTCTTCAGCATAAGGCAACATGACCTCTTCCAGTATTTTGGTATATTCAAACTGGTCACGGTGCCTGGTATGCGATAAATGGGTCTGACTCCAAAGTATGAGAAACATCCCCAAACCATTATGCTTGTACCTCCATGTTTTACAGTCTTCACAGTGTACTGTGGCTTGAATTCAGTGTTTATGGGTCATCTCACAAACTGTCTGTGGCCTTTAGACCCAATAAGAACAATCTTGCTCTCATCTGTCCATAGAATGTTCCGCCACTTCTCTATAGGCCAGTCAATGTGTTCTTTGGCAAACTGTAACCTTTTCAACACGTCTTTTTTTCAGCAATGGTACTTTACGAGGGATTTTTGCAAATAGTTTGGCTTCAATTAGGCGTCTTCTGATTGTTGCAGTACTCACAGATAACTGAAGATCTTCTTTGATTTCCCTGGAGCTGATCATTGGATGCTTATTTGCCATTGTTATTCTATGATCTACGTGGATGGTAGTATTTCTTTTCCAACTACGTGTTTCAGGTCTTGTTTGCCATTTTAAAGCATTTGAGACCATTTTACCTGGGTAGCCAATTATTTTCTGCACTTCTTTAAATGTTTTCCTGCCTGTCACCTCACAGGGAACCTCAAAGAAGCAGCTCCAAAGTTTACACATGCACGTATATACTCGCACACACAAATACACATGCACGTATATACTCACACACACAAATACACATGCACGTATATACTCGCACACACAAATACACATGCACGTATATACTCGCACACACAAATACACATGCACGTATATACTCGCACACACACACAAATACACATGCATGTATATACTCGCACACACAAATATACATGCACGTATATACATGCACACAGCTACATATGCACGTATATCCACGCACACACAAATATAAATGCATGTATATACACACACACACTAACACACATGCACATACAGTTATGTGCAAAATAATAGCAGTGTGTTTAAAACAACAGAAAAAGCTCAACCCTCATAGCAGCATTTATTTCCATATACACAAAGGCACTGGGAGCACTGCACATTCACTTCCAAATGAAAACATGAACACAATATAAATTTTTAAACTGAAAATGAAGAAAAAATACTAATGGGCTGTTCAAAAAAAATAGCAGTGTCTTCATTTTCATTTACGATCTCTAATATTTGCAGAATAAACTGAAAGTTGTTTACAGATTTAGCTTTTCTGTTGATCACTGAACTAATATTTAGTTGTATAACCTTTATTTCTGATAACTGCTTTACATCTGTGTGGCATGGAGTCAACTAACATCTGACACCTGCGAACAGATATTTCAGCCCAAGCTGATGGGACAACATTCCACAGTTCTTGTGTATTCTTGGGTTTTGCATCAAAAACAGCATTTTTGATGTCACTCCACAAATTCTCAATCTGATTGAGGTCTGGGGATTGGGCTGGCCACTTCAGAACATCAATCTTGTTAGTCTGGAATCAGGATGTTGCCCCCTTGCTAGTGTGTTTGGGGTTGTTGTCCTGCTGAAATACCCATTTCAAGGGAATTTCTTCTTCAGCATAAGGCAACATGACCTCTTCCAGTATTTTGATATATTCAAACTGGTCATGGTGCCTGGTATGCGATAAATGGGTCTGACTCCAAAGTATGAGAAACATCCCCAAACCATTATGCTTGCACCTCCATATTTTACAGTCTTCACAGTGTACTGTGGCTTAAATTCAGTGTTTATGGGTCATCTCACAAACTGTCTGTGGCCTTTAGACCCAATAAGAACAATCTTTCTCTCATCTGTCCATAGAATGTTCCGCCACTTCTATTTAGGCCAGTCAATGTGTTCACAAATACTCATGCACATATATACATGCACAAACAAATACACATGCACATATTTACACGCACACACAAATACTCATGCACATATATACATGCACAAACAAATACACATGCACATATTTACACGCACACACAAATATACATGCACATATATACATGCACACACAAATACACATGCACATATTTACACGCACACACAAATATACATGCACATATATACATGCACACACAAATACACATGCACATATATACACACACACACAAATACACATGCACATATATACACACACACAAATACACAACGACATATATACACGCACACACAAATACACATGCACATATATACATGCACACACAAATACACATGCACATATATACATGCACACACAAATACACATGCACATATATACATGCACACACAAATACACATGCACATATATACACACACACACAAATACACATGCACATATATACATGCACACACAAATACACATGCACATATATACACGCACACACAAATACGCATGCACATATATACACGCACACACAAATACACAACGACATATATACACGCACACACAAATACACATGCACATATATACACGCACACACAAATACACATGCACATATATACATGCACACACAAATACACATGCACGTATATACATGCAAACACAAATACATATGCACATATATACATGCACACACGCTTACACACACATACATAGCTGTGGTGTGATGTGGAGTGTCTGTTCCTAGCTGGCTCAGACTTTGGCGAGATAAGGGGCAACTCTCCGGGAAGGAGAGTCCGTCACTGTGTCTGGGTCAGGTCCTCCCGTCACTGTGTCTGGGTCAGGTCCTCCCGTCACTGTGTCTGGGTCAGGTCCTCCCGTCACTGTGACTCTAGGTCAGGTCCTCCCGTCACTGTGACTCTAGGTCATGTCCTCCCGTCACTGTGTCTGGGTCAGGTCCTCCCGTCACTGTGACTCTAGGTCATGTCCTCCCGTCACTGTGTCTGGGTCAGGTCCTCCCGTCACTGTGACTCTAGGTCATGTCCTCCCGTCACTGTGTCTGGGTCAGGTCCTCCCGTCACTGTGACTCTAGGTCAGGTCCTCCCGTCACTGTGTCTGGGTCATGTCCTCCCGTCACTGTGTCTGGGTCAGGTCCTCCCATCACTGTGTCTGGGTCAGGTCCTCCCGTCACTGTGTCTGGGTCAGGTCCTCCCGTCACTGCTTGACATTTCCAGTCTTGCTGGATCTGGTTGCTTTCTTGACTCAACACAAAACCGGCATTCAGAGAACATGTGCTGTGCCAGGCACCCCTGTCAGCCTTCTATTACTTCTTTGCTCTCCTCCTACA
This sequence comes from Electrophorus electricus, assembly GCF_041902795.1. Classification (NCBI taxonomy): domain Eukaryota; kingdom Metazoa; phylum Chordata; class Actinopteri; order Gymnotiformes; family Gymnotidae; genus Electrophorus; species Electrophorus electricus. Next base: position 17,684,979 of record NC_137507.1, read on the forward strand.
CCTCTATTCTTTCTCTCTCTCACTCACTCTGTCTCTCCCTCCCCCACACTTTGCTATTCTCTCCCTCTCTCCTTCTCTCTCTCTTACTCTCTATGAACCTCAACTGCCGAGAGGCTCCTGTGGTTAACCTCTCAGCATTCGGGTGGTCCTCTTTGTGGAAAAGACTGCTTGATTAAAACCTCAGCTAGCCCTCTGATACCAGCCAGTAAGACACACCCCCTCCACCCACCCCTGACTGGGAGTAGGATGGAGGAGTGAGTCAGGCTTATCTTACACTCCACCAATTCTGTTCCACGGGTAGAAAGCACCCAGATTCTGAGGTCACGTCCTGACCTGTCCAGGAGCTGCATGCCTGGCCTCCGAAGTGGCCAGATACATCAGGCATTGCTACTGCCTACGTCAGATCTAGCTCTGATTAGTGAAAGACAACGTTAGGTGTGGGGTGTGTGTGTGTGTGTGTGTGCGCGCGTGCTCTCGTGTGCATGAACTTGTCTTTATCCTCTCACCATTAGCTGTCGCATTGTTCAACCTCTAAACTGTGATTTGGGTAAGTGGTTGCGGCCGTTGTTAGACAGCAGAGAATACACCTGCTGGGTTACACAGAGCACACAGAGTCTCACCACCCAGCCGACGCTTTCAACCCCAGAGTGAGCACGAACAGGCGGGTTTGGCCGGCGGGATTTTACATGCTTGTACGCTGTTCAGGAATACATGCTTGGACTTGCAAAGTGCATGAAGCATGAATGTGCCAAGAGACCACTCGTACCCTGTGTGATACAGTAGAAAGAGACATAGAGTGGGGGAGGGGGTGGGGAGGAGAACCAAAGAGAATGAATGACTAAGCGAGTGAATGAATGTGTAAGAGGCAGCAAAGTCTGATGGATTTGTGGGATTGTGTTGCCTGGTGACAGTCCACACCATGCCGAAACATTATTTGCTCGTCTCATTGAAGAGCCTGAAAAGAGTGAGACAGTAATCATGTGTTCTGTACAGGGTGCACTGTCTCTCAGGCCACCAGCACCGCTGCGGGGCTCGGGCCAGCTGACGGACTGCTGTTTGTGCTCCGTGTTTGTTTTCCAGGGAGAGAACTTTGGGTGCTAATACTGGGTCAACACGCACGAGAGCATCGCGTCGGCATCCCAGAATTCAAATACGTCGGTAACATGCATGGCAATGAGGTGAGACACACACACACACACACACACACACACACACACATGCCAGTGAAACATCTGTGGCTATATTCATTACTCCTAGAAACCATTGTGGCTAGTTTTGCTTTGCATAGCAAGGGGAGCAAACAGGAGTCTTTTCTGAGTAGAAATGGCCTCCACACAACCCTAATGGAGCCAATGTTGCGTGTCACTCCTCTGTGATAGGAGGCTAAACTGGGGACTGGGGAAAGGGTGGACTGTAAATGGATATCCAGTCTGTATTTTGTTTGGGGATTGTTTGAGAAAGGAGGTGTTTGGGAAAATGGGCGTGCACACAAAGACGTTACAGTGAATGGAAATATCCGGAACCGTAGTGTGGAGCGGTCAAGTGTGACCCTCACCAGAGAATGTAAGAGTGTGTGCTTGTGTGTGTGTGTGTGTGTGTGTGTGTGTGTGTATGTCTATCTCTGTTTATGTGAGTATAGAACCAAGTGTGCACAATGCTGTAAAGAGAGCCAGTTTTCTGAACCCCGTGGTGTGTTTAGTTCTGCTCCTGTTTCTACACATTTCAGTGATTGATTTGTTAAAGAACGGAAAGACAAAAACCCTCCATGGGGTCCTGATGTCACCCTGACACAGTCTCCTGATGTCACTCTGACACTCTCATGATGTCACACTGACACCATTCTCATAGCTGCTATATGGAGTATGCCTGTATGTGTGTGTGTGTGTGTGTGTGTGTGTGTGTGTGTGTGTGTGTGTGTGTGTGTGTGTGTGTTGTCATAGTGGAAATGCTCAACATTTTGTTACTTTGCCATAAAAAGGATTCTGCACCTCATTACTGCAGCATGTGTTCCTGTAGCATGTGTTACTATAGCATGTTACTGTAGGTATGTGTTACTGTAGCATGTGTTACTGTAGCATGTTACTGTAGCATGTTACTGTAGCATGTGTTACTGTAGGTATGTATTACCACAGCATGTGTTACTGTAGCATGTGTTACTGTAGGTATGTGTTACTGTAGCATGTGTTACTGTAGCATGTTACTGTAGGTATGTTTACTGTAGCATGTGTTACTGTAGCATGTTACTGTAGCATGTTACTGTAGCATGTGTTACTGTAGGTATGTATTACCGCAGCATGTGTTACTGTAGCATGTGTTACTGTAGGTATGTGTTACCGTAGCATGTGTTACTGTAGATATGTGTTACTGTAACATGTGTTACCATAGCATGTGTTACTGTAGGTATGTGTTACCATAGCATGTGTTACTGTAGCATGTGTTATTGTAGGTATGTGTTACTGTAGGTATGTGTTACCATAACATGTGTTACTGTAGCATGTGTTACTGTAGGTATGTGTTACTGTAGCATGTGTTACTGTAGGTATGTGTTACCATAACATGTGTTACTGTAGCATGTGTTACTGTAGCATGTGTTACTGTAGGTATGTGTTACCATAGCATGTGTTACTGTAGCATGTGTTACTGTAGGTATGTGTTACTGTAGCATGTGTTACTGTAGGTATGTGTTACCATAACATGTGTTACTGTAGCATGTGTTACTGTAGGTATGTGTTACTGTAGCATGTGTTACTGTAGGTATGTGTTACCATAGCATGTGTTACTGTAGCATGTGTTACTGTAGCATGTGTTTCTAAAACACGAATCTTTTACGCTGTTCTGAAGAAACAAGTCGATTGGTTGGAGATATTTTGTCAAATAAACATTAGTAAACATTAGTGGCCAAAGTAATGATAATAATCTAGTCTTGTGTGTCCAACCACTCATGCTCGGCTTACACTAAAATATATACAATCACACAAATACACACATGTACATAAACAAGACTGCTGACAAGCGGGTGCACCTGTGTGCCATGTGCTATCCTCTGGACTGTGAAGGGCAAAAACACAGAGAGAAAGAACCGGTCTGCTTATTTTCTTTCTTTTGGCCTTGTAATCTCATTGTTTTATAGATGAATTTCCTGTCTAAATACATGAAATACAGAAAACAAAATGACTTCATAATAGGTCAACATCTGTCTGTCGATCTACATATTACTACGTATGCTACACAGACTACACATGCATAGAGGTATTATAGATATGATATCTAAGAAAGAGTAACTAAAGCAGATTAAGAAAAGATAACATACACACTGTAGGGGTAGGTGTGGGTATTGTCCAGGTAGTGTGACATATACTATAAGTGTGATAGAAAATATTGTAAAAAAAAAAAAAAAAAAAAAAAAACCCAAAACGTTTCCTGGGTAAGGTCATTTCCTGTGTCCTCAGCCAAGTTGTTTCATTTGTAGTTGTCATGACATATTACCCAGTCAGTCTTTTTGCCAGTGTAGCTTAGCCGGGCAGACAGATTCAGAGGATCAGCAGATAAAAGCACAGCAGAAACTGATGCGGGTGAAGTGCTTAACGCGATATCAGCATGAAGCACTTCTCTGAGAAGTCTGCATGTCTGAGGCTACAGCTTGATCTGATTCTGGCCTGCCACCTTCCAACACTTGAAACGCACGCACACACACACACACACACACACACACACACACACACACACACACACACACACACACACACATACACACAGATACACACACACACACACACACATACACACACATACACACACACACACACCCCCCCACACACACACAGACATGTGCGCACACACACACACACAGACATGGGCGCACACACACACACCCACACACACACACATACACACACACACACACACACCCACACACACACAGACATGCGCACACACACACACCTACCTCCTCACATTTACATAAGTTCCATTTATTTCAATGGTGGCTCTCACTCTCACTGTAATATTCAAATAAATGTGTTTGTGCAGTTAAGGCAACCAGAAGGGCAGTGAGTTAGAAATGAACCAACCCAGTCAGTGGTCTGTAACGCTTATTCAAGGTTCGAACGTTTCAGTGCCTCTTTGAATGAAACATATATAAGGTGACGTTCACAGGAGACCCTGCATACACGCTGTGTGATCTGGGCAAAGCTTGCAAGGCACCTTTCCCAGTACAGCAGGCTTTCTCTCAGTACAGCAGGCTATCTCCCAGTACAGCAGGCTATCTCCCAGTACAGCAGGTTATCTCCCAGTACAGCAGGCTTTCTCCCAGTACAGCAGGTTATCTCCCAGTACAGCAGGCTATCTCCCAGTACAGCAGGCTATCTCCCAGTACAGCAGGCTTTCTCCCAGTACAGCAGGCTTTCTCCCAGTACAGCAGGTTATCTCCCAGTACAGCAGGCTATCTCCCAGTACAGCAGGCTTTCTCTCAGTACAGCAGGCTTTCTCCCAGTACAGCAGGCTTTCTCCCAGTACAGCAGGCTATCTCCCAGTACAGCAGGCTTTCTCCCAGTACAGCAGGCTTTCTCCCAGTACAGCAGGCTATCTCCCAGTACAGCAAGCTATCTCCCAGTACAGCAGGCTTTCTCCCAGTACAACAGGCTATCTCCCAGTACAGCAGGCTATCTCCCAGTACAGCAGGCTTTCTCCCAGTACAACAGGCTATCTCCCAGTACAAAAGGCTATCTCCCAGTACAGCAGGCTATCTCCCAGTACAGCAGGCTATCGCCCAGTACAGCAGGCTTTCTCCCAGTACAACAGGCTATCTCCCATTACAGCAGGCTTTCTCTCAGTACAGCAGGCTATCTCCCAGTACAGCAGGCTATCTCCCAGTACAGCAGGCTATCTCCCAGTACAGCAGGCTTTCTCCCAGTACAGCAGGCTATCTCCCAGTACAGCAGGCTTTCTCCCAGTACAGCAGGCTTTCTCCCACTGCTTCTGGTAGACTGCACGCATGCCCATTGTCCACTTGCTGCAGGTGTTTGGTTTCAGCCGTGGGCAGCCATTTGTCTTCATGTGTAGCACCAGCAGGGTTAAGGAAGAAGGAGGATGAAACAGACACAGAGACATAGAGACATAAGACATGAGACACTGAGACTTAGAAACACAGAGAGCAGGTAGTGTCGATTTCTTTCTGAATCCCCTTCTTAATAATTCATTTTTTCTGTCTTTTGTCTCTCTCTCTCTCTCTCTCTCTCTCTCTCACTCTCTCTCTCTCTGAGGCCATGCTGTTTTTTGTCTCTCTTTCTGTCTCTTGCTCTCTCCATCTTCCCTCTTATCATCTTACTTTTCTCCGAGGTTTCTCCCACCTCTCTCTCTCTCTCTGGAAGATCATGTACCTCTCAGATTTATGTTCGTCCCCCACTCCTCTTACTCTTTTCCTCTTTCTCAATCCCACGTTCCATGTTTGTGTTTTGAGTTTGTATGCTGACACACTCAGTGGATTGTGGGTGTGTAATTGTATTGTGGTGAGAGAGTACTGCCTTAGGGTGTTACCACTGCTTTTAGCAGGAGAAGATAGTAATCATATGGACAGGACCTACTATAATGACAAACACACACACACACTCCTGATGATGCTATTGTCTGAGGGCCTTCATTAGTGTATCCAGTGGGTGTGGGCTTGTCTGTGTGCTGGGTGGGTGTGGGTGTGGGTGAGGGTGTGACCCAGGATCGCATTTCAGAGCCCTCTAAACAGAGAAAAGATGTGGATGTCTATCATGACACACACACACACACACACACACACACACACACAGATTGTGCCCTGTGGTGCTGAAACGCCTGACATTGAATGGTACTGTTTCATATTAAGCACCTGCTTTAGCACAGATGTGATCCCCTGCTAAAGAGCTCTGTGTTAGCATGTTCAGAATGGCCATAGTAAATGAGCGAAAAACCCCAGTCCTGATCGCAGCTACACAGCACCTTCCACATTTCTAACCAAATATAGCTGCGGGTTTGTTTGCCTTATTAACACTATAAATATGCCCCTCAAAGTAGTTCGCTCATATAAATATTTGGTGACTTATTGCTGAGAGCTTTAAAAAGCTTCTAGTACCCGGTGCATTGCTAGTTTTTACACATTTAGTGAATGTGTGTGTGTGTGTATGTGTGTGTGTAGGTGGTGGGACGTGTCTTGTTACTACAGCTGATTGAGCATCTGACCAGAGGATACCTGCACGATCTGTTTGTGACAAGGTTGCTGAACAGCACGCGCATCCACATCCTCCCCTCCATGAACCCAGATGGCTTTGAATCAGCTAACAGGGACTGCTTGTACTCGCAGGGCAGGTGAGTGCGTGACGCCGCACGTGGGCCAATGAGACACGCGGAGAAACTCAGTGTTGTGGGAACACTGAACTCTTTTAAGCATTGGCACTATTATTTTGTTCCAGTATTTTTGGTACCTAAAATGAAATAAATGGCCAATATCCATTACCCTGAATCAATGAATACCCAGAATTACTCCAAAATAAAAGCTACACGTTCCCCATATATAACCTCAAAATGTTAGATAGTCTATATTTATCCATTTAGCAGTCCTTTAAATCCTTTTTGTTTGATAAATAAACACATAAATAAACTCTACTCACACATATAAAGCAGAAAGCATTTTCTCAGAAACACTCTTCACAAGAAATACTAAACAAAGTAAAACAAAACCCCTGTATCACCCACCTCCAAACGCTACCCAGGCTACCCCAGGCAGCCCTGTGGAGAGCCAGCATCTAAACTCTACCAATCCCGTGTCTCATGGGCGCTGCACATTGCCGGAGTGCTGATTGTATCCACCTGTTCCTCATTATTGCCCTGTTTGAAACTGAACCGTTCACTGTGTGAGGTTCTGCCAGGATGCGTGTCCATACCGGTCTTTCTATTCATCGCGGCCTTTCTGTTCTGATCGTTCTCGGGTTCTGAGCCCTGCTTGCTCTGGTGTACACTCAGGAAACGCCCTGTTGGATTTGTTTGCCTGGCTCTGCTAGTGACCTTTGCATGTTCAACGTTTACGACACTAGACTGTCTTCTTGTCAATACATTTTACCCGTGAGCGTCTGCGTGTTTCTGTTTTTATTCACAGCCTGATGATAAGGGAACAGTTCAACGGTTTCATCCAGCACTCTGGGCCTGTGACAGAGTGTAGAGTATATACTAACTATCCAAACATCCAGTCATACACAGCGTCTGTCTTAGAAGAGGTAGATAGGAAAGGAGAAAGTGTTTCATTCTAATTCTCTAATTCTGGGACGCGGTTTCCCCTTCATACTCTTCTTTATCTATCAAAACAAACAAAAGCACATTGCATAGTTAATAACAGAAGCATAAATCCTGAAAAATACTTTTGCCAATTTTTAGAATGCTATATTATATCATGCAGTGTTATTCCACATCAGCAAGGTTATTTGAGATTATTTAACAGAACAGAATGCAGTAAATGTTTAATGACATAATGATGTTGGTGTTGCTGTTTAGTGCAAAACTAAGGAGCCTGAACGTGTTTTACCTGATCGGTTACGTTTGTGTTGAGTGGTAAACAGTAAAATGGACTTTTCACCAATTCCTTTCAACAGATGAGGTTGTTCTGTGCAAATACACTTGAAACTTTGGAACTAAAGGCAGAAAAAGTGTCAAGTTTAGAAGCAGAGGAATGAAATGGGAGGAATAAGGAGGAATAGTTCAGAGATACAGTAGGAGAGATACAGTGGGGGAGGTACAGTGGGGGAGGTACAGTGGGGGAGGTACAGTGGGAGAGATACAATGGGGAGGTACAGTGGGAGACATACAGTGGGAGAGATACAGTGGGAGAGATACAGTGGGAGAGATACAATGGGGGAGGTACAGTGGGAGAGATACAGTGGGAGAGACACAGCGGGAGAGATACAATGGGGGGGTATAGTGGGAGAGATACAATGGGAGAGGTACAGTGGGAGAGATACAGTGGGAGAGGTACAGTGGGAGAGATACAGTGGGAGAGACACAGCAGGAGAGATACAATAGGGGAGGTACAGTGGGAGAGATACAGTGGGGGAGGTACAGTGGGAGAGATACAGTGGGGGAGGTACAGTGGGAGAGATACAGTGGGGGAGATACAGTGGGAGAGATACTGTGGGAGAGGTACAGTAGGAGAGATACAGTGGGGGAGATACAGTGGGGGAGGTACAGTGGGAGAGGTACAGTGGGAGAGATACAGTGAGGGAGGTACAGTGGGAGAGATACAGTGGGAGAGACACAGCAGGAGAGATACAATGGGGGAGATACAGTGGGGGAGATACAGTGGGGGAGGTACAGTGGGAGAGATACAGTGGGGGAGGTACAGTGGGAGAGATACTGTGGGAGAGGTACAGTGGGAGAGATACAGTGGGGGAGATACAGTGGGAGAGGTACAGTGGGGGAGATACAGTGAGGGAGGTACAAAAAATTCAAAAAGATGTTTTTGTAAATAGTAATTAGCAATAGAGTAAAATCTAGATTTAGTTCTAAGATGGAATTAAAACATTTCTAGAACTGTATTTTTAGACTCTGACTACTAGAGAACTTTCAAGTTAATGAGAATTTTGTTGTAATTATGAACTTTCAGAGTGCGTTTAAACATCAACACTACTACACATTTAACAACTCAAAGCTCTGCTAAAGCTCTTTTTGAAGATGTCCTTTGGCCTTTGACCTGTGCCCCTCACTAATGTAACAGTGTATGTAACTTTGTTTTTGGGTTGACTGTTGTTTGACATTCACGATAACTGCACACTCAGACCTCTTAACTGCATATGTACGACTCACGCATGCGGCAGTAGTTCACGACGAATGAGTCATTAGTCCACTGAAAGCCATACTTGACAGGAAACAGCTGTCCCAGGGCACTGTGCAGGGAGTGGAGTTCATCCTATTTCCAGAGTCGGAAGGCCCGTGTCTGTGTTTGGTCACAGTCCCAACGTGCTGGCACATGTACAAGTAACAGAGCGATAATTCCTCCTGGCAATAAAAAACCTCTTGAGGTTTTAGGCAAGTAGGCCTTCACAGAATTAACAATAAAAGAACCACTTTTTGGAAACGAACACACACACGTCCATGGGTTGGTTTATGGTTCCAGTGGCAATGGTAGAGTTTGATAGAGAGACAGCCAAAACAAACAGGAGTGCAAACTCTGGCATTGGCAGGGAAGTGTGTCTGCTGCCTAAATGCATAATTGGCCACATCAGTTCTGCTGTGTCACGAAGTCCAAACTGCAATCTGTCAGCTATAAACCCACCAATGACGCATCGTTCCTGTTACAGCACTCCAACACGGACCCCAGCCTGGTCTGCCAGCCTGGTCCCCAGCCTGGTGATCCAGGGCACCACAGTACACAGCCCATTTCAGAGGTTCTGACTAGTGTTCTGTCCCAAAATAGTTTTTTTGTCTGTTTGTTTTGTTTTGTTTTAGAGTCCAAAAATTGCCCTCAGAATATGATACAGTGAGAATCAGTAATGAAGGCTAGATTGGGAGCAGATCGAGTACAATTACTTCACAATTCTTGTGCATGTATAGGATGATCTTATACGTATACGCATTATATGCTTAATTAGGTCTCAGTGAAATGTTTTTTTAAAGACATGAGTCTACAGTGTGCGTCTGAAGAGGCACGCTGGTGTTTGGCCAGTGTGTGTTTATCCCACCAGTTGGGTGTCAGGCCGTGACAGCCCTTACAGGCTTCGTCCTGAAGATCGGGTTGGACCATCGCCATCAAGGAGGGAATCCTTTATTCTGGTCCCTTCTTGGCTGTTTAGGGAAGTGCCAGGGTGTTAATCTGATACACCCGGCTCCAGAAAGCCAGTGAAGTGAACGCAGCACGTCTGCATCAGAGTGCGGCACCCAGCACATTGTTATGCGTTATTGGTCTCTTTTACAAGATATCTGTTTTTGGCCAAAGGGCAGGTGTTAGCTGGATACGGTGCACTAGTAGAGCACTAAGTAGTCACTTATGAATTTAGAGGAAACTGATATAC
>NC_137507.1:17702500-17755000 GCF_041902795.1 Electrophorus electricus
TAAAAATAACTTGTCATATTAGGAGAGCCTGCTGCCTTACCAAGATGCTCATCAAAACATCTTGTATCTCTGGAAACATTGTGTACTTCATTACAATTTTGAATCTCTCTACATGTCTAACTACAGTGCACAGCAGGGAGGGAAGAAGAGATTAATAACAAGGCAGAAACAGACACGGTAGCCGATAAGAGCAGCTGCCTGAACTCTTTTGCACCGGTTTTTTTTCTTTTTCTAGATTCTGTCGAGCTCTTCTCTCAGTACTGTAAACAGCATATGAAATGGGACAACAGCCACAGGGTCGTGCAGGGTCGCCGCACTGGGTGCTTTCCAGCAAACCTGACCTGACTCCACAGCGCGTTAGCAAGCCAAACGTTGTCCAAGGGCGCTCGGAGAGCCCTAGTGCCGCCGGACCGGCGTGGTTTAGGAGAAGCTTGAGAACGCCGAAGGGGCTGATGTATATATGCGTCTTTCCGCAGGTGACGTGCCCAGGACATGAGACGCTCACAGAGACCGTTTCTGTGCCATACGGCCCAGACCAGTTCAGCGCTTTGACGCACAACTTCTGGCTTCGGAAGTGTGTAAGCAGTACTGTCCCAGGAACGACCACGTGCGTGATGTCGAGGCCCAGACCCACCGAGAACCGTAGCGCCGCTCTGAAGCCCAGCTCCTTTACTGCACTTATTGCCTTCACAGTTCATAGACTGCTGGTGTCCTTACTGGAATGTCCACATTCCACACTGGTGTCCACATTGGTATACTTATACGCACTGCTATTTTAATTTTTCAAGTGAATGAAAAAGGCATACTTTGTTTTCCTTGCACAATCACACGAGCCGTTTTTTTTTTTTTTTTTTGGGGGGGGGGGGGGTGGTTTGGAAGTACTTTATTTTGTCTGTTGGTTGATTCGGTGATTAACTTCTTTTGGAAGGTTTCTGCAGCCTGCCTCAAAAAAGTGAGTTTGGGCCAGCAACTGAAGATTGGTCTGACACCGCACAGGCTGAACTGTGATTCAGACTGTTTGCACACAGTGCCATCATGGAAGATGGTGCTTTGGGAACCAACTATGGAAGTCTTGTACTCTACAATATAATAGGTCACATAAGATATTAAAATACTATATCCAATACCCATGAGCATAGAGGACTCAGGACAGACAGATGTTGATATGTAATGCCAAACAGTATGCAGACATATGAAAATTCTGAGTTATTGTGAATCCCTCCGTTCTGCACACACATTCTGCTGAGAGGTTGTGTCCAGCTTGACAGTAGGGAAAGAACTTGGATCTGTTGAAATGTTGATTTAGTTGAATGTTTTTGCTGGTGATAGTTTATAGAAGAACTATGATATTAATGATGGAGACTCAAAAGCTAAATATAGTATATTGCAACTTGAAAGCACATTGCTGACAAGGAGTTAGCAGGTTTTTCTGATTGTTTCAACTAAAGTTTTGTCTTTTTCTTCAGATAAAATGAGGGAAATTGCATCTTTATAATAGATTAAAGAAACCCAATTTAATTATTTAGCAAAGACGTTACGTTATATGGAATGATTTTGAAACAACCAAATGGCAGCTGTGTGTCTTTGGGCTGTCCTCAGACCAGTGTGTCTTCACCCCAGCTCACTGTGAGCTCTGAGGCCAGGACACAAGCAGACTGCTGGGTGATCAGTGTCTTAAGAGGAGTGTTGCTATTCTACCTCATCCTCATCAACCTCACACTGACACAGTGACTAGTAGTGCCTTAAATAAATATTTCCAGAAAATCATAACTTTTGTCTATTTTTTTTAACAAACAAACAAACAGCAAGTAAATGGTTTCAGAACATTACATTTACAATGTAGAAGAAAATCCAGTCCAGAAAAACCTAAAACACTTTCTGATAAAGCTAATAAAATGTAAAATGGACACAGTGCTAGAGTTTTATCAGGGTGGCATCTATTGGGGAATTGGCTCTTCTAATCTTCTCACTGTCATAATATTCTAATAAATATATACAGTATATGTGGATGTTTTATTTACATTCAAAATTAGAATGAATATGAGGTTGAGGCATGATAAAAGAATAAACTGAATTAATACAACTTATGGCTCACGCGTTTCCCAGCTGGGGGATAGAGGCAATGATTTCACTGCTGGTAGCCTTTGTTTGTGCATGAGATTAAATTAGCATATAGCACGTTATTACATTAGCATACATTAAAGCAGGTCTGAGATACATTGAAGCAGCTCCGTAGAAATGCACTATAGTACTGTGCAGTTTCACAAGACCATTGTAAAACAGTAACGAGAGACTTCATAGCGATTATCCCTCATTCCACCACAGTGGTTTTTGAAAGCTTGACCTCATCTGTACAAACTCCGAATATGCACAGTGTAAATCTCTCACTCCATAGAAACCTGCAGACACAAGACATTAATAATTGAAGCTTTAGTTAGTCATTTTCTATAATTCTTTCCAGAAGGCTTACGATAGAGGTTAATTGGGTGCAATAGCTTTAAAATGTACATATATTCTATGTATATATTATATTCTGGCCCATTAGCAAGGTAAAAAAAAAAAATCTACTCTGGGGGCATTTAATCACATTTAAAATTATTTGAAAATTATAAGGTGAGAAAAGTGATTTGGAAGGCTGGAGTTTTTTTTCAGTATCGTACAACCCCTCAAAAGGCAGTAGGTATTAATATATAAACAAACACCTCAAATGAATGAACAGAGCTTGGTAACTTATGAAGATCTTAAGGCTAAAAGTTCATTTTCAGAGAGCTTTTGGTGACAGTTTACTAAGTAAAGCTTCAGTTTTTAAATAAGCCTTTCAAAAATGTTCAAGTTATCTGTTGAGGTAAAATATCTAAATATGTGTATATGTATGGACCTTTGCTAAGACTAAAGGAAATCCACATATAAACATATAGCATATAAAAGAAGACACAAGCTCAGCTTGGTACTGAGTGTGAGAACAACAAGGTCCTCAGTTTGAATAGGAATATGGAGCACAAAGTTACAAAAAGGAAAAGTTACTTCTCCGATGGAAAGTAGGAACAATGGCTGTTTTTTTTTTTTTTTTAAAGTGCAGAATGTAATGAATATTCTTTCATAGTAAGGTATTTTCCAAAATTATAATTTATTATAGTGAGCCAACACCAAATTACAAAATATTGTACGAAGGAGAATCAATAACTTCTGTGCAGAACAAATAAAAACAAATTGACTATGGGCCCTAACCCTATTTGACCTGTTTAGCTGACACATTACAGTGAGTTTTCTGCTTTCTGCAGCTCCTGGGGGGACAATCTCGTAAAACTTCCCTATGGTACAATTTTTCCACCAAAAGTCTGAGTATCATACGGACTATTAAGCGCTCCAAGTTTTGAGTGCAGTAAATGAGAGTATACCTGTAATGTCCATAATGCTCCACAAGGGGTCAGTAGTGTTTTTTTTCCGCGTTTATCATGGCCTCAGCCAACACATACCATTATTCTGAACCATACCTGTTTCATCATCTCTGCTAAAAGCCATAGCTTGTCAGTTAGAGGAGAGCTCTATTTTTAGATGCTGGCCTGGAAAGCAGGTTAAAAAGGGCCTTTGAATGGAACAAGCCCCGCCCACACCACCCCATATCTGTCTGCCATTGGATGATCTGATAACAGATGTCTGATCTCTCATTTGCTGTAGATTTAGGATTCAGGATAAATGGTTTCGAGGAGTTAGTGGGTGGGTAAGAGGGAATGTGTGTTTTGCTTTTTGATGAGAATAAAAATGTTTTCACAATAGTAAAATGTGGAGAGATTTAAAAAATTTCTTCTGTTGCGGAGGACAGAGTTTGTGTTTTTATGGCAATAGTTAAGCTACACTCATGGTGGAGAGATTATGAATGAGTCAAGTGTCCACAAAAAGTAAATGAATGGTCATATTTGTCCTTCCTGTTTGTCCGTTCTTAGGTCTCTTCCCAGAATCACGAGGCAAAAAGCAGGAGGAACAGGCGACACAAACCGAGCGAATGTGGGGGGCGGATCCGGAGGAGACGATGTGTTCCCGCCACTAATAGCAGGGCAGGGGCTTCAAGAAGAGAAAAGAAACCAAAAACAACCTCCTCTCCTCGCTCGCCCACCACAGTGATTAATGCCTTGACGACAGACCGCCCCACCTCGAAACATCAGCAGCGTGGGTTTTCTGGTGAGGCTGTAATGGTGGGGTTTCTTTTAGGACACACCGCTTAAGGCAAATTCACCTCACATACTTCCAAGATCAGCCCATAAGTGAATTATTGTTTCTCTGTCAATACTGGGTTTTAATGAAAAAGAGTCTCAGAATTGCAGTGCCAACACTTATTACACTGAACACAGTATGAAGCTTAGAATTCAATATGCTTCTCATCTGTACCCAAATAAGGGGATGTGGGTGTCTAAGATACTGCGGTTTTGACTAATTCATCCCCTAATGCTTTTAAACATATTAATTATTCACCGCTGTTCTCAGCTCCCGTCTGCCGCATTGGAAGCAAATACGAATTCACCCTTGCCTGGAGTCCAGGGAAACCACCAGCAGATAACTACTCTTTAACGTCTTTAACTCCAGATTTTAAGTCTCAGACTTAACTCTCAGACAAATATGAAAAGCATGAGGATTCTGAACCTGCTGGTATGGCCTCAGAGAAGAAGGGGTTAACGAACTGAAGGAAAACTCAGCTCAAGAAAAAAATAACCCTGAAGAAATCAAATCTCCACTCTTTTTCTGTCGTACTGGAAAAATCAATAGGAAAACTAGATTAAAAGGGGGCACCACAAACAGGCTGTTCAGGGGTCAGTGGTTGGCTGCCTGATCTCCATAAGTTAAGCAACTGGCTTAGGTGCTCGTCAAGGATACCCTGAATACAGGCAGACAGGTATGGTGAAGCCAAAATGAAGAACCTTCATTCAATGAAGCAATTAAATGTTTCATAATTTATCCCTTTTATCTAATTTCTTCCCCACTGCTGAAAACGGTCATACGTTTCTCATTTCTCATTGAATGTAATCATCAGCCTACAGTGCCTAAATACAGTGTATGTAAAAATGGGTCGAAACTGGATACCTATGTGAATAACATCAACAAGCACCAGGCTTTGTGTACACATTGCGACAGTGATAAGCCAGACTGCAAAACACCGCGAAAAGCGCGCCGTGTTCACGTCGGCTCATTAGAGTGGCCTTGCTTTAGAATTTCACGGCAAGCACAGGCTGAGTGGAAGCAGACTCAAAAACAACTCTCTGGAGCTTCACAGAAGACATCTGAACATCATCATCATAAAAGCAGCAAGTTATTATCCTTATTTATGGATATGCAGGCTGAGCGTGTGGAACAGCGGTACTGGTGAGGCAGCAGGCCATGCTGGGCACACTGGGGCTACAGAATCTTACGCTGATATGGAGCCAGTCTGTCCTGAGGCACTACCACGATTATCTTATAGACGGTACAAACAAGTGGACTGGACGACAGCGGGTGAAAAGTGAAACCATTATGTGTCTCATGCCCTCTAGTGGCTGGCCGTAGTTCACCTTTTAACAACACCCATTCCCATGTAAGTGAAGGTTTCCCTCAACAAACTTTAATTTCAAATGACACATTTTCTTGGCAGTTATGTTCCATCAAGTCTATAAGCTCCCCTCACATTAATATTGCTCCCAGTTTTTCTTTAATATGAACTGCGCTAGTTTGTCAAAATGTTGCTGAAGCACTTGGCATCCAATATTTAGGTTGACTACTAAATTATTTTGTTATTATATATATATATATATATATATATATATATATATATATATATATATATATATATATATATATATACTATATTGCCAAAAGTATTGGCTCACCCATCCAAATCATTGAATTCAAGTGTTCCAATCACTTCCATGGCACCGGTGTATAAAACCAAGCACCTAGGCATACAGACTGCTTCTACAAACATTTGTGAAAGAATGGGTCATTCTCAGGAGCTCAGTGAATTCCAGTGTGGTACCGTGATAGGATGCCACCTGTGCAACCAGTCCAGTCATGAAATTTCCTCGCTACTAGATATTCCACAGTCAACTGTCAGTGGTATTATAACAAAGTGGAAGTGATTGAGAATGACAGAAACTCAGCCACGATGTGGTAGGACACGTAAAATGACAAAGCAGGGTCAGCGGATGCTGAGGCGCATAGTTCTCAGAAAGTCGCCAACTTTCTGTAGAATCAGTCGCTACAGACCTCCAAACTTCATGTGGCCTTCAGCTCAAGAACAGTGCGCAGAGAGCTTTATGGAATGGGTTTCCATGGCCGAGTAGCTGCAATCTGATGGACGGGTCTGGGTTTGGCGGTTGCCATGAGAACGGTACTTGTCTGACTGTATTGTGCCAAGTGTAAAGTTTGGTGGATGGGGGGATTATGTTGTGGGGTTGTTTTTCAGGAGTTTTTGGACAATTTCATGCTCTCAACTTTGTAGGAACAGTTTGGGGATGTCGCCTTCCTGTTCCAACTTGACTGCGCACCAGTGCAGAAAGCAAGGTCCATAAAGACATGGATGAGCGAGTTTGGTGTGGAAGAACTTGACTGGCCTGCACAGAGTCCTGACCTCAACCCGATAGAACACCTTTGGGATGAATTAGAGCAGAGACTGCGAGCCAGGCCTTCTCCTCCAACATCAGTGTCTGACCTCACGAATGTGCTTCTGGAAGAATGGCCAAAACCTCCCATAAACTCATTCCTAAACCTTGTGGAATGTCTTCCCAGAAGAGTTGAAGAGTTGAAGCTGTTTCAGCTGCAAAGGATGGGCCAACATCATATTACACTTTATGGATTAAGATTGAGATGTCACTCAAGTTCATATGCGTGTGAAGGCAGACGAACGAATACTTTTGGCAATATTATATATATATATATATATATATATATATATATATATATATATATATATATATATATATATATATATATATATATATATACACATACATACTTACATACATACACACACACACTCTGTAACTGTTATGCGGAATTCCATTATTATCCCAGAGTGAAGTGATCTGTCCTTTTGCTCAGAACAGCACTGTTGGCTAAAGCAAAGTAACCAGACAAGGGCACAGATGCAACTTTTCCCCGCGGTGTTATTCCAGGTGAAGGCGTTCCCGCTGGATGGCCACAGACTGATGGTGTTCCGCTGAAGGTGACAGGCCAGTCATCCGCCCCTAATGCGTCCGCGTCCGTGTTCCTCGTCACGGCTCTGCGCTCCAGCGAGGTGGCCACGTACTCCCATCGCGCCAAGGCCCGACGCGTCTCCGCGACTTCGCCTGAGGCAGCGCCCGCTAATCTAACGCCGCTGATCGCTGGGCAGCACGTCGATGGCAAGATTGTAGTGACCAGTGGCCATAATGGGGTGTTAACGATGATTGAACAGACAGAGTGGACAAAATGGGGTGGCCATTGATTGGGTCGGCTGAAAAATACGAGGTCACTGTTACGTGGCAGAGACATTATTTGTCTCATTTGTGCTAAGACAGTACTGTGTTTATTTTGCCTGGGCTAACAGTCCCTGAAATGCACATATGGTCCAGAGTAGATATCTGTCTAATGAAACCAGGGATGGAAGGGAAACTGGATTAGAGGTGGCAGGGTACTGCCATCATTACAGTCAGGATACATTTGATAGCAAAACACGCTCAGACGTAGGAACACAAGTGTGATGGAGTGAGTAGATCAAGGTGTGCCTGTCTTGTTGTGAGGGAGCGATGAGGGACCGTAGCCAGTGACTCCTGAACATAAATCAAACACAGTGAAAGATTTGCAATAGACTGGCACAACGTAGCACACAGACACTGCTGCATGTGCTAAACGCTGCAGCCAGAAGGACAGTTTGAAACCATTTCTTCTCAACGAAGTTTCTCTGTCTTTCAAGGACTTTCAGTTCTTATTTCAGAACTCTTTATCTGCGTGTGGGAGAGAGAAAGAGAGAGAGAGAGAGAGAGAAAGAGAGAGAGTGTGTGTGCATGTCTCAAGGAAATTACATTATTGACATCTAAACATCGTCATTAACTTACATCCCCTAGTCACTGATTGGCCAGGTAAAACTTTCTAGTCAGTTTGATAAGGGGAGATCACATGCGGCCATACTTGCACGTGCTTTTTTCGTATGCCGCTCCAAAACTCAGCAAATCGTCCTCGTTCTTCTTGCCAGAGCGTCCTCATTATCGCGCTCTACCGCACAGCTCACATTTGGAATTATGTGCCCGTTCCTGTTATGAAGGTAATGGACAGACCAGCTCTCACACGCCTCCATGTGCACAGACGCAAATGCGTAATTTGCAGCCGTGCTGATGGTCTGATACAGCTGACTGAACACCGATCTTTGTTTAAAGCAGAATATATAATGGGAACTGAAGCAACGTAGTTGTACCAGTCATTCTCCTTCATCATCTCTCACTATCATTTTTCATTTAAATTAAAGGGTACATCGCCAGGGTGGATCAATTCACCTGATGACTAGAAGGAGAATAATGGCCCTGAATTAAAATGCTTAACACTTCAATATTGGTTTGAATTGCGAAACTTTTAAAGTGAGTTGCAATAGAATGATATAGTGGACTAATAAGCGATTATATCCCACAGGCTAAAACCACTGGTAAAGTTCTGTCATTGTTCCAAATGACCATCTGGGATGCCATCTGGGAAAGGCAAAGTGTGCAATGAATTTAAGTTCAGGCAATGAAAGTTTTGTACCTAATGCAAACTTACTTTCATTTCACTAACTGTACGTACACAAGACTTATTAAAGGTCTTTGTGCATAAATTCAAACTTGCATTTTATTAAAAATTCATTAGATTCATACTTTGGTGTCAGCAGGAGTTGGAGGCTCGGTGCGTGTTTTAATGCTGTGTTACAGGAGGATTTGCTTACGCCAGCCCTACGAAAGGCTGCAGAACAGGCAGAACCCAAAGAACTGAAGTGGTGGCTTCTGTTTAGTCTTGTGGGTGCTTATAAATGCTTATAAATGACACATGCTTACAAATGACACATCTAAAAATGTTTTTGGCAATTATGTTCCATTCATAAGATCCCCTCACATTAATATCTCTCCCAATATTTTTCTTTAAAACAAACTCATTTTTATGTAAGTTATCTGATGATACTTAAAGGGGTGTGACTATGAGCTGATTGACAGTGATTGGCTATGTTGATTGACAGCTAATATTGACAGACATGAATGCACAAGCAGCTGATTATACATCAACTATATTAAGCTTTACTTGACTTTTTTATAGCTTTGACTGTTAACAACGTTGACTGTGGACAATTTTGAAGTAAAGCTATATCTTGGGCTCAGTTTGCTAAGGAAGCTAGCTAAGTGGTGATGCATTAACTTCCCTAATGTTAGCAAACAAACTATGAAATGAAGAAATGAACGCAGTTGTTGGAAATGACAGTGCACATTTACTGATTCTGGATGATCGTCGATCACTAATGAATAATTCTTTTGTTGTTAGGTTGTGCTTCCTCCAACATAACAAAATTAAGAGAGAGGGTGGGGCGTGTGACTGGGGTTTGGGTGGAGATGCTGTCCTGCCAACAGATTTTATGGCGCATGCTCTGGAACCAATGTTTCTCTACTGTGTAAACACACCAAACATAGTAGCTCCCATGTCAGCCATCTTAATAGCTTCAAACATTCACGATAGGAGCTGTCTGTGATGTGCCATTCATTGCATATACAGTGTATGGATTAACTGGCTCGGTCTACTATCTTAAATAATCTGCCGACCACATTTCATGGCACATTCCTTTAGTTCTGATGCCTTCTGTTTCCCCTTAGAAACTGCAGACATCCCAGTATGGTAAATAGTGAGACATTAGGCTTGTAGTGTCTATAACATCCTTGGTAACTGTCCCTTGGGATCTATTAAGTTGACTGGCTAGGTAAAAAAAAAAAAGTGTGTTGCAAAGTGTGCAGTCTCACACTGGTTGCCTTCCTTAGTATAAGTGGGCCTGGAAATGGCATGAAGCTTAGCCAGGAGCTCTCAGCAAGCAATGTAGTAATAGGTGATACTGCTCCCCCCGTCGCTGTCTGGGATAGCTTCACTCTCATACCATTATCACTGGCATCATTGTCCACTATGAATGGTAGCACTGGGATGGAGAAAGCCAACACTGATCTGAAAGCCCAGAATTCTCCCGGCTTTGGGGATCAGGCAGTGCAGTGGGGAGAGAAAATCCCCATTAGACTGCAGGATGGATACTCACCAGTGTAGGAGACTACACCCGGACGGGTTTGGTTTTAACGGGGTGGGTCCTCTGCCAGAGTGCATTCACGGCTTCTCGTGATGCCTCCTGTGTCTTTTCTTCAGTGCTGGGAGGGACTACTGGGTTCTTGGTGATCTCATTTCTTCTTGGGACGGTCCCTTCCACAGAGAAGAGCAGCTGTCATCTGAAAACACCTGCTGCAATGCTCCTCTGGACCCAGCAGATCACCACCCTATCACTGGCTGGGCAAAGAGAGGAACTCACACTGTTTCTAGGAGAACAAACTTGGTTTTGTCTTCAAGCACCCATCAGCGATAACAGCTCTGTACCCAAGTCTCAGATAATGGCAAAACTGAAGAGCCCCGTGTTCGAGTTACAAGTCGGTGAGCTGCAGTCGACGTCATCTTCAATCTCAGCTCAGACAGAGTGCCGACTTGCTAACATGGTTTTCGGTGCTCTAACAATCAGGGCCTGACGCCGACGCCAACATGGTGGGCATGGTGTCTAGCAGCACTTCACGATCAACCCCTTCAGTAAGGTAACAGAAGAGACGGCTGCATGGCTGAGCCCAGTGACCTATGCTGAAGTCTCTGGTTCTGGCAGCAGCAGGATTGCATGGCACCCCGCCGTAGTTTTTCCGATGACTCAGCCAATGGCTTTCAGCAGCAGCCTCTTCCAAACCCTTTTATCCCCACACATCAACATTTCACTGCGGGAAGTGCCCGCCCCTTCTCCGCTTCCTCACCACTCTCAGCCGCCCGCTGCTTTGCATGCCTGCCCCTTTATCATGGTGATACAGAATGGACTCTGATCGCTGCGCTCCAGCCACCGACCAGCTAAATGCGGCAGGATGTGGCTGCAGCGTGGACTTCTGGTCACAGCCTGAGAGGTGAGGGCTGCAGGAGCAGAGCTTTCGCCTCAGAACAGGTTCAGTAGCCAAGAACGGCCATCCAGTTCTCCTTTCTCTGTCGGCAGCTCCGTTTAGAAGAGAACATTTCAGATCTGACTGAATGCTGGAGAGCGCAACTGGATCAAAATTCAGCACCACACACGAAGGAGGCTGGTAGCCAACCTGAAAAAACAACAACAACAACCTGGATATCATGCTTTTACCGTGTGCTTATGCTAAATCTGACCTGCGTCCAATATGTGGGTAAAAAAAAATCAAAGGTCCTAATGTAAATGTGGTCATAGGAAACTACAGAAAACTATGAAGATGTTAGTTTAAAAAAAAAAAAACACTGATTCCAAGACATATCCTTATAACACATATCCTTATAACACATATCCTTATTTTAAGATGAATTACAGCTTTACTGCAGTTTGCCTGGCCGTTTGCCAGCAGAGCTCTTGTTTGACAGGCGGCTAATACCTGAATACCACAGCTGGAAGTGTGCATAATAAGTGCTGAAGCTTTTCATTTCTAATAAATTTGCCAAAATTCCTAGAAGTATGTTTTCACTTTGACATTATGGATATTTGTGTGCAGATTCATAAATAAATAAAAACATGTATAAACAAATAAATAGTATCCAAAAATGGATACTATTTATTTGTTTATACATGTTTTTATACATACTATTTATTTGTTTATACATGTTTTTATACATACTATTTATTTTTTTATACATGTTTTTATTATAAAACTTTAGAAAGTATTCAGAGATGTTCGCATTTTGTAGTTAATAAACTACAAAATGCGAATGTCTCTGAATACTTTCTAAAGTTTTATAATAGTGTTAATTTTTCTGTAACAGCTAAGAGTATTGATGTAATTATTCAGAAAGGGTTCTCATTATAAATAAACTTTCTTGACTGAATGTGACATAGGTCATGCACGTGATTTGAATATCACATCACAGCATACCCTCCGTGCGCCATGCCTCATGCTGCTGGGACAGGCTCCGGCCGCTGAGTTTGATTGCGCTGTTTAGAAGACGAACGATTGGATGGACAAATCAATGCGCACATGCGTAAATGTCAGTAAACACTGTTCTCCCAAACACCTGTGAAATATATTATGCCCACGTAGCAGACGGCCTTGCAACTAAAGTACTTAACGTCTCCCATCGCAGAAGCTCTCCAACAATTGGGCCTTTTGGTTTCCTGTTTTCTTCCTCTTCGTTTTTCTTCTTATGTCTTCAGAAACAGCAAAACATCCTTTGTGATATAGAGACTTAAAACAATTTCTCTGTTTATCTGCCATCAATACGTGACTTTGAATGAAATAACATGCTTCGGCAAGGGGCTTGTCCGATGTTTATTTTAAAGAGATGCTACTCTGATAGCATATTTTGGAAGCACTATTATAAAGGAATCATTTACTAAAAATTGGTGTTAACATGCAGCTAATTAATGAACCCAAGAAGTAATATAGGAAATATTGTATGCTTGCAGGATTTGATTTTATTGTCTAATAATGCTTGCATTACCTGCGGATTAGTATCTTGCAAAAAATAAAAAATAAATAAATAAGAGCTTTCGGCAGACTCCGCTTAATTGAAACTTTGGTGTTGGTATTGTGGGGTGGTGTGCGTGCTAATGAAGGGAGCTATTCACAAAATGCGATTTGCTTTAATGCCAACCAAGCCTCCTAGGACCTTGTTGAAACACGTAGTTTGTGTTGGTGCCTCTTTGTTAAACGCATAAGACGCTTAGACAAGATAAAAGTAGCAATATTGCAATATTGTGCATCTTCACTCCAACAGTTGTTTTATGTATTATCTTTGGGTTTTGTTACAGAACTCTGGCATTCAGGTAGTTACATTGTGGTAAATCTTTGATGCACTTTTCGCTGTCATGCACAATTTTGAAACATCATCCATCCATCCATCCGTACATGTGTATCCATCCCATTTTCTTTCTTTATCTCTCCAGGTGAAAGGCATTATTGTTTCACCTTCACTGGCCAATGTTTTGCCATTACACTGATCATTTTCATAATGTTTAAATCCTCTAACACGTCTCAGATGCTGCACCTTGTCATTTCTAATCATTTATATACTGTATATTATTCCCTGTTCGGTTTGGGCCGGCTAACAGGACATTGGCTGAATGGCGAAGCCCATGTTATGTTGGTATCAGAACCTGTGAACAGTGGTTAAACCCTCATGAATGTACTTGTATCGTAAGGACAACCAGAACGCCAAAACCTCTTTGCTCTGTGTGTTTTGGGGGCTGGTAAAATGAGGCAGGGCTTCCATAAGAGATGACCGGTCCCGTGGTGGGAGGGTCCTGAAGCACGTGGAGCAGGGAGTGTCCACCACTGTTGCGTCATGAGAAAGAAATAACTGCAGCTTGAGAGTCCCGGCACACACCGGTCTTATTTCCCATTTCCTGCTCTCATCAAGGTGCCTTTTCGCCTTTTGTACCGTGTACAACGTCTAGGTGAAACGTGAGCATGGGCGCGCGCGTGCGTGTTTGAGTGTGTGTGTGTGTGTGTGCGGTCTCTGTATGTCTGTCTATTCCAGAACTATCTAAACTGTTTCAGGTTTAGCATAATTAATAAGACAGCCATCAACATCGATCTTAACCAGCTAGTGATGAAACAAATTTAAACCATTCACATCATCTTCTGTTATGGGCTGTTATGGGGGCTTCCTAACCAGTATACAAGGACGTATGACTGCCTGTACACACGCACACTGGAAATTACATCAAGAGAAGCAATTGTTAGAAGGAGATGAATAGAAACTAAAGGCTAAAGCTTGTGACTGATGACCCATCCATGTGTGCTCTCACCCTCCTATTGGTGGGCAAAGCATATATTCATTACAGCGCATTTGATGCCTGTGCAAACTCGCTGCGCGTGTACTAATTTCATATGCGACGTCTTCGGAAAAGGAGTGGGGCGCCCTGATGTTTTATGCATGCCGTAAACGGAGGATTGGAAGTGGAAAATTGAAAACGTATCAAAGCTGAACGTTTGTTGCTTGACTTGGCAATGGGAAGAGCCTGGTCGCTCTACTGAGCGCCCTGTGATATTAAAAAAAAGGGCCTTTCAAAGTGTCTTTGTCCAGCAGAGGTTGCTGTGCTTCCGTATCTTCCGCGATCACGGGGTGCCCTGCATTACAACTAAAGCAGATTTACGATAATAGATATCATACATTCGTGCCTTGTGGCTCTCTGACTCTACATGCAGACTTAGAGAGCAACTGCGCTGCACGCAAGCGCTAACGCGGTCGATGCTATCAAACGGCTCTGCCGTTTGGACTTTTGGAAACGCGATGAGGAAAGGAGGCCTGACTGTAG
This sequence comes from Electrophorus electricus, assembly GCF_041902795.1. Classification (NCBI taxonomy): domain Eukaryota; kingdom Metazoa; phylum Chordata; class Actinopteri; order Gymnotiformes; family Gymnotidae; genus Electrophorus; species Electrophorus electricus. The sequence continues at coordinate 17,717,010 of NC_137507.1, forward strand.
AATGTGCGTATAGCACATTTTGATTCATTTAATAATCTAATCCTTAAATAAATTGCAGGTAGAGCAACGAATCCAAGGTTAAGGGTTCAGTTCCCACAGGAGCGCACACACTGTCATACTGATAAATATGTAGGCCCCTCTACGCAAGAGCGTCTGCCAAATCCCGTAAATGTAAATGATCAATGAGTTATGTAGCAAGGCGAACTGATGATAAACGCAGCCCTGTGGAGCTCATGAAGCATGGCTTGCTAATTACCTAAAAGCAAATGTTACTGTTACATACACTGTGCTCGCAATGCACGCGCTTCTAAGCCGCCTACCTCTCATTTCCGTTGCTCAGTGGAACTTCAGATGTGTCGTACGTGGCCGTAAACCCCGTACAGTGAGCCTATAGTACTCAGGTGACCTTTTAGTTGCTTTTAATATTGCTGCACTGGATGTGTGTTGATGTTTGTTTGAATTTGCACCCCTCCCCCCCTTTCTTCCTTTATCCACATTGTCTCTGGGAAACCCGTCTTAATTAACACCTGCTTTTTCGGCTCATTCGGTAAAAAGTGTAGAGATCACTAGACCACGCGTACTTCCAGTGTTCCAGCTGACCAAGAGGTATAGCTGTTTTATCCGAAGACTCACTTTGCTAGTTAAATAGTCTTCTCCTATGTAGGTCAGTGCATTGTGGTAATTGGTATTTCCAGTACCCTAGAGCACTTTTTAGATCCCATGCACTGCACATCTGGCATGTGTGTGTCCTTTCCCAACACACCTAATTTCACTCGGATAATTATCATGCCTTTTATGAGACACCGTGGGATGCTATGACCAGGGTCAAATATTTCTGCTCAGTGTAGCTCAGCCAAAATCCCAAAAAGACTGAAATAAATGTGTTCTAGTAAGCCAGCAATCAGCATGATGTAATTTGCATAATAGTGAATATTGATTGCTAGCAGCATTAGCATTCTTTGATTGACCTTCTTCTGTATGCCAGGTCATGAAACTGCTGATGGGTTCAATGGACAACCAAGACTGAGCAGAACTAAATGTTTGGTGCTGTCCAGTGTCTTGGGTATATCCGAAGGTCTGAATGGTTTTCTCTGTATTGTCTGTCTTTTCAGGACCCAAAGGGAGGCACTGGATCTGTTTGTAGAGATGAAAGAAACCTTTCGGGGCATTTCGGGGGATATTTACATTTCATATCAATGCAAATTCAACAGTCACTTAGAATACGTCATATAACTGGTGAGGCACCAACCTTGCAAAGAGGTTACGAAGGCAGTAAAATATTTGGGACACATAATGGATAAGATGGAGATATCATTCATTCCGAGCATATGAAACAACTGCTTTTTGTGACATTTTTAACATACCTGAATTTCCTGGGAAGGGTATAAATTTTGCAGTGTTGAGAACTGGGAGGATGAGCGTGGAATGAACATGGGATGAACGTGGGATACCATGCTAATGAGGTCACTTCAACATAATTATTAAGCCAGAAAGTCTGCGCTAGCGCTGTAAAATCGGGAGAAGAGCTAATGAAGATATAACGAGACAGGCCCTCATAGGGCATGACCGCCTAATCATGCATATGTATACCGCTGCACACATATACATGAATATGCATTTGTTAAGTCCTCCTTCAATTCCTCCTTGTCCAGAAATCCTTTGCTAGGCCCTGATCAATGATGGAAATGAGAATTCCCTTCTTAATTCCTTTCCTCTCAAAATGAAAGAATTCCAGGAAATGTAACCATATAAGTGATTCATAGAACTGCCTGTTCAGTTCCATATATCCTGCAGGTCTGGCACCAGGAGAAGACAACGGTTCCTTAACAGTCCCACCTGAGCGCTGTTCTGTTTCCAGGTGCCGGTACGTTTACCTGGTATATGACAGCTGTCGGGCTGGGAGGAAGCCTAACGCATCCCCTTTTATTATGGCTGGGCTGTGGCAATCACAACTTCTGATTGCTTGCAGCAGGAAGAGTTCAGGTCTGTCTTTTAATTCATTCCCACCATGCGGTTAAATTCTTTGCATTACTACAGTGTCAAGACAGACAAGGTCTCCTAATAGTTTAATATTTGCTTGAACATAGTTTACTGCATGACACATTTTTATTATTATTATTACTACTGGCCAGTGCGCATCATCTAAGTATGACGTAAGTCTTCTCAAGCCACTCCATTCATGTTGCTTATTTAATTAGACGCCCATGTGGAATGGGTTAAGATGAGTGCGCTACTAGAGCTCACGAAATGCGGGCAAATGAGAATAAGCTAAAGGAGGCTGGCCAGCGTGCGAGCATTCTGGGATACAACCCCTGTACAGACCTCACGAGCCTGAATGGCATAAGTATGGACTCTGATTTGAATATTTTTATGATTTCTCAAATGTAGTGTGTGGCATGTGGGTTACATACTAACCGGGCCAAGCCCCTTTGTTTGTATAAAGATTAATATATGTGATATATTTACATGACATGATATAATTGATGAAGGACTTCTCATTGTGTATTAGTGTATTAGACCTCTTTTGGGAGCATTAAGCTGGTGTTTGCTTGTCTTGTTCTTCTTTACAAACGTGGCTTTTTCCAGATAAGAACGGTATTACCTACTCACTGATGCAAGACCCCGGTGCTCCAGCCTCTCGCTTGGTTGAAAGAAACACAACAAAAACGGAGCACGTTTAATTGAGTCTTGTACTCTGGGGATGTTTAGATAACGCGTCCCATTAGAGAGAAAGCGAGAGAGAGAGAGAGAGAGAGAGAGAGAGAGAGAGAGAGAGAGCTTGACTGTAGCCTTATTGACTAAATCCTGGGTCCTCTATCAAGGATTCTGCAGCTATGAACTGATATTATGGTATTGGCATGAAGAGCTGAGAATGATTCTTTATTCAGTACTGATTGATGCTAATGATGCTAATGGTCAGACTACCTTGGGGCCAAAAACCTTGACCTTTGAGCTGAGATAATGCTTGATGATGCTGTCACTATAATGTGGGCTGGATTTAGACTAACAGACTATTTTAAATTTTGACTTCATATGGGCTTCAAAGTCAAAATAAATCGTTGTTAGAACATCAGTTTGGTCACGAATCATTTCAAGAGTTAAAGCAGTTATCATTTCGGGAAGACACCGCAGACCAATTAACCAGCAATAATAGCCATCTTCATTGGATGCCACTGTATCATCAATATTACAATGTCCTAAAGGTTCTATAACTACGGTGGCCCGAAGAGTCAAATCATAGCATTTATGAAAAAAAAACAACAACTAAAAGTCAAGAGCAGAAATACATTAGGCGAAAACACAACGACATTGCAAAAATGTTTGTTTGCTTTGTAAATACTGTTTGAAAATGCTTAAAATAATATGACTCTCTGGGCCACTATGTTGAACCAGGCAGCAAGCAGTTTATGGTCAAATACAGAAGCTTTGTGGAAGCACTTCAGGCTCAGTTAAATATGCAGTAAAACCTAAAAATATGGGTGTCAGATAACTTCTTCCTAATAAAGCCTAACAAAACAGACATTTTTGTTCTTGGTTCTAAAAACTTGGTGCTAAACCTTGATAACCTACAGGCATTGCAGTCAGTTGTGCGTTCACACAGGTTGCTTGATGCTGGAGCAGAGGGGAGCTGATGTCTCAGGAAGCCCTTTTGCACCTGTGCAGCCTTCAGTGTCTCCCATTTGAGGTCGTCTGTTCTAGCTGTCTGTCGCAGTCTCTGCTGCACTCTGCTGCTCACGTGCATCTGTCCAGTGCGTTTCCAAACAGAGCTAACTAGCTGTAACTTCTCCTCCTGTCTGTCCTGGCACTGCTGCAAGCCTGACCCTGAAGGAGACTCCGTCCGCTGGACCAGCGTGGCCACCATTCGGCCGCCAGCATGCGCCACTGACCCTCCAGCTGTGCCCGATATGCTCATCCGCATGTGCCGCTGACCCTCCTGATGAGACTGACAACTGTTACGGGGCGTCATGGAGACTTTAGTGAATAACTCATCACCACCTCCCTGAGAAGTCCTGCTGGAGTGTGTTTAGATGTTTCTTGTTCAGATTCAAACTAGAACTCAGTTGTTCTCGCTGATGAAGCTGAACACTTCTGCCTAATAATCATTCTCACTTGGCTTCTTTGTCTATTCTTGTATAAGAACAATATAATATAATATATTATACAATACAATATAAGAGCACATTGTTCTTTACTTGTTAAATGAACAGTTAAGATGCAACCTTGAACATGGTCAGTGATTATCATATGCGTTGTGCATTACCATATCGTTATCATATGCATTATTTAATATAACATCTGTGATTACATTAGCCATTACATCACCTGACCTGACCTGGCTACCTCCTCGTACTGTACACTCCGACTTTAAAAGTCGAGTGTAAAAAGCTACAGTCACCCATCTCTACATATTTATTGGTATTATAGTCTGCACTTTAAGCCTACCTCTGCACATACTCTAACACACCTACTGTTTTTGTGTATGACTGTTGTCTTGTTTTATTGTCTTATACAATATTCTCCAGTGGGAGAATAGCACAACTGTGTTTCGTTATACTGCATAGCCTTGCACTGGTATAATGACAACAAAGTTGAATTGAATATTTCATTAGTGATTTATCTCTCTATTCTTGGCTATAACGTATTGCAAAAATGCAACACCCCCCCCCCCCCCCCCCAATACTGTAGGCCAGAACCCAGTGTAATTGATATTACTTTGCCATGCTGTGTTGATGAGAGGAGGATGGGGTTCCCCTTCTGAACCATGGTTCCTCTGAAGGGTTCTTCTTGTAGGCTTTACACTGTAGTCTTTGACTGGCTCACTAGGGGCCTGGACCCTATTCTCTATAAAGCTACTATATGGTGCTATACAAATGTTATACATTTTATAATGACAGTATGTAACGCGTGGTGGCCCGAGTGCCGAAGGGCAAGGGGCAAGATGCAGACTTCAGTGACGTGGATGAACATTTATTTACACAAAATGACAACAGCACTCAAGTATTACAAACACAGAACATGAACATATAATGGTTAAAATTAAACAAACACAATGAACACGCAAACATTTAACAATGATGAAAAGACCATTAACCTTACATTAACATGTTACATCAACAATGACCAACAGTCTGCACACTTCGACATGGGTTTAAATACATATAAACAAATAAGGTGCAGGTGTGAGCAGGTGTGGCCACAAACAGATCCTCCCACTATACATGGCTGGCCAAACCATGTGACTCAGGGGAGGCGAGCGTTCTGTGACAGAACCCCCTCCCAAGGGGCGCGGCTCCTGACGCGTCCATCCAATGAACACGAACCTCCGGGTGCCGTGTACACGTAAACACTAAACACACAGCACGGCAGGGCCTGGCACCCACCCAGTACCAGGCGGGTCAGGTGCCACCAGTAAGGGAGACCTCGCAGCGAGAGGGAGAAAGGCAGCTTCCCTGCCTCTCTCAGAGCAGTCCGGTAGGCTCTCGACGGCGTTGCACCTGTAAACATACAAAAGGCGCATAGACAAACAAACAATAGCGCCCAAATACACACATATGGCGCTGTGACGTCCATGTAGCTGCCTTGACGTGTCCGTGGCGATAACGGACACACGGGGGTGCACATCCGCCGCAGTTCCAGACGTGCAATCTCCCCCAATGGTCCTCCTCTCACTCCATTCTAGGAGCGTCCCAGAGGCAGTTTGCCTCCGGGGCTTTGGGCAGACCCCTTCAGTCTTGCTGGCGAGTCCGCTGAGGGGAAGGAGATCTCGCTGGCTCCACCCGACCGCCCTCTTTCTGGTCGTGGTGGTGCCCCGCGCTCCTCCTCGGCCCAGGCTCAACAGCCTCAGGACCCCCCGAGAAATTCCTGGGGCTGTTCCCCTCCGCTTCCGGAGAAGACACGGACCGCAGTCGCGGTCCTCTCCCTAATGTCCTGAGATCCAGACAGCAGTGCGGGGGGTACCTACGCACCTCCCGCTAGGAAGTCCGTTATTTGCCGAGGGAGTAGGAGTCCTGTGGTGGTTGGTCATTCTGTAACGCAAGGGGCAGGACACACATACATTTATTCACACAAAACGACAACAGCACTCGCACGTATTCCAAACGCTGAACATGAACACGCAAACGTTTAACAATGACGAAAAGACCATTAACCTCACATTAACACGTTACATCAACAATGACCAACAGTCTGCACACTTCGACATGGGGTTTATATACATCCAAACAAACAAGGTGCAGGTGTGTGCAGGCGTGGCCACAAACAGATCCTCCCACTACACATGGCTGGCCCAACCACGTGACTCGCGGGAGGCGAGCGTTCCGTGACACAGTAACATAATAATAATAGTATATACGACATCTATGAGCTTACTAAGTAGCCTTGATACTGGAGCTGTCTCTGTATAGTTATTTATCGGTTAAAAGCTCATAGATGTCTAATAAAACTAAAATCGTTACAGGATATGTTTATTCCACTGTTTCTTGACTTGCCTTGTCCTGGATTGGTCCTGATTGTCCTGTACAGTCACCATGGCAACAGCAGCTCGCAAATGGTAGCTGAACGAGTCTTAAAACGTCCTTCAAAACTATATGCTTTCTTCCTATGGTAGAAGAGATTCGAAATTTGCATTTGACACCTCAAACAAGAACCGTTTCTCCTGCATGCCTTACAGACAATGTCCCAGCTGGCTTAGCTTTTCCGGCCCTCCACGCTAATCGCATGTGTAAGACTTCCCGCTGACACGTAATGAGCACACTGGTGTCTGTCCCCTCTAGCTACTAATTCAACTGAACGCATATGATATCCAAAAAATATCCCTTCTCTTTCCCTTCTCTGCCTGTTCCTCTTCATTCTGTTGTCTCTAATTGGTTCACAGGTTGATGAACCAAGTATATACTATATAGTGGTGTAGCCCCAGCACATAATTTGACTACAATGATAATAGGTGCATTTTTCTGAAGTCAAGATTACTGAAGAATGTGGAACCAAATAAAATCAAATTCTTGGTTGTTTAAAACATATAGTATTAAGAAACCTAAAACTAATAAACATTTAATAGTTTGCCTTTTCTCTATGACCCAAACAGCTAATTAATCTGAATACACTCCCGCAACATGCATAAACATCTCGTTAATGCACTGGATTAATACACTGGATTAACGGGATTAACAGTTTAACAGTAGCGCAGAGTTCCACATCAGACTAATGTCTGCTACGGGGATTCTAGACTATGTTTACAGCAGAGATTTGCTGTAGTCATGCCTGTTTTACCATGCCATCTGCACACAGAGGTGCCTACACAGACAAAATCCCATTAGTACAGATAAAAAGTTAGATGCCATACATTGGAGAGATCAGTGAGCAAGGACAGAAAAGACTTCTCTGTGGTGATATTACATGGAAATATGCCACTTTCTGATACATGTCGTACTAGACCCAGATCGATAGCTCGGTATATTATCATCTGACTTTGATAACAAGCTTTGATACGTTGCTCATATATTCAGTTCATATTTTTTGTTTCTTTATCACATTTGTAATATCCTATCTGGTGATGTGCTTAGCATGTTCTCTCAATAGTGGTGAGATCAGCAACTCTTTTGAGCGAGATATTACACTGGATGTAGGAAATCCCATGAATATTAACAAAAACCCATAATAAAAAGTGAACAAAACCATCATGGTTCGCAATAGGTTGCTAGCTTAGTTTAGGCGCCTGTGATAAGGATTAACTCAAAGACTGGGACGGTAAGTTCACGGTCACGCAAGAGAACAAGGATATGGGAGTTCTTTAGAAGGAGCACACAATGACTCTCATTTAACGGATCTTCACACCATGGCACTCAATACGTCAGCAGGAAGCAGATGAAGTCACAGGGTGCCTGTTTGGTATTCAGTGCAAGCATCCCGCTGCATTGTAATTTGTTGGTTGTTGTTGCTCTGTGTGAGGCAGGTGCTACTGGGCCTCCTTGGCACCTGGAGCTTGAGCCACATGATGAAAATCCACAAAATTACTGCTATGTTCACACCACACTTGCTGCACAAAATCCACCCCCCCCCCCCCCATTCATACCTCATACGTCATATATCTCACGTACACATTTTAGGTTGCAAAAGTGTAACACGTAGCAACAACGCGTCCACTAGCACAGGGGCGAGGCATGCAGCGCCCGGGTGATGGGTGGGGTGGAATATGTTTTTCCTACATTCGCTCAGTCGTATTTCATTTACTTACATATTTCTATCCATCCAGGGTTTCTTTGAAAGAAAAAAAAAGGAAAAAAATTGACAGAATCTTTTTGAATGAGCAATCAAGCTTACACACTCGGAGTCAGGTGGGGCTTGCCGAGGAAAGGCTGCTGGGTTATCATCTCCACTGCTGGGAGGATTAGAAACGTATCAGCAAAAGCTCATCAAAAGGTGAGGAGGTATCGATATACTCGGCCGGTCCAAGAAAGGCCAGGATCATGTTGGACTAGGAAAGCTAGTGACATTTAATCGATGTGCTGGCAGAGTGCGGGGGAGGGGTTGCTGGGGGTGTGTGTGAAGCGTGGCTCATCAGAGTGTGTCAACACACTTTCAAGAAGGAGACAGTGGGTGAGAACAAGGGTGGATTGGAACGCGCAAAGCGAAACGCGGCATTCACAAAGTGCTTTAAAAACAGCTGTTTGGTTAACTTCTGACAGGTGTTTATGACCACAATCACATAACTGATTAGGCACAGTTGAGCTTAACTGTGTGTTCTCAAGCATCGAGCTGATCTGCAGTCTGTAAACAAATCCTTCTTGAACACGTGATGTTCAGAAACCTTCAGGACATAGAAATTATTTCCAGAAAGCCCTGGAGTTCAAACCCACAAATTATGCAGAAACAGCACCTACAGTTGATTACACACTCATGTCTGACACCTTCTTCTTTCATAGTTTAAATGTTGTAAACTATTCATATTGCTCATTTTAATTTATACCAATTAATAACACCAATTAATAAAAATGAATATAAACTGTTTATTTTTTATTGCTAATATTATTATCATCACCATCATCAGTATTATTATTATTAATAATAATAAATAGTACAACTAATAGTGCACTGTTAGTACTATTGGTTGTGTAATAGATGTTTTTTCAGTATTGTTGGATGTCAGCCATTTTTAAGTGCTGTCCCAGTTCTGAGTGGACACCTCTGACACTCGGACAAATGCCCATGTTGACACGACCTTGCTGTTTCACTTGGGACAATTCCAACTTTATTAGCTCAAATGAAATGTGTTAGGCGGCCCATGGAGAGGCAAGGGATCAAGTCAACATAACCCCAACCAATAAGACCAGTTCAGAGGAGCCACTCTCACTGAGAAGGCACTGCCGTCTAGAAGGAAACGGGCAAGCATGAACAGGACTGATAAAAGACTTTCAAAGATATACCACTTGATTTGCTAAATCAAGTAGCAAGCTACACATAGCAATTGGCCTATCTTTGCTAGTAAAGAACAAAGACTCTGCTAAGTATCTACTTAGAAACCATTGCTAATTGATGTTTGCTACCCGTAATGTAATACAGATCTGTAAGGTGTCTGTAATCCAACCAATTTGGATGGAGGTGTTTTGTAGGCTCAACATGACAGCAAGTAAACTAATTCTGACTGGACCTAATTTTGCCTTCTAAAAGACTCCTATATATTTTTCTCGTCTCTCTCACATGACATAGGTGATGCATTAACAATAATGAAACAGGGCTCCTGTTTAGCTCATTAGTATTACCCATGGTGCACTGTAAATATTTAAACAAAAATGCCAAATGCATAGTTAACTTCATCTTAAAATTTACTCGACAAGTTGGCAAATGACATCAGCATGGCCAATCTTGTAGCCAATTTAAGTACAAAACATTGTTTAATGTCTACTAAACCCAGTTTTTAGATGTGTGATAGATGTTTTTTTTTTTCACTTCATTTACTAGCTATATGACTGAGGTCATTTGTAATATAAGATGACATTATTGTAAACCGTTAGCCACCTAAAGCTTAGAGTAGACACTTGAAATTAAATTAAGGTAATGCTAATGTTCACTGAGTCAATTAACAAAAGCAATTAATCAAAAATGATAAGATCCCCCTGTGAAGTGTAAATGGTAGCGTTGTTAGCTAAACCTGAATTAGTCATCAAATTAACAATATGATCACAACAATAACAATCATACGTTCCAGTGCTTATGATGTTGACACCATGCTTATCATGGCTGTTCTGTTGAAGAAGCTAAATTAGCCAGATAAAAGCCCGTACTTTTCATCAGACTGGAATTAGTAAGGAACAATATTTCTTCCTCCAAGGTACTGATGACGATAATGGGCAAATGAGAGCGCCCACAGCTCAGAGGAGCCATCTTTCCTCTGAGAAGCGAAATGCAACTCAGCTGGGTGGAAAATAAGAGCTGGGTTCAGTTTTGTTTTGTTTCTTTAGGTCGCAGGCTTCCAGTTTTACCTGATCATTTCCTCCGGCTTGTATCTGGTTATATGGGACAATGTTATGCACTGAGAAGACTTTTGTTTGTAATATGCACTTTGAGAGATGGATGCTTTAACACCTGCATATGATCTTGCGAGAATGCATCTCATTCCATCCTAAAGTGGTCGCTGTGATTGGATTTCAATCTGTTCTTCTTGGGTGCATTTGTGCCTCCATTATATGACTAATCCTCATCCAGATAGTAACCCACATTCTCACAGCACAGGAAAATGTCGAGTGTAAGAGGGGTGATTAAGCATGATCTGGCTTGCGTGTTATTCACAGGACAAATATTCCAGCCATTAACCTAATCCAAAACGCTCCATGAGGCAGTTTTCATATCAGGTCTGAGTATGTTTTAATTGGTTGAGAAAATATGCATGTGTGTCCCGGGGAAACAGGGTGCTGGAGACTGTGAGCTCTTTCACGGCAGCAAAGTGTGATGGTGTCCCTTCGCCAGTAGCCTTCGCCTGGTGGAGGTGGTAACTACGTGGCTTTTGTTAATGTTGTGTCTTCTGTTTTGCGTCTTTTGTTGATGTTGTGTCTTTTGTTTGCACGTGTTCTGTTTTGTTTATGTTGTGTCTTTTGTTACCATGCATGTTCTGTTTAGATTTTTATGCCATGACCCGCACAGCTGATGCGTGTTCCATCATATTCTCTGTGCCGCACGTGTCGTTACATCTTTATTTTCTTCCTTATAAAACCCCTTTTCTGTTATATCTGCATCGTTGGTTATCAATATTACTGTGGATTTGTTTTGCTTTTTTGTGCACTTCATTAGGTTCCTTTGTTTTCATTAAAATCCTTAGTTCGAAACTCAGACTTCTTCCTCTTTTACTGTACACTGTGTCACAAAGTGAGAAAATTTCAAAACATCATATAAGCCAGGCCACTGTTTATGTATCTAACTCACTTATTTTACATTCTAATGTTATCCGTGCTGAACATCTGAGTAGTTATTTTAGTAAGGAACGATATATACAGGGTTCTATTATTGTAATCAAACAAATAAAGATGCATAGAAGCATCCGGCCATCCATCTTAGAGTCTCAGTCCAGAGCAACTGGGTAGCGGTTTCACCACTTGGAGAAGATGTTGAGCAGGAGTCCATCGACTCGGTCTGCCACCCCTAGGGACTCTGCCTGGGGGGCTCTTACTCCGGTTCCCTCGCTGGCCGCTTCAGAGTCTGTCTGAGAGGAGCCAGACAGCTGGAGCTGGCGAGAGACCAGCAGGAGGAGCTCCACCCGCCGAGAGGCAAGAGACGACTTCAGAGGGTTTTAACTTTAGAACGTCAAGCACAAAAGCTTATTTGCATGTTGAGTTTAAGAGCATTATTCTAAATAGGGCTGATTTGCATGGTGGGAAGACAAGCTGCTTCACTAACGATCATTACTGACGATGCTTACACGCAGAAATGTGTCGATCTGATAGAACTCGTTCAGAGTGTACATTCCAGACTAACTGTTAGATGTACCCTAAAATCAGCAATCTGATGAAAATATCATTCTTTATGAATACAATGTGTGCATGGCTATTTGCGGAGTTTTTAGTTTTGCCAGATTCAATGAAACCTACGCATTAAAACATAACATTATAAAAAGTCAGCACGTACTTATGAAACCCACCCACAGTGAGATTTTGGCTCCCGTGCCCCAGTTCCGTCTGATTTCAAACAAATTCACCATCAATGAAAGTGCTATCAAAATATTTGTTTATCTATTCTGCCATGGAATGATACAGCCACTAAGTAAAGAACATACTCAGGTTGCATAAGACGAATTTAGGGACTGAATGATAAGACGCATATTGAAATCACTCTCACTCTCAGTTGGAAACAAAGATTACGTAAACAGAAAAGGGAGGCCTTCCTGTGCACTTCATTCTTAATGGCAAACATTGGTAAGATTGATTTTATAGGATAATTCTTGACAACTTTATTGGTAAGCCGGTCAGTCCAGATGCTATATGCATGAATTAAAATCTACAGGAGTGTGACGAATGAGAAGTGGAGATGCAATTTCAGACAGTTTAATAGTCCCACACAACAACAGCAAGCCCGAAAACAGGATGCCAACAGACTACAGGCTAATATGATTAGGCTAAAAAAATGACCTACTACATCTAACAAGAACGCTGGAGAAAAGGGGCAGAACTGAAATGAATATGCGAGACCTCACAAGAGGTAGCGTGTTATAATATAAAGAGTGGCTGTAATTGACGACAGCTGTAAATAGAGAGTAGGTGGAGTCAGTGATCAATAACCACTGTCACTGAGAACCGGAGCAGCTGGAGGCAGAGACAGCAGTGGGGCAAGAAAAAACCCTCAGGATGTAAAGCTATATTTTTAAGATTTCCATTATATTTACTTAGGCCATGGCTTTAGCCCTTATGCTCCTTTAATATGCCTTGATGGGACTGTACTCAGACCCTCACTGAGTGCAACCTAGCAAGCAAAAGCTATCCAGTGAGGAAAAAGCTGTTTTAGGAAGCATTATCTATCTATCTGTTATCATTATCTCTCTACCTGTTCGGTGTAAACAACTTTTAAATTCAGTTGAATGTAACGTCTATACTGCAAAAGCATGTTGGGTAGCCATCTCATGCACTGTGTCCGTTTAAACATCACTCATATCCGTCAGGTTTTGTATTGAGTCAATGTGTGTATAGAGAACTGTAGAACTGAATGGCTTTTATTTTTTCTTATGATAGTCCTAACTGACTCTGCTGTCTGGGTCACAACCACTGTCCTTACCATACGGAGGTGGCAGAGTAATCTGTATAGAGCTGTACGACTGTTAGAGCTGAGCAGTAGGGCGTTATTGTGCACCTTTATGGATCATGTGGTGTTGTGCTGTTGTTTGATTTGCATTTCATTGTTTCATTACTTTGCTATTATATTGTCCAGTGTGTTTTGTCTGTTTTGGTTAATTGTGTTTGGAGTTAGTAGGCCAGTGGCAGGACTGTCACGCAGCACTCAACTTATTTAGAGTTGCTTGCTGTATATAATGTCGTTTCCCTTGACGCAGTGTTTACCATAATTTGTCCAGGGTCTGTGGTCATATCACTAGATTGGATTTGGTTGCAGCATACACTTTGAGGAACTAATTTGTTTAGATTTTTTTGTTTTATTGTTTTTATTTATGGGTTTCTTTGTTGACTCCTTTGTTTACTTTGCCTTGGTTCCTCAAGTGAACACCCTGTGTGAAGATATTTCTTGCTTGGAGAGAACTCAGACTTATAGAATGGAATGGCGTGTTCCCAGTCTAGGGTGCTTGTGGCCTTCTTGGAGTTACACTGGGTTATATTTGGCACTGTTAGCAGGGCTAGTGGCTGGAATACAAATTGAAGGTTGGTTTGGCACCTTTTAGTGAGGAAAATAGTGATTCCAGAAGAGTGACTGGTGCTATGGATCTTTGGCCTTTGACTTTGGATCTTCAGTGTGCTTTCTCCTGTATGTTATTTAATGGTCATCTGGATTCTGCTTAAAATTAAATTCCCTTAGTGTGTGCTCAAATGTACTTTATAGTGTTTTTATAACATGGAAGAACAAATTAAGTCTCTGAGAGAAGTTTATGCACTTTGAGGCAGATAATCAACAGTTGTGAAAACAATCATGAGAAGTTTTCAAAAACAAAATAATACAAATCATTTTTTTTTGTCTCTCTGTAGAAATTATCCTGAACTTTTTATGAAGTGGGAAGAAAAGAAATATCTACATGGGTTTTCTTATGCCATTATGACACTGATGTAATCAAGGATATCTAAAGACATTATACATATCACAAATATGTTTATAGAAATTGTTCAGGATAGCAACAGTGCACTGCATGGGGAATTAGTGTATTGTGTATTGTGCAACACCCCAGTCCAAGTCCCTGGGCATACTTACGTGATATAAATATACACACCCCTGAACAGGGTGGGCTGCTGTAAATACTGCCCTTCCCAAGCCTATACGTGAGGTCTTTGAGATGAACAACTATGTTTGTAAACAGCAGGTACAACTGGATGCGATTCTAAAACATTTAAATACTGATCATCCTATACCACGGTCAGCTGGAATGTGATAGGGCCATGATTCAGGGAGGTCAGTGAGAGGTCAGCCAAATTCTATGTCACAGCTCAATATGAGATGTACTTTTGTTGAAATTTAGTCTCGTGGCAATACCTTACTTGTTTGACAAGGTTCATAGTGACCACCATCATAAAAAGTTACTGAGTTACTTAGAGCTAGTTGTGGCAACCTTGGGAAAATTACTTCCAAAGATGGAAATGTAGTTACTAAATGTCAAAAGTCAACTGGCCTAGTGGGAAAGAACCTATAAGTTTCTATCACATCCCCCACACCAATAGAGCTTGCTCTTTCTACTATGCTTCTTAAGCCTCTGCCTTTTGGGGTGGGCTGTCTCCCTCTTCCCTAACCTGTTGCCTTTTTAGATTGGACCCAGGGTGAGTGTATCAGTGATTAATGTAGGGGAGGTAGACATGTGGTGTAGATCAAGATCACTGCTCAGGCACCTTCACTTAGCTGACATGCAACCATCTTTCCGCCCGCTTTGAAGACAGTAAGGCTTATGAAAGAGATGCCCTGATCCAAACCACAGGGACACATCAGGAGTACCTTGTAGATTTATCTGAGATCACTTGGCCCTTTGTTTCTATTCAGCAAGTTCAGGAGGCTAAGCACCTTCTGTAGAAGTATACCTTCTGCAAAATGAAATGCTAGCCCCTGTAACAAAGGCTGAAGGCAGCCACCCACACGCTTGGACTCAAACTCAGGGCTGTCAGGAGGTAAACATGAGCTCTGACCACTGGACCAAAGACTGGTACATCGCCCTACCATAGCAGCCAGAGCATCCATTTTACCTTCCTAAGTGACGTCAAAATCACAGCCCCCGTTTACCAATTCCATTTATTACCATTTCAATATGTGTTAGTTAAAGAACCGACACAGGGGTTGTTAATGTGCAATGTAGTTATAGAGTCATTTTTATTTGCATATGCATAGATATGTAAGCACAAATAAAGGGGAGAAAATAAGGATGATTTAAAAAAAAAATACAAGAAGTTGTATATATATATATATGGCATTTGCAGTGGGGAAGAAAGGTCTCACACGGTACTGCCTCAGCCACTGCCACAGGCTCAGGCACAACCTGCAGAGAGTCCAGCACGAGTCAGCCAATGGAGCCAGCCTTTTGAGTCAGTTCAGTGCACTTTTGTTGAGGCTGTTGCCCCAACACACAATAGCAAAGAATATAACACTTGCTAAAACAGACTGGCACAACATCCATAGGTGTTTCGTGTACACACTGAAGTACCTCAGCCTCCTCAGAAAGTATGGATGACTCTGGCCCTTCATGTAAGCATGGGTGTTAGTATTCCAGTCCAGTTTGTCATCCAAGTGCATGCCTAGGTGTCTGCAGGTCCCAACCACCTCCACATCTACTCCATCGAGGTGAGTGGTGACAGGGAATCACCATCATCTCCTCAGCCTAAGTGAGACTCTTGCCAGGCTGCTGTAAATGGAATGAAGCTCAGTCACCAAAGTCCTTCACCAACTTCTTGTATTTATCCTACTATCTATTTTTAATACACCAAACAATAGTCATGCAATCAGAGAAATTCTATAGATAACTTTGTGTTGTACCTAAAATCAGAGGTGAATAGGTTGCAACAGGACTGGATCTGATGTAGGATCTAATGCTACCCACAACCTTGCAGCCACACAAATTGAAGTCTATCAGTCAGACAGACCATTGTCCGTGAGATGATAGGTTTATCCACCTGCATTAGGGAAGCTTTCCCCTAAGAGCACAGATAGTGTTGAATGCACTGAAGAGATAAAAAAAACATGATCCTCAAAATACCACTTGTTGTGTCCAATTGCGAGTATGTTTTGTCTATCAGGTAGATCATCCACTCCAATGCCATCCCGATGTGTGATCTACAGAGGGTCAAGAGCTGGTGGGACCAGTGCTCTCGAGTTAGCCATTGTCTTCATTAGGTGGGTTGTCAGAGAAACAGGTCATTAGTCATTTGGCTGAGTTGGTTGCAGTGGGGTGGCAACCACACAAGACATTTTTCACCTAACGGGGACTCTTGCCAAGCTGCAGCTAAGGTTAAACATGTGATGAAGGATTCCACAGAGCTGCTCAGAACAGTCTCGGCACTCTGGGTTTGATGCCATCGGGTCCTGTGGCTTTGCTCCATTTCGGGCTATTCTACACTCTTAACCTACCTTTATTATTTTCCGTAATGTTATCTTAACTCCTGCTTGGATAGGTTGTCTGCAAATCCAACATCCAATGATCACAATATTGGTTTTGACAGTAATTGTTTTCACCTGCTATATATGTTTGTACGCAGTTGTGCACACCCTGAATGTAGCTTAGGCAAAAATTCTCTATTAATTGGGGGGGGGGGGTTTGTAATGTGACAACATCATTTACATTTACATTTGCATTTATGGCATTTAGCAGACACTCTTATCCAGAGCAACTTACAAAAGTGCTTTGTCATTTACTCATAGAATGTATCCTAGCCAGTACAGTATGTTAGCATTATAGATACCATTCAACCATTATACTGTTGAAATATAGAGATCAATGCTAATGCCTTGAAGTGCAAAACACATAAGCTCTATCTCAGCCAATGATAAGTGCAATAACAAACAATACAATAAGTACTAGAGTTTCAGTTACTCAAAGTAGGTGTAGGATCAATGGTCATTTAAATATTCTACAAATAGATGGGTCTTCAGTCTGCGTTTGAAGACCGCATGGGATTCTGCTGTCTGGAGATCCAGAGGAAGTTCAACCCACAATCTGGGAGCCAGGACAGAGAATACTCTCGATGCTTATCTACCATGAGGCTTGAAGCATGGTGTTTCATGCTCAGCCATGCTCAGCAAGTAGTGAGTTGCAGTAGTCTAGCTTTGAGATCACAAGAGACTGCACAAGCACCTGGGTAGCTTCCTGAGAGAGAAAGGGCTGAATCCTTCATATGTCAGAATGGAAATATCTGCAAGATTGGGTCAGATATGAAACATAAGTTGAGAATGACAACTGGTTGTCCAAAGTTATGCCCAGGCTAAGAGATGGTGATACCAGGGAGTTCTCGAAGGAAACTGTGAGGTCATTGTAAGGGCTGGGAGCTCCTAGAATGTACAGAAGCTCAGTTTTACTGAAGTTGAGCTTCAAGTAGTGGGCTGTCATCTGTGATGCAATGTCAGTCAAGCATGCTGAGATACATATAGAAACCTGCATATTGGAAGGTGGGAATGAAAAAATTAACTGGGTTGTCAGCATAGCAGTGATAGGAGAAGCCATGAGAAGATATTATATCACCAACAGAACAATTATATAAAGAGAAGAGAAGGGGGCCTAATATTGAGCCCTGGGACACTGGTGGAGAGTCTAGATGGATTAGATGTGGATCCTCTCCATGTATAGGACCATCCTTCCAGATAGGATGGGAACCATTTCCATGCAGAGCCAGTCACACCAAGGTGGGAGAGAATGGTGTGGTTTATGGAGAATGTTGTGGTGTATGGAGAATGTTGTGGTTTATTGAAAATGTTGTGGTTTATGGAGAATGTTGTGGTGTATTGAGAATGTTGTGATGTATGGAGAATGTTGTGGTGTATTGAGAATGTTGTGGTGTATTGAGAATGTTGTGGTTTGTGGAGAATGTTGCGGTTTATTGAGAATGTTGTGGTGTATGGAGAATGTTGTGGTTTATTGAGAATGTTGTGGTTTATGGAGAATGTTGTGGTTTATGGAGAATGTTGTGGTGTATTGAAAATGTTGTGGTGTATGGAGAATGTTGTGGTGTAATGAGAATGTTGTGGTTTGTGGAGAATGTTGCGGTTTATGGAGAATGTTGTGGTGTATGGAGAATGTTGTGGTTTATTGAAAATGTTGTGGTTTATGGAGAATGTTGTGGTGTATTGAGAATGTTGTGATGTATGGAGAATGTTGTGGTGTATTGAGAATGTTGTGGTTTATGGAGAATGTTGTGGTGTATTGAGAATGCTGTGGTGTATTGAGAATGTTTTGGTGTATTGAGAATGTTGTGGTGTATTGAGAATGTTGTGGTTTGTGGAGAATTGCGGTTTACTGAGAATGTTGTGGTGTATGGAGAATGTTGTGGTGTATGGAGAATGTTGTGGTTTATGGAGAATGTTGTGGTTTATGGCGAATATTGCAGTTTATTGAGAATATTGTGGTGTATTAAGTATGTTGTGGTGTATGGAAAATACTGTGGTTTACTGAGAATGTTGTGGTGTATGGAGAATGTTGTGGTGTATGGAAAATACTGTGGTTTACTGAGAATGTTGTGGTGTATGGAGAATGTTGTCATTTATTGAGAATGTTGTGGTTTATGGAGAATGTTGTGGTGTATTGAGAATGTTGTGGTTTGTGGAGAATGTTGTGGTGTATGGAGAATGTTTTGGTGTATGGAGAATGTTGTGGTTTATGGAGAATGTTTTGGTGTATTGAGAATGTTGTGGTTTGTGGAGAATGTTGCGGTTTATTGAGAATGTTGTGGTGTATTGAGAATGTTGTGGTGTATTGAGAATGTTGTGGTTTGTGGAGAATGTTGCGGTTTATTGAGAATGTTGTGGTGTATTGAGAACGTTGTGGTGTATTGAGAATGTTGTGGTTTGTGGAGAATGTTGCAGTTTATGGAGAATGTTGTGGTGTATGGAGAATGTTGTGGTGTATGGAGAATGTTGTGGTGTATTGAGAATGTTGTGGTGTATGGAGAATGTTGTGCTGTATGGAGAATGTTGTGGTTTGTGGAGAATGTTGTGGTGTATGGAGAATGTTGTGGTGTATGGAGAATGTTGCGGTTTGTGGAGAATGTTGCAGTTTATGGAGAATGTTGTGGTGTATGGAGAATGTCGTGGTGTATTGAGAATGTTGTGGTGTATGGAGAATGTTGCGGTTTGTGGAGAATGTTGCGGTTTATGGAGAATGTTGTGGTGTATGGAGAATGTTGTGGTGTATTGAGAATCTTGTGGTTTATGGAGAATGTTGTGGTGTATGGAGAATGTATAGGCTCTTGCAGCTAGAAGAGTCTTTTGTATGGACCGGTGCTTGGGGGTTTCTAAATATCTGCCCAGCCAATAATGTAATCTTTCTTTGGATCCATTATACAGAAGATGTTTTTTCTAGATACAATACATTCAGCTGCGGCTATACTTTACTTTGCAATAACAGAGTGGCTGAAATGTTTGATTTGGAGTTGCCATGGACTATTGGCTTTCAGGTCAGGGGCTCATGGACTGTCATTGTCATATTTGTTTACAGCGTGCACAGTTCAAGGTGCAGGTGCAGGGTTTAGTTTGTTTGGTTATGATGCCTGTTTTTATATCACAAGCTGTGCAACAGTATGGGGACTAATTATTCAATATGCCTTAAATGTTGTAACACCAGATTCTCATGAGTTGTGCTTCACCACATGGAACATAAATGGTTTAGGGCATCATAAAAAAGGGGTAAAAATTGGTAAACTGATTTTTTTTTTAATTACATTTTGTTTCTACCAGAGACTTGTCAACAGAGGAATGTAAAAAGCTTTGTAGAGACTGGATGGTGTTTTTATCATGATCAATAAGCATTTGCAATTTATTTGTTTGAAAATTACCAAAGATGAGAGTGGTATGGTGATCGTTCTCCTAGCTGAAATACAAGGCCATACAAGTCTTTGCGTGAATATTTATAACCCCAAATTGTGATAACAAATTGAGACCTGGACCAAAAATGTCTTAATATTGGGCAATACCTTATAATTCTTGGAGGGGAATTCAATTTGATCATAAATTCAATATTGAATTGGAAGTGTTTAAGGGTGAAGCACTTACTCCTGTTTTTCTTTGAGTATTGAATACATACATATATATTTTTATTTCTTCTTGAGGAGTATAAATAGCAACTACCTTATTAGCAAATAATTACTTACATTTGTTTGAAAAAATGACTGGATTAAAATATTTAGGCAACATGGTGATTATCATTTTCCGCATCATCTTATTCAAGGTTTACATGCCCTTTCATATACAACATTGCTTTCATATTGAGCATTCAAAACTGTTTGTGTATATATATATATATATATTCTTTTAAAAAAAAATTTAATTTATTTTTTTTTCCTGTTCAATGCATTGATCAGATTTTGGAATAGGATGTAAACTGAATGGTTTTGTAAGGTTTTTGTTGCAGGCTGCTGTGGGTTACAAGTGGCTGCAGCATGGCTGTAAAGACAATTCATAAAGATGACATTATTTCGGTTGTGTAACATTATTTACAGAATTTAGCTGACACTTTTATTCAAAGCAACTTACAATTTAGGTTTAAGGGCCTTGCCCAGGGGCCCACCAGTGGCAACTTGGCAGCAGTGGTGCTTCACCTGGCAACCATATAACTACTCGACAAGTGCCTTAACCACTGAGCTACCACTGCACTGCTGTTTCCTGAAAATATTTTTATTGATGAAAGGCCTGCTATTGAGTCACAACATAACACATGTTAGAAGATGGAAAACTTTGCTAAACTGTTTTGCTGTGGCTTGTGATCTTAGTTATCCTAGCCTACTTCATTTTGTTGACATGCTGACATTTTGAACTTTTTCAGTCGATTGTCTCCCTTACTGTTACAGTCATGCCATAACCCAGCAAGTGTCTGACTTCAAAGTGATGATTGGCCTACCATCTCTAGAAAGAACGTCGGATATTTTTCAAAATGTGTACTTGAATTCTCATACAAATAAGAATGTTCTCTCAACAACACTTAATTCTAATGTATTTTCATAGTGAAATCTAGATTACCACTTCACACGCACTTTTCATGTCATCATTAAGTGTGCAGTTCTTGCCAGAAGTATGCATTTTTGAAAGAATCCACTGTGTTCTGATGTTTTTGTGTCCTGATCTGATTGCTAGCTGCTGTACAGTAAAGGTCACACATCCCCCCCACCCCAAACAAAAGTTCAGTTTGCATAACGTGCAAGAGTTCAAGTTAAAGTTATCAGTGACTTCAAACACGTACTACCCTGGAGGGAGTTGAAGAAGC
The DNA here is from genome assembly GCF_041902795.1 of Electrophorus electricus. Taxonomy (NCBI): domain Eukaryota; kingdom Metazoa; phylum Chordata; class Actinopteri; order Gymnotiformes; family Gymnotidae; genus Electrophorus; species Electrophorus electricus. The sequence continues at coordinate 17,738,590 of NC_137507.1, forward strand.
CCAGTCAGAATGAAATCTCTTATCTGCACACAAAACTCTCTTAGTCATTAACACTTCTCATGGTTGATATATGGAGTACTGCAAGTATAATGCGTGTTTCTGATAATAACCAAACTAATATTTTATTGATTCATTTGTTGTTTGTTTGTTTCTGTGATGGATCACCCTAAACATTTCCATGAGCTCCTGTACACCAATTGGAGCTTCACCTGCTGTAAATGGGATTTGGTGTATTTGTATTTTTCGAGGTCTTCTCATTTATACCACTTATAAAAGCTTCACAGAGAGATTAAAAAAGTGCTGGCAGCTTGCCTTTGTTTCACTCTGAAAGTGTGTACTCAAGGGCTTGATGTTGAAATTAGATTAAGACGTGCATTGATTTAAGTGGCTTCTAGATTTTGTTCAGAATGGCATATGAGAAAAAACAGTATTTTGAAGTGAGGAATGGACCAAAATTTACATTCAGCAAACAAAAGCAGCTGCTTCTGTAGCATTTAAATAGGGCCTTATAACCAGGAAAGAACACAGAGAACTCAAACATGTTTTTGCTGTAGTGCTGCGTTTAAAAAAAGACAGACGGGACACTTTATGTATGACACTTGAGTGTTATGGCACAACTTATGTAGGGGTAAGTGAGTTAAAATTGTAACAAATATATACACCTGTAAGATAAAAACATATTAACTCCATGCATCTTCTGCATAGCAAACCATTGCATTTTATAGCCATGATTTTAATACCAGCAAAATAATTTAATTATTATTATTATGATTATTATTAATAATCATAATAATAATAATAGAATACCAAGAATACCATTGCCAGTTATGGTGAATGAACTGATTTACCCTGAGCTCATGGCACATTCTTTGGTGTCTTAAACATTGATTTTAAATCTCAGCACTTCCTAATCTCCAAAGAGAACACACACACACACACACACACACACACACACACACACACACACACACACACACACACACAGAGAGAGTAGTCAATTTAAGGAGCAAAACTTTAAATGAACCTATGAGCAGCATCCCTCATAATGACCTATTCTTAATGAAGAATGACCTTTGCTCTTTTACAAGGGACCAGAGCAGTCAAACTGTCCGCGATCCTGATGACTCAGGAGCGGTTCCCATCTGCGTCTGGGTCTGCGGATCAACACTCGACCCGAGTGACGTGGAGAGCAGTAGGTGCCAGAGACGAGGGATGCTAATTAGGAGAACAGCACAGCCAAGCGTCTGATGTCGGCAGAGTGACGGGCTGTCAGTATGTAGACCTCCCTAGGAGAAACAGCTTGGGAAGAGAAGGATATAGGATGTCAGTGCTTTACGCTAACATGTGCCTGGAGAATCTGTCATCCCATAGCAAAAAAGAGGGGAAAAGCCTTTAAAAAAACAAACATTAAAAAAACCAAGAAGTGAGATGAAACAGATCGTATGCATCCAATCAGAGGTGAACATGGAAAGAGCAAAAAAACGGAGGCTTATTTCTTCTTGTTGCCTGAAGTTACAAGCATCAAATCCCCCGCCATCTTTCTCGCGGATTGCAGTACGTGGGCATGACAATTCTCAGCCGTACCGCTGAGTGTTTGTCTTGAAGCTTGCGAATGGTGTGGAGTGCTGTGTTGAAAGGGCTGCGAAGGTGTCACCTGGGGCTTACCTTGGGCATAGCTAGCCACATCAACTGTGGCCTCCAGCTGATGGCCTGCAGTTCAACAGCAGGCTTTGAACAACAAAGGTAGTATGTGAGATAGAGAAAACAGATAAATAAATACTGTAGATAGATAGATAGATAGATAGATAGATAGATAGATAGATAGATAGATAGATAGATAGATAGATAGATAGATAGATAGATAGATAGATAGATAGATAGATAGATAGATAGATAGATAGATAGATAGATAGATAGATAGATAGATGGCACAAGAGGGGCGTTACACCAGTTAAAGGTGTGTCCTCTGCTTTAAGATGTCTCCCAGTTCAGTGCACTTGTAATTATGTATGTAATGTATGTAATTACGCTAGGCACTATTTCTCACTTAGGCCAGCTGCACTGCTTTGATTTATCCGAATAATACGGACCTTTCTGTAGTGATACAAATTTGGCGTCTAGTTGTGCCAGCTAAGCCGATTTTTAAAAAGTTGGGCAGGGACTTATCGAGCGCTTGATTGCTTCCATTGATTTTTATTTGTATCAATCTGTGCGAGCTTAACTCAGCACAAATCTGATGTCCTCACCGGGAGCAATATCGGGCCGCTGGTCCCCGGCGGCTGATAGAAGCCTGTGGCACTTTAGCACCGGGCGTTTCGGCCGCTTGGAAAACCATCCGTGCTCGCCTCTGTCCGGCTGCATTGTCAAAATTGAGAGCACTCAGCACAATTCCTCTGTCCGCCCTCCCGAGATTCCCATATCAAGCCTTCATCAGACAGTTTCCCGCCCGCGGCCCCGGCTTGGCCTGACGTGTCTTCCATGCCAGGAGGAAAAAGCAAAATAAGTAGTTTTTCCTTCCCATTGCAAACCTTTTGTAGTTTGGAAAATGTCCGAGATTGGACTTTGAAGCGCGGCAGCGAACAGATTGTCAAAGGCTCGTTTAACTTGAGATAAATACACCCTGATGTTCACCCCGTGGTTAGATATATGAAGCGATCTTATACATACTATATTACCATGTTTATCACCTAAATTAAATACCTGACTAATTCATGGAACTGCATTGATAATGTACTATGAGATTCGCCAATGTTAAAATGTCTTGTTTTTAAAATGCCATACTGATCGCTTCTACAACAACGATGAGACATCACTACCTCACTTAATAAACGGAACCCTGCAGCTTCGTTTTAAAATGTACCGTTCTTCTAACGCAATTTTCACCACGAGTCAAAAATAATATGAGCACTTTTGTGCTGCTTTCTATAGAAACCAGCTGTCTGTGGGTGTCCAAAGTCGGTCTCGGAAAGAGAAATGGCGTCGGATTTAATATGCACACGTATTTGTGGGAGGATTGGCATCTCGATCTGTCTGCGGTGTCTTGTTGGATTTTTCTCCTGCTGCGTTGGAAGAATAACAACCGTACAGCAGGCGATGGCGTGTCTGCAGCGTGCCGCGCTCACGCCTGAATGAACGTTCGGACTCGGACTCGTCGTTGCAGTGTACATTTGTCCCGCTCCTGCGCAAATATCAGCCGGGGAGGCAGCACTTTCGCGGGCCGCACCCCGCTCAGCGTTTGTATGTAAGCCGACATGCATAATGCAGCACCCTTCATTTATGAACACAAGGCACACGGAGTGTTTCCTTTCGTAATGGAAGCGGAGATCGGGGGAGCTGTCTTAAAGTGGCCGCTTTGCGCAAGATCGGTTTTTATGGCCTTCTTTTGAGTGTTATGAACATGACGCTGTGCTATATGTGCGCCTGCTTTCTGTAGTAGAACTTTGTCAGGGGAAAAAAAAAGAAAAAGACAGCTCAAATTCCAATAAAGCGAGACTACTTTCCACAGGGTTGTTCATAACATCTGGGTCTAGGCACTCTTGACTACATGCTGCTGAGTCTATTGCCGCGCCTCTCTGAGACTTACACGTCTAATGAAAACCTCTGCATTTAAATGTTCGTATTTTCTGTAAATTTTCACCTCAGATTCCTCCTTTCATATCCTTTTAATCCCTTGTACCGCCCCAGCTTCACGTGTCCTCTCACTTGGGATTGCCAGATCTGCCACTCCTGCTGTTATCAATCAGTGTTCTCCAGGTTTACTGGGGAGGCTCTCAGGATCTCTAACTCTGTTGTTTTTCCCCACCCTTCATGGTTCCTCCCGCCTGGACAGAAACACAAGGTAGAAGATCGAGCTGACTCCTTCCGCTAATGCCCGCTAATGGAGCATGCGTGAGCTCTGTTGTGACGGCGCCCGGGCACAGAAAATCAGGCACGTCACACTTCTTGAGCGTCTGCTACATGGTGCCTTGTATGCCTCTTTATCCTCATGATAAGACTGGGTTCAAACAGAGATCACACATCCCATTAAACATGGGAGTGAGGGGAAAGAGGAATAGTGTAAAAAGATAAATAAGGATACAGCTTGTTTTGGTCATGTGGTCTCCGAGGGACAGCGAAGAGAGAAGGGATGTGTGCAAGGTTAAAGTGAGGCCTGTGTTAATATATCTTGTTTTCTCTTATCCTTTGACTCTGGCTCATCTTCCATTAGGGCACTCTGCCAGGCGCTCCATACATCAGCGCGACCTTTATATTGACTGGCTAATAATTTTTTATACATCTGTGAATATCATTCACAGGTGGGTTTTTTTGCACCCTGGTCATTTGTGTGTCGTGTGTTTGTACCTTTGCACGATCTGTGTGATGGTGTATGGGAATAGCTGAATAGGTCAGAACGATCTAATTGATCACAGGAAATGATGTACTGATGAAAGGATAAGATGACATAGATAGATGGATTCTATTACAGCACCCCCCCCCCCCCCCCCCCAAGGAAACTGCATACATTGTGTTTATTTTAGACCGCTGACTGTATCCTGACACTGGTTCAGTCTCGGTCTGACCGGTCCAGGACTTGTGGGTAGAAACCGTGTGCGAAACACACATCAATGACCGCGGTACAGCAACATCAAAACTGAAGAGTTTCAAGTGCCGGCTCCGTTACGGATCTCCCGCTGTAGGCCTGTATCGGTACCAGTGGAGGAGGCAGTTTGGGTGTCTAAGTGACAACACCTACTCTGCTGTCCAGACATGCCGCAGGGGAGAGGAAGAGGCCTGTAATTATAACGCAGACCTCACTCCTAATGGTAGCCATATATTTGTAATTGCATACTGTCACAAGGAATTTAAAAAAAAAAAAAGAAGCATCAAACACTGCTGTTGCCTTGACAACTGGGGAGAAAATGATGGTAATTAATTCGTGCACAGAAAGACAGACACAGTATAAACTATTTATGGAGTTGTCTCTTTGTACATAGTTTTTAAGGTGTTTGGACAAAACTGCACCTTGATGCTGCAAGTTAGTAACTGTCAGAGGAAACCTCGGCACAAAAGGTGCAGTCATTCTGGGATTCTGAAAATCAGCGTTCGGTTGGGCACCCAGCAGAGCTTTGTGAATGGATCTGGCAAATTCTGTGGAAGGCTTGAAGTGTCTGAACAAAGCATGTGCATTTTGATCTATTTTCACACACAAGTATGCACACATGCACACACACACACAAACACACACACACACACACACGCACACGCACAACAAGTTTGCAAGTCTCTTTGGCATGCACTGATGGAGACCAGACTCATTGTGCATCAGTATGTTTTCATGGCCAGCTCTGAGTTCCCCCATATTGTGCTGGAACGAACCCAATCAATCATCGCCTCATTATCCTAGCCCACCACGCAGACTGAATTCGGATGCCGATGGCTATTGGTGACTCGGGCTAAGGAACAGCCCCGCCCCTTTACCTCAAACCTGAGCTGGGTGAATCGACGACTGGCTAATAAAAGCAGAACATGACGTATCAGAAGAAAAAATAAAAGTCTTTGATCCCTGCGAGTGAGAGCGCCGCTACTGAGGAGCTTCACTCACATAACTTTAACAACAACAACAACGACGACAACAGCAACGGTCCTTTTCATTTATATAGTGCCGCTCTTTTCTCATTTTTTATTTTACAATATGTGTATTGCAGCGGACGTGGTGACAAATGATTTCTCATTTCCTGGATAACAGCTAGTCGCTTTTTTTTTTTTTTTTTGTTCTGCTCAAAGAACATTCGCCACTTGACGTGAAACTGTCACCTGAGATCAAAGCGGAGCAGAACGGAGCAGAAATGCATGTTAAATGAAGATGAGATGGACAGGGTATATGTTCTCGTACGGATCTGCCTGCGCCGACCACACTGGAAAGCTTTTTTTGTAACTTTGTAACTTTGTAACTTTGTAACCATTGTAACTTTTTTTCCCCGCAATTTCTAGTTTTAGTCCCTATCGTAGCTCCGAATGACCCGAAACGTGCCTGATATAGGAGGGGGACGGGCCCTATTAGTGCCTGTCTTGATAGCCAGGCTGCCTATCATGTTGCATAAGAGTGATGATTCAGAATTTGTATCAGGCTGTATGGAAGACTGCAGGCAGTCACCAGGACAGTTTTAATCCTATCGATTTTTCTGTTGACTCCTAAGACATTGTGAACTCTACTCTTGTTTCACGAGAGCTTATAACAGTGGATGCAGTCCAACAAATGAAATAAAGTTTATTTATGGACAAATTTCTCATTGGAGTGGTCTGATATGCTCAGTGGTTCAGAGAAGTTTTTTTTTTTTTTTTTTTTTTTTTTTCCAGTTGTCCAGAAGCTTATTTGAAGCTTTAGGTTAAGATTTACCATTAGAAAGAAAAAAATCAGGACAAAAAAGTTTCACAAAGATCAGTTTGACAACTTGATGTATATGTTCTGAGAGGCATAAATCACAGGATAATCATTCGAAAATATCAAATGCAAATTTTCAAACCTCACCTATCCTTCAAATAGCCATCTATCAGTGGTGGAAAATAAACATTCTTTAGAAATTAATCATGCTGTCAGTATATATTACACACATGGTGCTTCATGTCTGTAGTTCTTATATGACTGTTTAAACAGCCTTAGTGATCTGTGTGTGTGTGTGTGTGTGTGTGTGTGTGTGTGAGAGAGAGAGAGAGAGAGAGAGCAAGTAAGAGTAGGTATGTGTGTGTGAGAGAGTGAGAAAGGGTGTGTGTGTGCATGTGTGCGTGCATGCATGCGTGTGTGTGTGTGTGTGTGAGAGAGAGAGAGCAAGTAAGAGTAGGTATGTGTGTGTGAGAGAGTGAGAAAGGGTGTGTGTGTGCATGCATGCATGCGTGTGTGTGTGTGTGTGTGTCTGTGTGCGTGCATGTGTGCATACTTCCACACACTCTGCAGCATGTGCTTGGGGAGGAACAAAGCCCAGTGACCTCTGCTCAGCATGCTTTGTTGTACTTGTGAAGCTGCCAAACCATCAGATGAATCACTCCGCTTTAAAACACGCTTGATAAGGATTATCGATCCATGTATCTCCAGGTGCAACACATATGAGACAGATACTGGTCAGGATAAGGAGTCTCAGAGGCTCTCGGCTGTGAAGTCATCCACCAGCGTTCCCAGTGCAGGAGAAAGTCTTCCAAAGTGACAATCGGGGCAAGACGTTTAACCCCTGTACCATCGGAGGGTGTGTGTGTTTGAAACACAACATGAAAGCTAATATGCCTCCATTTCGAAGAAGCATTCTACTTCACACATGACAAGCTTGGTGTGAATAATAACGTTATAAAGAGAATAATGTTATAAAAAAATTTTTTTGCAAGAGATAACATAGAAGCAAAATGTTCTAACTTTTTATTCTCAAATTCTACATGAATTACAATGTTCTCCTTTAATTTGAATAAGAGTGTGAGACATCAGAAGCATCCTTTCATAAAGTTTCGACTGAAATGTTTCTGGTCTACCATTTCCAAAGCCTTTACAAGTCCTTTTTCTTTTCTTTTAAAAGTCCCTTTTGATTTTTCGGACTTGTGGGATATATTATCTAAATTAATTAATTCATTAATTCATTCAAATTCAATATCTCCTTATCTCACAGGGATCTGGGGACTGTGGAGATGTGGATCGTTTTCCACAGGACACCTCGTTGTTCTTTCCTGCCCAAAAAGTTCTGACAAAGTTTTAAACAACGCTTCAGATCATTATCCAAAAGGTTGGCACAATTATTCTTAGTCTAGACTATCATTGTTGGCTTCTATATTTTTGATTAAACACTAGGTGTTTTCCCAGGCTACGATCTCTGAAGTAAGTTATATGTGTGCCCATCAGATGAGTGACTTACAGATGAGTGTAAGATGTGCATTCACCCTACTGCTGTGACATAGACAAGTGAAACAAGACCATGCCACCATTATTCACTGAGGGCATGCTAAGTGTTGGCTCACGAGCGCGTCCTCACGAGCACAACCCTCACGAGCACGCCTCTCACGAGCACGCCCTCACGAGCACGACCCTCACGAGCACGACCCTCACGAGCACGCCCTCACGAGCACGACCCTCACGAGCACGCCCTCACGAGCACGCCTCTCACGAGCACGACCCTCACGAGCACGCCCTCACGAGCACGACCCTCACGAGCACGCCTCTCACGAGCACGACCCTCACGAGCACGACCCTCACGAGCACGCCTCTCACGAGCACGACCCTCACGAGCACGCCTCTCACGAGCACGACCCTCACGAGCACGCTCCTCACGAGCACGACCCTCACGAGCACGCCCCTCACGAGCACGCCCTCACGAGCACGACCCTCACGAGCACGCCCTCACGAGCACGACCCTCACGAGCACGACCCTCACGAGCATGACCTGTACTGTTACCTTCACGATCATTCTTCCAGCTCATTGGGCCATGAGACCGTGGTACAGAACTACACAGGCTTTTAAGCTGGTCTTTGTGCTCTTGAGGTTTCGTCTTTGTCTTTGAGGTCATGCTTGTCTTTATAGTTCACATTTAACGTTGAAGGGTTAAACAGGGGACAAGGCATGTTGAACAGAAACATATGTTTTAATTTAAATGTAACATTCACGACTCAAAACACAAACACACTACTTGGGTCAAACACCGACAACTACGATACGACACTTATATACATGCATGACAATTACACACAACAAGGATCAGGTGAACAACACGAGAGGGCGTGGCAATACAGACACACATACACACACACACACACACACGTTTGAGGGGGGAGAAGCCATACCCTGACAGAGCCCCCTCCTCAAGAGCGTGACTACCGGCACGCCAGCCTATCGGGCTGCGGCCCCGAGACCAACGTCAAAAGGCGACGTTGGAGGACCGGACACCCGCCATGGGTCGGTGCGAGCAGGGCAGCGGGGGGACAGACACACTAATGGGCACAGACACAAAGGGGAACAAACTGACCGGTACATTTAGTGTAATAGAGACAGGCACGGTGACGGGGACAGGCACATGAACAATACCATGCACGTTAAATAGTCCAGGGAAGGGGGAAGGAACCTCAGCCAGTCCCCCAGTCGTCGGCTGGGTCGGAAACCGACCAGCCTGGCGGGGAGTGTCCCTTGCCAGCTTAGGTGACAGTCCTGGTTTTGGCGCATGCATGTCGGGAAGCGCACCAGCTATGTTGCCCGTTTCCGGTGCTGGTTCCGCTGCCTTTTTTCCTCCACGAGGCTTAGGCGTAGGCGCATGCACTCTGGGGCTCTTCGCCTTAGGCGGGGAAGTGTCCTCCTCTGACGACGATGCCTCCCTGCTAGCCACCCAGGGCAGCCTGCTTGCTCCTAGGCGGCGGGCCCTGGGCGGTGCCTTAGGTGCTGGAGGCTCATCGCTCTTGGAGCTTTTGGCGTCACTGTGGGAGGAAAGATCCCTATGAGGGTCCTCTTCTACCTCCATTGGCGTGTCCTCCTCATGATCGGAACCCATATCCAACCGCGGACAGACGTCGCTACACTCCCCTGTATCTCCATAATCTGTGTAGCCCCGATAATCATCCAGTCAGGGGTCGTAGGAACCAGCAGAGTCCATCTCCGAGTGCCGGTCCTCATGGTCCGGCTGGTCTCCATAGGACTCCGCAATGTCCGATCCCGGACCATGCACAGGGTCCCCCAAAATTGTTCAGCGGGTTCCTCTGTCCTTGTGGTTCTTTGAAGCGAGGCCAGGATGAGGGACGGTCTCTCCGCTGGACAGTAGGAGTCCACAGAGTCCGACTCTGAGAACTGGAAATCATTATACCAGTCCCGGTTGCCCGCTGGGGTTCCGTATGACTGCTCTGCTTCCACACGTGAACCTACACCGGGAGTCAGGAGGGTGCCCAAGAACACGGGAGGTTTCCTTTCCTTTCCTCCCCTTCTACTTTTTGCCTTTCCCAGGCATCCCAGGCAATGTTTCTATAACGCTGAAGGGTTAAATGGGATGCGGGGACGAGGCACGGTGAACAGAAACACATGTTTAACATTCACGACTCAAAACACACAAACACACTACTTGGGTCAAACACCGACAACTTCAGTGATAAGACATGAGACTTAAATACATGCATGACAATTACACACAACAAGGATCAGGTGAACAACACGAGAGGGCGTGGCGATACAGACACACACGCACGCACGCGCACGTTTGAGAGGGGAGGGGCTATACTGTGACATCACGTAAGATGGTTCAGATGATTCAGCTGTAAATAGCCCTGAAATGAAGCTGACGTTCTTTAACCTCACAGTCGTGGTGTTGATTTCAAAGCCAAGGTGTTGGAATACAGAAGTAAAGTGAGGAAAACTGGCACTGGCCAGTTACTTAAAGCTTTGTCTGGGTCCCCTGGAGGAAGTTGGCCATGTTAGTGCCTGCAAAGGATACCAATAATACATATCTCAGATAAATTATGAATGAGCATCAAGCGTGCGCATGAGTATGAGACAGAGAGATAACAAGAGAGAGTGGATGGGTGTGTGTGTGTGTGTGTGTGTGTGTGTGTGTATGTATGAGAGAGATATCATGTGAGAGCAGATGTGTGTGAGTATGAGAGAAAGAGATAGCAAGAAAACGCAAATGTTGGTATGTGTGTGTGTGTGTGTTTGTGTGTGTGTGTGTGTGTGTATGTGTGTAAAAGACAAAAGGGTATTTTGTGTAAGTGAAAACTGCAGATGCAAGAATTCTGGGGTCAAGTACAGTCACATCAGATAGGATGGAGCCAGCCTTTCTTATCTTGGCACTAACCTCAGCTCCAGCTTCCAGCCTCTGACTTTTCCTGCTCGGTAACGCCGTCCGTAACCCCGTCACACAAAGCAAAACAAAAGAGTCCATTGTTTGTTTTGTTTGTGGAGAAGGCTGTTGTATAGCGAGTTCGTTTATGGGGGGGGGGGGGGGGGGGGCAGTGTGAACATGAAGGGGTGTGTGTGTAGGCAGGCATGTTCATCACCTCAAACAGATGCTTTATTATGTACATGAGTGTGTGGGCTCCCCACGTCAGGATGGACAGCGAGGTGTCTGCGCCATTAAATAACCTTCAAGTGTTTCACACCAGTACAGGTAAGGAGGTGACACAATCCTCCCCTCTCTCTCAGAATGCGTGTGAATTTCTTTGTGAGTGTGTGTGTGTGTGTGTCTGAGAGAGGACTAGTGAAGGTAAACGTGTTTACGTAAAAGATAACACTGACGCAAGACTTTTGCAATCAGGTGAAGTCACCTCAGACCAAATGAAGTCATATTTCCTGTTTGCTTGTTTGTTTGTTTTATTTTTATGCAGCTCAGCCTAACGTGCCACGACATGAATGATGTAATCCTAAATAAGCAGAGGACAGAAAGGTTTCAGGAGAGGCCAAAATAATAAACACTCACAACAGTGACAGGCAGCCAAGCAACACTCTCCCTTGTACTCCCTGGCCACCGTATTAGCCGCACTGTATGGAGTCACCCTATATCCGTATTCCCAGTCACCCTATATCCGTATTCCCAGTCACCCTATATCCGTATTCCCAGTCACCCTATATCCGTACTGCCTGCTGGTTTGTTCCAAACCACAGGGCAACCACTGGAGATCATTTGGGATATCATTCTCACAGTTACCGTGTCAGTGTGTAGATTGTTCGTTCGGTAGGAGTGTATGGGTCATGGCAGCCAACAGAGGTGAGGCGAAGGGTTATAAGATGGCTAATGTAAATTGCACATGACAAAATCTAAATCTAAACTTAATAAGAAAGTGTTAATTAATGTTTCTAAAGTGTGTGTGCAGTGTAAAGACACACAGCATTATGGATCTCACTGTGAACCATGCACTGGCTATGTGAATATGAGTATGAGTTTGTTAGCTTTCTGAAAACTGCATTTACACATATGCCACAGCCAAAAAAAAAAAAAGGTAAAAACAGTGCTGAATTCACACATGCTAAATTACACCAAGCTGGACTTATATAAACACTGTGGGTGTCAAGACAGTTCAACACTATTTTTCCTCCCTGTGTGGATTGTATCAAGAAAGAAATGTGCTATGAGTGAAGCAAAGTTGTTCTTTTATGCTAATAAAAACAAAAAAATCTGAATACAGGCGGGAATAAATGATGTCCAGCCTGGGTGTCATCTCTTCACCTGCCTTTACCCTCTCCATTACTGTGAAGCCATATAACGCATTCAGTCACAGGCACAGTGACAAAAATAGACAAATGGCCTCAGCCCACACTAGTGACAACACACACACACAACAGAGCATAAAATCACATGTGTAAGACACATGGAGTAGGCCCAGCTGCACTGGTTGCTGAGATGCCCGTTCTGATCCGTTCTGATTAGGTTGTGAGTGGCACAATGGGTTGGTCATTTCCAATGAGAGACAGATTTGAAAATGGAAGGACATCCTTTGTACGCACTACAATTTCTTTATTTCTTTATGTATTTATTTTTTAATTTATTTTTGCAGCTCCATGGGTACTGAAGCATCACTGAGGCCAGCGCTGTGCTCAAAAACACTAACATTAGCAGGCCGCTGAGAATGCCTTCCTAAAACGCACTGCCGTATGGATTATGCAGCTCTTCAATAGGATGATAATGCGTATTCAAATTTCTCTCGCGTGCAAGGCAGTGCTCAGAATTCCCTTTAAAGTACCTGCGTTTTCCTTCTGCAGTCATGCGATGATGGTATACCTTTGGTACATTTGCTATGCAAATTATTTATTAGTAGTAATAATACGATTAATGGTAATAATAGTAGAAGTAGTAGTAGACAACATAAAGCCCTGCATTGAATTAACACCTAGAGTGCAGGACTGCTTCTTTTAACTTCAACACTTTGAACTTTGCTGTGCAGTAAAAGCTCTAGTGATAATTGTAATATTGGGCTAACTGGTTCTGAAATGTGACTACAGCAAACTCTCATACAAATACGTGTGGAAATAGGTGGGATGTGTCACACCTGGCTGAGACTTATTGGTGAACCCCATGCCAGTGGGCTCCATGCCAGTGAAATACATGCCAGTGGGCTCCATGCCAGTGAAATACATGCCAGAGGGCTCCATGCCAGTGAAATACATGCCAGTGGGCTCCATGCCAGTGAAATACATGCCAGTGGGCTCCATGCCAGTGAAATACATGCCAGTGCTCTCCACAGGCTGTAGGACAAGACCTGCTACCACCCCCCAATGCTGTGGCCATGCAGGTACACCCAGTAGAAGCCAGGAGCTCCCCCTCTTGTTCTGTCTTTCTCTCACACTCTCTTTCCTTCCCTGCCTTTCTCTTTCTTCCTTCCAGCCTGACTCCTTCTACCTCATTCCCCCTCTCTTTCCCAGACTTCCCTAAGCAGTGCTGCACGCTCTTTTGGTTATTTCTTGCCCTCTGAGTGAGATGACGCACTTTTAATACTAGAGCCACAAGTGCCCCAAGGACGTTTCCCCCATCGGTTTGTTTTCAATTATAGTTCCTTATGCTCCCTCAAGGTTGAGCATTACTCAAAATATTTTCATTTCTTTTCCACACCACCATGTATTCCACTCCAGCTGTAAGGAACCACACGCCCCATGCCGTAACACACATCCACGGCGTCACAATTTCAAGCTTTTTTGTCTACAGATGCAGGGTAAGACTGGCCTATTTTACCCATCCATAACAACATATGTGTATATGCCTCAGTCTTTATCTGACTCAATAATCTCACAATGAGCCCAAGACATTCTGTATCAGCTCCATTTTTATGAGAATAGTTTTTAGATTCCATGGGGATCGATAATAATGGATAAGAAGAAAATGCATTGCTACCTGTTCAGGTTTGATTTTGAATAAAAGCAGTCCTACTTTAAGCCCTCTCTCCTCCTTCCCCCTGCCTCCCCCTCTCCTTCTCTCCTTCTCCCTCCCCCTCTCCTTCTCTCCTTCTCCCTCCTTCTCTCCTTCTCCCTCCCCCTCTCCTTCTCTCCTTCTCCCTCCCCCTCTCCTTCCCTCCTTCTCCTTCTCCCTCCCCCTCTCCTTCTCCCTCCTTCTCTCCTTCTCCCTCCCCCTCTCCTTCTCTCCTTCTCCCTCCTTCTCTCCTTCTCCCTCCCCCTCTCCTTCTCCCCCCTCTCTCCTTCTCCCTCTCTCCTTCTCCCTCCCTCCCTCCCTCTCTCCTTCTCCCTCCCTCCCTCCCTCCCTCCCTCCCTCTCTCCTTCTCCCTCTCTCCTTCTCCCTCCCCCTCTCCTTCTCCCTCCCTCTCTCCTTCTCCCTCCCCCTCTCCTTCTCCCCCCTCTCTCCTTCTCCCTCTCTCCTTCTCCCTCCCTCTCTCTCCTCGTGTCTCAGCCTCCCTCTCTCAGCTTCTTCTCGTCACACGCTTACTGTTTCTGCACCGCACTGTTTATGCACCCATGCCAGCAGCTGCAAATTGACAGCATTATTTGCTGTCTTGAGCCGTCACTTTGCTTCAAGGAGCGCATGTTCCCCTTGTACTGAACAGACACTTAAGACGAGGCCGGATCCACAGACAGCTAGGAGCCAGGAGTTTAGCAGGGTGAGAGCTTTGCAGTAGGGGAAGGTACATACTCCTATCTGCTACCAATAACTAGTCTTTTCAGACACAGCACTGTATGCATGTTTGTGTCATTTACTACCATTATAAGTGCTTTCACAAGGCATAGAGGGATTGATAGACAACTCAAAATACATTCCACAGTTAGCACAGAAGAGACTCCCGTTCCAAAGAAGAAAGGCTACATGAAATAGAAGAGGCAGACACAAATATTAACTTAATTCCCTTGAATATAGCAAGATATCCATATACACGGCTGGATAGCTAGATAGCTTGAAAGATAGATATCTAGCTAGATAGATAGATTTTCAAAATTGTAGTGATGAACACAAGGTTCCCAGAGAAGCAGGATGTTTCGAACAGAGGTCCTTCTATAGCTGTGCAAGCAAAGTGCTTCTGAATTTCTAGGAGGAGGAAAGTAAGATATACATACTCACCAGGCACTTTTTAAGGTACACATAGACCCCCCCCCCCTTTGCCTTCAGAACTGCTTTAAATCTTCATGGCGTAGATTCAACAAGGTGCTGGAAACCTTCCTCAGAGATTTTGGTCCATATTGACATGACAGCATCACACAGGTGCTGCAGATTTGTAGGCTGCACATCCATGCTGTTACAACTGATCTCAGAGGTGCTCTATTGAATTGAGATCTGGTGACTGTGGAGGCCATTTGAGTACAGTGAACTCATTGTCATGTTCAAGAAACCAGTTTGAGGTGACTGATTTGAGCTCTTTGACGTGGTCTGTTATCCTGCTGGAAGTAGCCCTTAGAAGATGGGCACACTGTGGACATGGATGGACATGGTCAGCAACAACATTCAGGTAGGCTGCGGCATGTAGATTACACTTGTTTGGTATTAAGGGGCCCAGTGTGTGCCAAGAAAATATCCCCCACACCATTACACCACCATCAGCAGCCTGAATCATCGAAAGAAGGCAGGAGGGATTCTTGCTTTAACCAAGCAGATGAATATCTCAGTGGAGATCGAGACCAGTCTAATTTTGGTGGGCCCATGAGAATTGCAGCCTTGGTTGCCTGTTCTTAGCTGTCAGGAGTGGCACCCGGTGTGGTCTTCTGCTGCTGTAGTCCGTCTGCCTCCAGGTTCGACGTGTTGTGCATTCAGAGATGCTCTTCTGCATACCTCAGCTGTAATGAGCAGTTCTTTGAGTTACTGTTGCCTTTCTATCAGTTCTATCAGTCTGTGCATACTCCTCTGACCTCTTTTTGCTTAGTTAACTATTTGTTTTCCTCTGGCCTCAAAAGCTGGAATGGGTATACATTTGCATATTTGGTGAAATATTACATTATGTAAAATAAACACATTCATCTCTAAAAGATTTTAAGGTCTTATGCAATTTTTTGTTTGTGTTTTGTCAAAACTTAAGTGATATTTCCTCAACTGGTCTGACCACTGAAGTCATTAAATCAAACGGAATTTAACTAAATTAGCTTGAGATTTTGGTTTCACCCTTTGTAAGCAGTTTTAATACAGTGTTTTTATTCATACTTTAGTTCTTTAGTTTAGTTACTTTAGTTCAAAGAAAAAAGAAAACCAAATAATGCTAAATTTAAGACTTCATAAAAAACACAGTGTTAGGCATACTCTCTTCCCAACACAACATAACAGTGGACCACTCCAAAATCAACATGAACATCAGTTGTTCAACAAATGTGCACCTCGTTGTTTCAGCACCGTGGACAGCAACCACCACAAAACCTGACACATAACAGAGACAAATGGAGAGGAAACCGAAGGAAATATGCAAAATGTTTTCATTAATTATACTAGCAGGGATATACATGACATAAAAGTCATTTATTTTGATTTAGCTGATTAGGTGTTGTACATATTAAACTGTACGTGA
>NC_137507.1:17757500-17785000 GCF_041902795.1 Electrophorus electricus
TGTAATGTTTCTGTTACGGTAATATGACATTGGACTTTCCAAAAACGGTAAAAAAAATTTTTTAAAAAGCTGGAAGTCAGGGATATACAACAGAGGCAAACAAAATTCGTGATATAGCCTAGTGTATGAATAAAGTGTGGGAATAAAACGTGGTATGACGTTAATTACATATCACCCAAACTGTAGCCACCATGACAGACTGTAGATTGTATAGTCTGTGTAGTTAAACTAAATGTCCGTGTCTCTTCCCACAGTTTTCGGTGACATTGACATTTCTGACATTTCTGTCACGGAAAATCGGTGGAAGTTTAATATATACATAGAAAAAGTAGCATCTAAGTGTACGCCAAAGGAGAAAAAAAGAACACTGTTATATCAAACCCTCTACAAATCTGCAGCTGTCCCACTGACGTGTAACAAACCAAGTTAAGTTCAGAGTCACTTGTAAATGCAAACATTGGGCTGTGGTGACTGTGGTGACTGAGGTGACTGTGGTGACTGTGTTGACTGGGGTGACTGGGGTGACTGGGTTGACTGGGGTGACTGTGGTGACTGTGGTGACTGGGTTGACTGTGGTGACTGTGGTGACTGGGTTGACTGTGGTGACTGGGTTGACTGTGGTGACTGTGGTGCCTGGGTTGACTGTGGTGACTGTGGTGACTGGGGTGGCTGTGGTGATTGTGATGACTGGGGTGACTGTGGTGACTGGGGTGACTGTGGTGATTGTGATGACTGGGGTGACTGTGGTGACTGGGGTGACTGTGGTGACTGGGGTGACTGGGAGCAGAGAGATGTGACCAGTAAGAAGCCGAACGGGAGGCAAAGGCGCTGGGTATTTCAGGCGCAGCTGTCACGCGCGAATGCCAAATCACTGCGGTGAATGACTCATTAAGCAGAACACACGAGCTTCTGTGTGTGATGCAGCTTTACGCACAGAGCAGACCACAGAGGCCACTGCTTCTCATGCCGGTAATGACTATAAAATGGTGTTGCGACGGGGGCACAGTTTTTGTTTACTCTATAATCTCCTCTTATGTAAATGTATATGGTCTTTAGTTATTTTTCTAGTTTTTGTGTGTTTACATGCATGGTCCTGCGCGCACACACACACACACACACACACACACACACACACACGCACTCCCCCTCCCTCCCCGTATCCCTCTCCCTCTCTGCCAGTTTATTTCAACATAGTTTTGTTGACCTGGCTATACGTAGTACCAAAGTTTAGTAAATACAGCTTTCAGAAGTAACTGACACCAGAGCTTGTCAAGGCTTTCTTTGTTTTGCCCCAGGCTCCACCTCAGCCTGGAACTGGAGTCCTATCTGCCCCTTCAGGGGATGCTTCACCCACTCAATATCACTCGAGTACCTGCTTCGATCTCACTGTGACCTCTTCATCCATAAAACAGTGGACTCCGCCAAGTGATGCTCTGATGCTGATGCTTTTCAGCAGTCCCCGCACTACTCGCAGGGTCGACTTTATAGCAAAATAGTTATAGCCGTATAGTTACACGGTTATAGTTTCAAACTTTAACTCTGCATTTTGCATGGTGGGAGGAGGTCCTGGACTGTACGATGGTCCAGGTGCTTTCTCTGCCACAGTACGATACTGGCAGTGGATTTAACACTCCCACGCTA
Organism: Electrophorus electricus; assembly: GCF_041902795.1. Classification (NCBI taxonomy): domain Eukaryota; kingdom Metazoa; phylum Chordata; class Actinopteri; order Gymnotiformes; family Gymnotidae; genus Electrophorus; species Electrophorus electricus. The sequence continues at coordinate 17,759,142 of NC_137507.1, forward strand.
ATGACATAATTACAACAGAGCTCACGTCTCACAGGTCTGGTTTTCCACACGGCGTAGCTCTGTCTGGCAGCACCGTGTTGAGGCCGAACGCACAGTGACTCAAAACTTTAACTAGTGAGTGTTGTCTGCATTCACGTTTCAGTACAGAGAGCTACAGTGCGACTTTAATGAGTGCTAAATGGAATACACCTGTGTGAGTTTGAACAGTAACTGTAATCCTCAGCAAAATATGGCACACCAACGTAAAATCTGGCTTAGTTAAAAGAAAGCCGGGTCAGTGCTTGGGATTTTAATACGCATTCAGAACTTTAACCTTTGCTATCTGATCAGATGGCATACCATATGTTTTTGTGTGATCTGACAAATTTGAACATTATTCAAACCTGACATCACAACAGTGGAGGATTCATCTCATTTACTTTCTTCCAGTTCAGATGTCTGGTATGCATAAGATACCCGAGACAAAGCAGAGTTGACTAGCTGCCCAAACACATGGTCTCAGGCCTTGGCCATGGGCTTAAATCTTCTCAGTTGTTTACTGTCTTTTTATTTGCTCTCAGCTATATGAACTCTGATGGTCTTCCAACACAAAGACTTTCCCAGAGTCTGCCAAATGGAAACAGTATATTTCCTCCGTTTACACTCCCACCAGATCTTTTTTCTTGCGCTTCGGAGAGCCACAACCCTGCACTAATGTAGGATCTCCATCAAGCTGTCAGCCACCCTGTTGCTTGTACCCTGCTCTTATACATCTGTGCACGGTGCCCCGTGGGCTCTGTTCCTTAGTTGTACACTGGACTCTCTGGAGTTTGGGTGGGAAATCCCATCACCTCCACCTTTACCACCTCCATATGCACCACCCTTGCCCCCCACTCAGTGTTTCGGGGCAGTTTATGGGCAGTTTAGGGTAAATATGAGAGTAAATTAGAATTATATTTCTACCGGACTCTCACCACTTGACGCACACACACACACACGTATGTGTGTGCATCTCAGACTGTTTCGAAATACATTTATATCCACACAGCTAAGGCAGAGACGAACCAACGAGCCAGCACCTGTAGACAAAGGCAAACTTTAAGAATCCTATAAAGCTCTAGCTATCACTACCTCGTATTCCCTTTCCTAGCTTGGCGTTAAATGACGAGTCATGACTGTAGGTGCTGTTGGTGTAGGTGTAAGTCGGTGCTTCCTTTGAGTGCACCTCTGATAACTCCTAATCCCGCAGCCTCCGCGGAGACTCCGCGGAGACCCCGGCAGCCGCCGTGCTGAAAGGCGGCGCGCTAAGAGCTGCGCTAAGCTTCCGAGGTTTTGGCAAAGCCCCGGGGCTCCTCCCTCTTCCGCCACGCTCCCTGTCTCCGTCTGTCAGAGCTCTTCATGCGCCACAAAACTCCTGAATCTGCATTTCCTCGCCGCCTCGCCCCCACTGCATCGTCATGGGCGATAATTACAGTGCAAATGTGCTTGTTTGCAGAAATAATCTTGTCGAAATCTCACCGGGTCAGGAGACGTGTGGTACGCCTGTTTTTTTCTTTTGTTTTTTTTTTGTGGTTGTAGAAAATTCCTACAGCTGACAGTGTTGAAATGTTGCTCAACAGAGCAAGCATGTTGCTTCTACCATGTTGAAAAATGCCATGAATTTTATTTTTAGTTATAAGAATTCTTGTGTGTGATTAAAATTAATCACTATTTTGATTCACGCCCTAAGCCTGTGGTCAATTTTCACCTCCAGGCAACTGTGTAATAAGCGTATACCCGGTGAGCTCAGTACGCATGAGCTTCCGTTCACATTCATCTTATCTATTAATTAGTAGCGTGATACAAATCCATCATGCTGGGAAAACAAGGATGTGTTTCATCATTGTCTGAGCTTATCAGCATTCAGGAGCAGTACAGTTTAACCATTTTAAAAGAGCTGATACAAGGTGAAAAGACTTTTTTCACTTGTAACTGATGGTGTGCTTAAAAGTTTCAGTGTAGCTGTAACAGTTGCTCTTTTAATCTTTCCATACCCCTCGTTTTCTCCTCTCCTTCTCTGCTCATTATCGCCTTTGTTTTCTGCTCCTCTGTTCTTTCTCCACTCTCTTTCTCCATCTCACTCCTTTCTTATTCTCTTTCTCTCGTTGTGTGGGCGTTTTTTAATTGCACCCCCCGCCGCCTCTCGCCAGGTATGTCGCAGTGACCCAGTTCTCGCCGACCCACGCGCGGAAGGCTTTCCCGTGTTTCGACGAGCCCATCTACAAGGCCACATTCAGGGTGAGCCTGAGGCACGAGGGCTCCTACCAGTCCCTCTCCAACATGCCGGTGGAGGCATCCACCACGGACGAGGACGGCTGGGTCACCAACAGCTTCTCCAGGACGCCCCGCATGTCCACGTACTACCTGGCGTGGGCCGTGTGCAACTTCACCTACCGAGAGGCAGTCACGGATGGCGGCGTCGTGGTGAGTCTTACGAACGACGAGATACAGCGATCGTCTCTTCCCACACGTACACATATACCCTGTCTGGGATGTGCAATATGTAATTGATGGCCTGAGGAAGGCATGGACGCCTGTCTGAAATGACTGATGGAGCGAGTTAGCGCATGGCTAACCGCTATATTCTGCAATATTGGAATAAATGCCCTGGGTAGCAGTACTCTGTTACATTTTTTCGTAGGGGCCCGTGCACTGTTTTAGCTATCCTTCACAGAGGCCTTTAAAGAGCATGTCTTAACTGTTTTTTTTATGTTTATGGCTGAGAAATAAAACTGCCTATCCTTTGTTGATGTCAACCAAAACCCAAAATTCATATTAATTTTTAAGCCTTCTAAGCCAGATTCATGGACAGTTGTGATGATATTCAGTCTATTTTATGTAGGCTAATGGGTCTTTTGTGACCTTTTTCGCTATTTATATTTCACTAATGCCAATCAGACTTACTGTTTATTGAAGCTGTGAGAATTCTCTTGTAAAGCCAGTGAACAGCTTTATCCCAACTGTGCAGATGATGTTTAATGGAATAGCTGAATTAAATCTGGACAGCCAGAATCCTGCTTGGTCCAGCCCTCGGGAGTTAAAGTCCTTCACAGTGTCAGCTGAGGACTTAGTGAGGTACGCAAAGCTAGGGTTACACTGCATTAATTTGACTCCAGTCATAGACATGAATCACAGCTGCACTGAGTCTCCCCAAACTGCCCCTGGTCTGCAGATTGTAGGGTCAGATTTGATGGTTGGCACAGAAGTATGGGAGGGATGCATTTATTGTCTCTCAATCTAGCTTCTAGTTTTGGGCCAGTGAGAGTATAAATTAAACATGTTTGATTTGATTTTGACTGATCTTTGGACTAGCCTAGCAGTATGCTGGTCAAATAGACAATGAAAAATGACTCGGTAGACTCAAAATAAACCCAACTCAACAGACAATGAAAACTATAAGCATGAAAAATGTAAACAGGGGAAGCAGATTAAAACAAATTGCAAACAAACAATTTGTCAATTTAGCTGTCTTACCTAGCAGCCGAGGTGAAAACTCCAGCAGATGAAGTTGGGAAGAAAAGTCAGTACTTGTTTTCTGAGAGAAAACACAGGTGATTTACACCGTTTCTAAAGTGTGGGGATTAAATGAAGCATACCTGTTCTTGACAAAAGCAACCCGAACAACCAAGTGTACAGCCACATATTCTAAGAGAAGGCATGATACTCCCTGTGCGGTACTCTGTCTAAGCTAGACTATTAGAGCCCTACATGGACAAAAAAGGGTTGACAACCCAAACCAGTGAAACCCCAGAAGTAAGTGTCAGGTGCGACTTGCATTGATTTTCACAGTATTTCACAAGTATTTTTAAATTTATTTTTTTATTTTTTGCTTGTTTTTGGTATTTTTTGTTTCCGGGAGAGAACCATACAGATTTAGTTATATACATATACATACATATCTTTACAGCTACATTTATACCAATACTTAGAGATAAAAACTGGGAATTCCTTTAGGAAATCGTGGCATCTGCATTTTGGGGATAATGTGTTTATGTCCATATTTAACCATTCACTTTACAGTGCAGAGAGAGAAATACGATGGCCAAGTGGCTTCACACTGTTATGGCACTCATAAGGTAGCGTTGCTGGAGCAAAGTGATTACCTGTGGCTGAAAGAAATTGAGAAAAACTGCACAATAATCGACAATAAAAATATATGTTTGCTTTCCAGTTTCCTCAGACCTTATTGGTATCGTTAGCATATCTCTACTTGTTGTAACGGATATTATTTGATGAGTTATGTTTGTTTTTTCACCATAGTTTCAGTCAGTTTGGTTATTTTATAATGAACACAGCAATTAGCAAATCTAACATGAATAGCGCTCCTGTATCTCACCTGGTAGAGCAAGGTGCTAACAACACCAAGATCATGGATGCCCAGAGAGCACACACTGTGAGATATATATACAGTGGTGTGAAAAAGTGTTTGCCCCCTTCCTGATATTTTTTTGCATGTTTGTCACACTTAAATGTTTCAGATCATCAAAACAAATTTAAATATTAGACAAAGTTAACACAAGTAAACACAGTTTTTAAATGAAGGTTTTTATTATTAAGGGGAACCTACATGGCCCAGCGTGAAAAAGTGATTTTGCTTCATTTGCCTCAGTTAAGGTCAGTGTTCATGACTCCACCATAAGCAAAAATGGCCTGCATTTTCTGCATGAGACGAAACCACTGCTGAGCAAAAAGAACATAAAGGCTCATCTCAGTTTTGCCAGAAAACATCTTGATGATCCCCAAGACTCTGGGACTTTGTGGACTGACGAGACAAAAGTTGAACTTTTTGGAAGGTGTATGTCCCATTACATCTGGCGTAAAAATAACACAGCATTTCATAAAAGGAACATCATACGAATAGTAAAATATGGTGGTGGTAGTGTGATGGTCTGGGGCTGTTTTGCTGCTTCAGGACCTGGAAGACTTGCTGTGGTAAATGGAACCATGAATTCTGTTGTCTACCAAACAATCCTGAAGGAGAATGTCTGGCCATTTGTTCGTGACACCAAGCTGAAGCGCACTTGGGTTCGGCAGCAGGACAATGATCCAAAACACACCAGCAAGTCCACCTCTGAATGGCTTAAGAAAAACAAAATGAAGACTTTGCAGTGGCCTAGTCAAAGTCCTGACCTGAAACTGACAGAGATGCTGTGGCATGATCTTAAAAAGGCGGTTCATGCTCAAAAACCCTCCAAAATTACAACAATTTTGCAAAGATGAGTGGGCCAAAATTCTTCCACAGCACTGTAAAAGACTCATTGCCAGTTATTGCAAATGCTTGATTGCAGTTGTTGCTGCTAAGGGTGGCCCAACCAAGTTATTAGGTTAAGGGGGCAATCACTTTTTCATGCTGGGCCATGTAGGTTTGGAATTTATTCCCCTTAATAATAAAAACCTTCATTTAAAAACTGCATTTTATGTTTACTTGTATTATCTTTGTCTAATATTTAAATTTGATCTGAAACATTTAAGTGTAACAAACATGCAAAAAAATAAGATATCAGGAAGGGGCAAACACTTTTTCACACCAATGTGTGTATATATATATACACACACACACACACACACACACACACACACACACACACACACACACACACACACACACACACACACACACACACACACACACACACACTAGGTTTCTCTGGATAAGAACATCTGCCAAGCTGAAAACGCAGGTGCAAATCCAATAACATAGTGGACTAAGTGCAGCCACTCTTTGTGAGCTCTGAATATATAAAATGTAATCAAATCCACATTTTGAAATTCAAGCTAAGTAGCAAGATAATTTCTGTTACACTATTTAGACTTATGGAACAGGGGAAAGGACTGAGATACATTACGTTGCAGTTAAACATTTCTGTGGATCAATTATGAGTTTAAACCAAAGCATTGTTCATTATGCTGACCATAATGAAAACACCCAGGTGGGACAGACACCTAGATATGTATTTCTAACAATCAAGAAAAAGTACTTTTGAGGGCAACTTGCAGATTTATTGACCATTTTTGTTCTCCTAGCCATTACACAAAGGAGAAAAGCAGAAATATGAGAAGGTTTGAGGCAATGAAGAACTCTGAGAGCATTCTGACTTCCCTCCATAGCCTAACATTAGATCCATATCTTTAAACTTTCTCTCACTCCTGCCTCATGCAATCTGCTTTTCTTTTTTTTTTTTTGCACCGACACAAAGCTGTGATGCAAGCAGGAACAGCTAGCGTTTGCTCTGCCGACCCTGCCTGTAATCAGACAACACGAGCACACATTTCCATGACAGGCTGCAGAGTTCACACTTACGAATTATAAGGTGTTATGATCCCTGGTCATTTACTGTTATGAGTTATTGATTTCTGGAGGGACTTAGTGTCCTCATCAGCCGTTACGAAAGGCTGCGCAGTGTATTCAATGCTTTAAGGTGTTCACGTTGGCCAGAATTTCAAGGTGAAGAGTAGCTTGACCAACACAGAACCAGCACGGTTGAAATAAGTGTGGTCTGACAGCAATGGTCAATTACCCTTGACTGACAGTTTTAAAACCCCACCTTGTTTATCACTGCCTCAGAATTTCCTGCCGTGGCTATTCATCCCCTTAAGCTATTAGAACAAAGGTGTCAAATCCTATCTGCAAAGGTACAGAGGGACAGTGTGACTGTGGGATTTCATTGTGGCCCTGCAGGAACACACCTGACTCCACTTGTTTAATCAGTTGGTCTCAGTCTTCAACAAAGTGATTAGTTGTAACAGGTGTATTCCTGTTTGGCAGGAAGGAAAACATTCAGGCACACTGGCTCTTTGTAGATAAGATCTGACACCCCTGCATTTGAGGGGGAAAAGGTTGACCCATCACGGCACAATAAGCCACTTTCCATCAAAAATGGCACATGTTTACTTGTGGGTGGGGTGAGTTCTGTGAAATCTGGTTTTGAAAGTGATTTGACATGTGCTTCGATCCAACCCCCTTCCCCTCTGGAGGGGTACCTCTGTCATGGAGGCAATTCCTCTGGTTTTTGCCCCTCCAAATTTACTGCTCCGCCACTACCCTCTGGTTTCCAGTCACACCTGTTCCCCGTTACAATTCCATCAAGTCTGTGTAGTTGCATCGGGAAGTTTTGCTGTGGTTATGTGCATTTCTGAGCCATAGCTCCTATGATTTCTAATACTTGAGCTTTCTAGTTTTGGGTCTTCTGATTGTGGATGAAGCCTGTGCTAATCATGTCTGTTTGTGTTTTGACCCTTACTTGTTACTATGACGACTACGTTTGGATTAAGGCCGAAGAAAGCCGTCACACATGTATCCTTCCTCCCCTCATGAATTACTAGGTCTTATGCTAGCTTTGCTGTAAAACTGGAGCACCTGGTACTATCAGAATCAGGTCTAATTCCCTCAGTTCATGCACAATATATGCAAGACTCTCTGAGTGCATACAGTATAATGTTAAAACCAGTGGTGAAAAGCACTGCTCACAGAAATTTCTCAACATGCAGAGTTCAGTATCAGCCCCACTTGCGGAAATTTCACCACCCTGCAGAATTTGGTTTCGGCCCTGTTCCCATAGATTTGCCATCTGTCAAAGTTTATTTTTGACTGCCCAGAATACCAGATCTGTTCCCTACAGAGTTTAATCCCATGTCTGATTTTACACACCAGGGGCTGATGTTTAGATGCTTGAACACTCTGATTAGACTGATTTTGTGCCAGAGCTAAATTCTGTAGGGCACTGGTTCTGGAACAAGGTTTTGAGTAAACACTACAGCACATATATCTGCAGGTGCAGTGTTGGAGCTGAACTATGCTGGGTGACAGATCTACCACGCTACTCATGCTTTGGCTTATCTGTACTTTTCCGTCATGCTTCTCGACTCAGATATCACCATCACCTAGCACTGTGATCTTGGCCAATGCAATTATTATGTAAATAATCTCTTTTGGCATAACGTTTCAATCTTTTTTGCTGTCGTCTGTATCATCTCTTAAGTGCATCATGTTATAATCGCAGGCATCTTAAGAATCTGTTACTTTATAGTGGCTTAGAGCTGGTGCCCACCCACTAACTCTCCATCACCAGACAGGCGCGCCCACCTTCCCCGGGCCGTCTGACACACAGGTCAGGCCATGTGGAGACGCTGCACGAAAACAGCGAGAGAGAGCGTGAAGCCGTCCATGTTGGCTTGGGCGTAGGATTTATGCCCCACACATGCACATGCTTGCAAACATGTGCTAACTGCGTACACACGTTAGTACCTACTAACTGCATGCACATACACGTGTGCGTGTACGTGCTGACTGCATGCGTGTTCGCACTTGCACACTTTGATAAGTCAGCGAACTGCAGCAGGCAGGTGCATCTTGTCTGTAGTCTGCAACTGCAAAAGGCAGAAGAAGCAATGGAGAAGCCTTCCACGAGTGCTCCATGCTGAGTGCTATTATCCCTCCTCTGGGAGTGTTCCTAACCTCAGCACAGCACACCACGCGCAGGCTAGCGCAGACGGTGGGAGACGATTCGTGAGGGGTGGGAGGGATGTATGCTATTATAAGCTCTGTGTCAGGAAGAAAGAGGGATTGCACTCTCTGACAAACAATTAAAAAAGGCTTCTTCTCCTCCTTCTCACCGACGGCTGTGCCAGACCAACCCTAAACAGATTAACTTTCTCCTCTCCTTGTCTCTGTTCTCTGCTCCTGACACTTATGTAAATCGTTTTTTTTGTTTGTTTGTTTTCCTAATTTCTTCTAATTAACTTGAGCTGGGTCCAAGAGGAACATAACTATTCTCTAGTGTCACTACAGTTTCATTTCCCCCAACTCCGCCCCCCAAACCCCCCACCCTCAGGTTCAGTGCTAATGTGTATTTGGAGCCAGTTCTTTTTCATGCTTAAGCACCCGTTCAGGATCAGTGTTTAAAAGGATCAGGAATAAAAGAAGCAATTTCTGTGTTTCTTTGTAAAGACACATGTCACGAAACTGCACAAATATTTGCTTGAGAGATGCAACAAGCGTCCTCACAAATGATCCATTTCTCCATAAGAAGTGCGTAATCATTTTTGTGATCTTGATTCTAGTGCCACAGAATGGAGGGCTTTCTCCTACGTTTATGCTTTTTCTCTGTTGGCTTTGTGACATGTAAAATGTTAAAAAAAACAAGAAAAAGTGCAGCTCTTACAGCATATGTCACATAAATGTTTCATGACTTAGTTTGTCAACACCAGCACGCTGAAGGAGGACATTCAAATTCTCCAAACTGAGGAAATCTTGGCCTTATGCATATCTGAAAGAGAGTGCGAGACCGTCTCCCACCTGAGAACATTCTCAGCGAGTTTAATTTTTAAATTTACACACATCTGAAGGAGACCTTGCTTTCCTCAGGGTAATAGAGCATCTTTTCTGCTGAGTTGGGTTACCTGTAGCTTTTAGCTGCCTGACGGAAGCCTAGCTGTATCCTTCACTCTGAGTGGCCGGGTCCGCCTGCCATTTGCATATGATCTGCAGCTGGCTCTGCTAAATCAGCCAAATGCTTGTGGTTCCAGCAGACTGGCGTCTGGCACTTTCATTGACCACCTGCCTCTCTTGGGCCCCAGCTGCACGCAGTCCCCTGTCGCCAAAGTGACCTACAGGCCGCTCAGCAGCACCCATCAACTCTGTAACATGCAGATGTCCGTGTTCGGGTCAGGACATCGCGGACTTTCGTTATAGGCTTCAGTATGGCTGGGGCGGTCTATGGTGTGGGACTAGACACAGAATCAGTCACGTCTCACAAGCAATGCTTTGGTGAATTGTTTATTTTTAATTAAGTCATCAACAATAACAGCTCTGGATGTAACGTTAATGTCTGTGATTTTTTTTTAGTGGATCGGGGCTTGTTCATACAAATCTGCAGCCCTGACCTCCTGTTGGCCCTGACCTCCTATGCAGATGTTTACCTGAATGAGGCCAGTTGGTGTTTTTGATCGTTCATTCTGGAACGATGGAGCTGGTCTCCAGTAGAGCAGACTTCCGCATGTTTCACTTAATAATGCTATAAGCTAATTAAAAACCTGAACTAATTAACAGAATTCCTTGCATGAATTCAGAGCAGAGAAAAGACTGAAATTGGCATCAACACACTATTGATGAAGTCATCCATACTCATCATCCAACTTGCAAGTAAACACAGGCAGTTTCCAAAAGTTTAATATTGGCGGCAGCTCGCCAAAGGTGAAGATTAGCATACAAATTTATATTACCCTTAAGAAGACACTTGGGCCACATCTATATTTATCTAAGATTTGGAGTCTGGTGTTGTGTGCATATCTAATTTCTCTTTGATATTTGAATCTCCTAGCATGCGATACACTGAAACTAAGCAATGTCTGCAAACAGGAAGTGCTTCGCATAACCTCCCACAGAGCAACGGAAGTCAATAGTTTATATCAAACTGTTGAATTTTAATATTAGAACCTTACAGTGCAAACAAAACCAGGTGTCAGCGTACGAAACTTACAATAGCTCTCCAGTCACTTGCCAAAAAGTCTCACCTCATCTCTCACCTGAAATGCTGTGAAACGGTTGCAAGCCCAGGAACGCGTCACATCTCATACCACACAGGCAAGATCTGCCAGGCGGCATGTCGGGACGCCAACTTCCTGCCTGGATTGTTACAGTGCTGACGGCTGTGCTAGCTCTACCCGGGCGGTGTCACGGCAGACGGTGTGAATCGGGGCCCTCCGGAGCCGTTCCCTCCTCTGTAGTGTTGAGCTGATTTCTGACTCGCTGAGTTTTAACAGACTCCGTTCTGTTTCACTCATTCGTGCACTACAAACCGTGGGGATCCTAAGAGCTTTAGCTGGTGTCATTAGCCGCTGGTCGATAATGGACAGCCGGCCCGTTCAGACACGGTCTATTCCAGTCCAATTAACCCCATTAGAATCCCAGACCAAGCCTTCTTCTACAGAAGAAGAAGGTGCTTGATTGCTTACACCAAATGGATTAGCTTTGAGTCCGAATAATGGATAATTATTTTGCCGAGCCTCATTTGTCTACTTCAGCACAACTGTCCTAATTACACGCTGCTTTAAAATAATGTCAACTTGATGTTTTGTTTTTTGCTTTTTAAATCACCTCAGCGCTCAGCCATAAACATGGCATGTTTTTTTAACAAGTTGTAGAAATGAATTACTAAAGAACAAACATGCCAAGTAAAGGCAGCTAAAGTCAAACAGGGAGGCAGGGGCTCTGAAACAAGGGCTGTTTTTCCTTTTGTTGCGATTGTGCGTGCATGTTAGGCCAGGCATATGAAGCCATTCATTCTGACTGGATAGATGTCCGTGCAGAAAAGGCCACGCGTCAGCCCTTGGCTATTCCAGTGGAACAATCTCTTTTACACTGAGAATGCATCTCAAACAAAATGTCTCTCTCTCTCTCTCTCTCTCCCCTTCCCTCCATTTTCTCTCGCTTTCTGTCTCTCCTGTCTTGGTTTCTCTCATTTTCTGTTTCCTTTCACTTTGTTTCTCACCCTTCTCCTCTCCTCCCCCCTTCATTTTCTTTTTTGCTCAGTTTCAATGCTCTCCTCTCTGTGGCCTGGACTATGCATGAGTAGCCAAAAACAAACAAACCAAATCACATCAAACAATAACACAGTTGCGCGGAGAGAGCATCTAAAAGCTATTTAATGCAACATTGGCTAAGAAGGGTGGAAACAGCTGCATGGGGAATTAAACAGAAGCATTATGGGATTCTACAGACATATAAAGACCAAAGATCCACAATTGGTCAAATGATAGTTACTGAATGCCACACCCCAGTCACTCCAGAAATGCCAAAGCTGCGCAGTAGTATGCTTGGGGAGGAATGTCCTTCGCAAGGAACTAAACAAGCGGGGGTTTCCTGGGTACAGTACGGAACCTGGCATGCAGCTCCCGTTGGATGAAGTCAGTTCTCCTATTATACGGGGCGAGGATCGTTTCTAACGCAAGCCAGTCATTTTGTTTTAAGCAAATGGAATATCTGCATATAACCGCCTTCATACTGCCTTCTCCCTTCAGATCACACTGCGGCTATTATTGGTCTTGTCAAGATTAGAGGGAAAGATATTCTGAGTGTTGCGTTCCGGGCTCATGAAGGGGGCCTGTTGGGGGTTCGTGAATCTCCCCAATAACGAGATGCCCTGGAGCCAAATGTCTGAAACTTAACAAAATATCACGCTCGCCCTGAACACCCTTTTGCTGGTTCTGTCTGTGCTGTGCCATTGGAGCAGATCCGGCTGTACGCCAGGCCCGACGCCATTCAGAGCGGATCGGGAGACTATGCCCTCCACATCACCAAGAGACTCCTGCGTTTCTACCAGGATTACTTCAAAGTCAAATACTCCCTGCCAAAATTAGGTAAGGCTACATGTATGTGCATGCATGCTCTCGCATGGTACACACTGCTCATTGATGGTTCAGTGGTTATAGTATGTGGATTTTGTGTGTCTGTGTGTGTGTGTGCGTGTGTGAGTGTGCGTGTTTGTGTGTACGTGTTTTTGTGTGTGTGTACGGCCATGGGAGGCCCACGGAGATCTGGTGCACATTCACAGAGTTCACTGATAATGCAGACTGTCAAGTCCTGAGAGTGACTTCTGGGTTTGGTCGAGATTGCTCTTGTGTGTTAAATGTGCTAGATGTGTGTGTTAATATTTTTGATGTACACTACCTAAATGCTTGCCGCAGTGTGTGTGTGTGTGCATGTGTGTGTGTGTGTGTGTGCGTGCGTGTGTGCAGGCATACATCTGACTGTTTGTCTGTCTTTCACTCCATCAGATTTCTGTGAGTTTGGTGTCTTCACTGAAACACACACATTAGTCTCTCTGGTCTGCACTGACATGTGCGTGTGCTCTTATAAAGTTGAAGCTGGCAACTTTTGCTACTGAGGGCATTGTGGTGTTGAGAAACTGGACAACATGTGGAACCCTGCTATGCCTCCACCCCCTCCGCGCACATTCACTCCTTCACATATCTCTCTTTTCTCCTGTTCTCCTTCTCTTTCCCTCTCACTGTAGAATTGCACACTCAGTCATCACCCACTCATGAACACTGACTCTGCATTCTGTGGGAAATGTACTTTTGCTACTATTACTAAAAACTTCAGGGCAGATGCTAGTGTGTGTGTGTGTGTGAGATTCGTGCAATGTTCCTCATTTTACTACCCATTGTACCCAGCCTTTTACTTCCAGATGCTTTACCTTAAACTGAGTACTTCCTGTTTAAGATGAAATGATTACTTCCAGGGTGATTGATTAATAGTGGCCTGATAGCGTCGGTTTGTGTCATGGTCCCAGGGTAGGACTGAGTCCTTTGAAACAGCCAGGCCAGCTAACAAGGCGTTTTCATTAAGCCTGTTCTATTGACTGATGCCGTGAAGGATTGTCTTGTTCATTCTTTTCAAACTAAACATTTTAATGAAGCCAGGGCCATTTTAAGGCTCTCTGTTTCCCTCCAGGTCTTAGCTGGTGTTGACAGCTGAGTAATGAAGGTATTTTAGACTGGACTGTTTTGTGACAATTAAGCTATGCCAGCTGAGCAGGCGAAGTCCACCTTCAGCCCACGTCTAGGTTTGATCATAATAAAGAGGAACTTCTTTGTAGAGGATGTGGAGAAACTAGCAAAGCTTTTCTTTGGCAAAGCTGCTTCTACAGCCCAGTGCACACCAATCCAGTACTGACGTTCTCCAACAAACCCTGACATCCTCCATCGAACCCCAATATACTCCAACAAACCCCCGACATTTTCCAACAAACCCTGATATCCTCCAACAAATACCAGCATTCTGATGTCGACAGATGGTTTTTGAATGTTCAGGAAATTAACTAACAAACTAAATGAGCCAGTATGAATGGGAACAACATTTTAGGCACTTCCCAGGGTGTTTACTTGAATACTTGCTGGAGAACACAGGGACAGCGTGCTCTTTTCTTTCATGCCATTTTCACGCCTGTTTTTTTTTTTAAATCAACTTTAAAGCCCCTCGCTTGCCCAATAAAATGGGCAAGACACATTCTTAATGCGCAAAACGGTTGCTAAGACCAAGGCTTGCTGTTGTAACATTAGATGCGTAGGGGGTGGGTTCTGGAGCGAGAGACTGCTCCGTTGAGGACCGAGGCATCGTAAGAGAAACGATCTGGATGTAATGCTCTCCTTGGTTACGTAAAGGCGCCATCTGCGTGCCGAGGAAGACTGCAGCTGCAGGACCTGGGGTCCCTGATGGAAGGACGCTCTATCGCTTTCCTCATCCGGAAAAGGAGAAAAATGACAGAACAGTGCGAGAAGGCTGGCACAAAGCAGCTCACAAATGGCAGATCACATGTTGTCTGGAGTTCTTGAAGAACACAAGGTTAGCTGCTTGAGGTTTTTCTTCAGAAAGCCTTTTTTTATTAAAAATTGCATCGCCTGTGTTTGTTTTTTTTCCCCTCCCTGAAATGAGACTAGGGATCCATTTTATTAAAAGGGTCACTCGGGTGCCTTGCTGTGGTTCCATCCACTTCCAGACGTTTTTGTTCTTCACTCTTTTAATCTTTGTTCAGGCTACGCCGCATGGTCGCTTGGCCGATTTTAGATCTCACCGACTCCCTTTCAAAATAACGAGTGAGATGTGGTCCTCCGTTAAGCTGAATTCAAGCGCCGCCGTTTCTAGAAGCCTAAACATCCGTGTGTGTCATTAGGCTGCACAGTAAAAAAAAAAAAACCAAATGCCTCTATTTTTCAAAGCTACCCTTCTGAGCCAGAAGAATATACATATAGCCCACCGAATAGCTTTTTCCTGCAGTGCACCGGCTCTGGTATTTGAATGGAAGGTAACTTTTGGCTGTGGTGCTTGACGGATCCCATCTCAGGCTCCTGGACCTGGCCGTGTGTTTGTGCAGCGGCTCACGGTGGCCGATCGATCTTGTCCGGCGTAACGGGTCTGAGAAGCGGTGCCGCAGACCGTAGCTCTGCTCGGTCATTAAAGAGCTTCATCGTTTTGCCAGGTGAATTTTAAGTAGAGTCCAATTAGAGCAACTTCATCATGGGCTCCCCTTTCCTGTTTGACAACCCACACACACACACACACGTGAAGGTGTGTATTTCAGAAAAAGAAACAGAAGGGGATTTCAAAACCTGATCTGATGAGACAATGAAAAGAGAAAAATACACTAATAATAATAATGACAGACCTTTTTTTTTTATTATGTGTGGTTCTACCCAGTTTTAAAGAGGGCTATAATTAGCGCCCTGGAACATGAATCTGTGTGATTGTGTGTGAGCTAGCAGGCAGCAGGCAGGAGTCCATGGCCTTGATCCGTGTCTCGCAGCTTTGCATCCCGTGGCACGGTGCTGCCATCCCACAACCCCCCTCCCCCCGCACAAACACACGGAGCGTCGGCATGCACAGGGGGCATCAAATCGGTTCGGATTTTTTTCCTCGCCTCCACGGTGCCCTCTTGCATCGCTGCTCCCTCGGCTGTGCCGACAGGTCGTTTTGATGCTTTGCAGCGTCAGGGCAAGAAGCTCCTTCAGCTCCCCGGGTGGAGAAGGGGTGGAGGATGGAGAGGAAAAAAAAAAGCACCCCAAACCAACAACACGCAAGCAAACAGAGAACCGCTTTCCTGCCATTTTCCTGAGTCTCTCCTGTGGCCCCCTGCAAGTTCACGCAATGGGCCTGACGCCTGACTCTAACACTTTGTCTGGTGCTCCTCGTGAGCAGAAGAGCATCACTCACTGTCTGATGTGCAAATGTCAAGGCAATTAGCCATCTAAAAGCCAATTAGGCGTTTAATTACCATCCACCCGTCAAATTGGATCAGAACGAAGTAAGTGATACTCCAAGGTAATAATGCTAAATCACGCAGCTTGAAGAAATGTGATTTCTGAAAAACAGACAACTAAGAGTCACAACTCAGAATTTGTTTGTCCACATCAGGCAGGAACCAGCTTGGATTGAAAAAAAAAAACAGATTAATGGAGTCATTTACAGACCACAAATACAGAGTCTGTCCAGCCCTGCTGAGCTCCTGTTTTCAACGTAAACAGGATTGACACCCTAGAACTTCAGAAGCACTTTGCTTCCACATCCCCTTTCCCACAGCTGTCTGAGACATCCTGTTTTTCTGCAAACCTTGTGGACTACACTGCAGTTTTTCTACCACTACATCTTACAGTACAACACACTACAGTTACTGCCTTATTTACTTATTTATTTTAAATAGACCAAGAGACAGGATTTTCTGAAGAACATCACTACCGAGCCAACAGACACTGACTGGTCATTAGAATTCCGCACAGAATATGTCAGTGTTTCACACTTCGTTGGAAGATTATCTGTTGTACCAACAAGAATATATTACACTGAAAGGAAGAAGTAAATGTTAATGTGTAAAGGAGCATTAGGCATGTACTTTTTAAAAGAGGTCCTGCACACTGGAGCATTGATCTGAAGGAAATGATTCAGAGAGAGAGAGAGAGAGAGAGAGAAATCAATGGACAGACGAAGTTGGACAACCTCTACCTTCTCGTCTGAAAGGAAAGGATAGAGATTTAGTGTCTTGCAGCTGCTCTGTGCACATGCGCACATGTGCGTATCTGTTATTTATTGTGTGACTAGTGGAATAGTAGTAGTGAAGGGCAGCAGAAGTTTAGCACATTTATACAGAATGATTTTCATTGTGCAGTGAGTAGCATTTTAGTGCCAGCGCTGCATGTGGTTCCTTGTTTTTGACCCATTTGCTAATTTGTCATCTTCAACCCATCAAATGATGGTTTCTGAATGTCTGAATGTCTAACAAATATGTTCAAAGTAGTGCAGCATTCACACGCAACGCTTTGTGTGATCATTTTGTGTGTCATTTTTTCTGACATTGAAATAACCCTATATTAGGCTTAGATGTTTTTATTTAATTGGTCATTATTAAGACTGACCATAACCTACCAAACCCAGACATACAATCTGACTCAGCACCAGTTCACAGATCTCAAACTCTGAAACCCAGATGTTGGCACTCCACATTGCGTCTGCTCGATCCTGATGTGTTCTCGAATATCCGTCCAGCTCCGAGCCTTTTCACTGGAACGCATAAAGCGCCTGCTGGCCGCCAGCGTCACACACGTATGTGGTGCTCAGGCGTTGGCGATTCGGGGTAGAGCGAGTGGAGTGCATGCTGGGATAGAGATGAAGCGCTTGCTCACACAGGAAATGGGGACTCGTCAGGAGAGAGCGCGGACCTGGTGCCAAAGAAGAGGAGATCAAGCTGGATGTGTTAATCTGAAAGAATGAGAGATCACTGGCCCAACACTGGGCCAGTGTGTTATACACCCTGCCTGTTGGCTCAGCCTCACTGGGTGCTCAGTTTTAAACCCGTGTGGATGTGATAGAACTGCATTTGTGCGTCGAAGCCTCCTGAATAAATTCACCCCCGGTGCAGGACCACACGGATTCCAGTCTCACACAGATTCGTTTGGTTTTTGTTCATTCTTTTCCAGAAACTTCTAAAGCAAACTGACAACATCAGAATGCTGGAGTTTGTGGAATTGGATTGAGATTTAGGTTTGGTTGCAGAATTTGTGATTTCGTTAGTGAGAAGCTCTTGCTTTAGCACTTATGAAATACAGTGCTGTTGTTGCTACTATGTTGTTCTGAAACTCTCAAAGTGGTTGTAATTGATTTTATAGTCCTGGCTAAATAAACATAAGCCCAGAGGACTTCATTCTTGCCCCACATCCACCATTCAAACCATTTCCTAAAACACCTTCTTCAAAGACAAGACTTCTTACACTTACACACATGCAAAATAGCTGACAGGTAAGGATGCTCATGGTAGAATTTTTATTTTTCCTTTCAGAGTCTCAGAGCAACTATTTTAGTGATAGCTATCAGGAGGTAAAGGCAGTTTTCCTCAAATATACCACTTACAGCAACCTTAACCAAACTTTAGATTTGTTAGTAGCAGTTCAGTAGCTGTGCCAAACAAGGCCTTTTCTTTTAGCTTATTGTTTTTGGGTTTTTTGTTCACTTTAGTGTTATTTCGCTGTTCTGGCAGACTTTGGATATATCCATTACTCTGTTTCCATCTCTGTCAAAGCTTTGTCATCCCTCCAAGGTCATCTCCCTCATGGATCTTTTGGATCTTATTATTATTTCACATAAATCTAAACAGTGAAATTGTCATACACCTCCCTTCCAATATCATTCACAGCTCAGCTTTGAATGGCCACATAATAATTCCCATCAGCCCTTGCTGCTTAACAAAATATAAAAAAAGGATAGCCCATGCTAATATTCAATTTCCTGTCACCTTCCACTACACTTTTGTGGCTGTGAGTTACTGCAGCAGGCTGATAGCCATCAAGGAGCCTTTCTGTGGCACACTAGGCCAGGACGGGGACTCTGGGAAGAAAAAAAGAGATAATGGTAATCCTTTATCAAACTCATTACACCTCATTGAAGGTGGATGAAGACCTGGGAGGGGCTTCAAAGCAGCCCCGTTGCCCCTGAGAAAGCTAGGGTCATAGAACTCAAGGGTACTGCGCTAAGAGGAAAGAGGAATGAGCTGCATTGTAAACGTGTCACTGATCTGATGTCTGCATGATGAAGGTCAAGAACCCTTCGGCACACCGTGGAGGCAAATTATGGAGGGAACAGCAGGGGCTTACCATTGCAGAGTTTGATGCATTACAGATCATGTAAAAACGGAGGTGTGCTGCAATGTGAAAGGTATTGCAACCACTTGAAATCACTTCTGTGATTTTGAAGTGAAATGGTGTCAAGTATTCGTGTTTCATTAAAGTTTGAACCAATTTTTTTTTTTTTTTCCCCTGTTTCATGGTTTGCGAGTTGAGGACTATAAGTAGGTCAGTGCTTACTGTCCTGCTGTCAGCCTTCTTCCTTGCTAGCATTTAGGTATTCATTATTACATTACTGTCTTTATTACACTTGCTTATATATATATACATACACACACACACACACACACACACACACACACACATACACTGTATATATATATATATCTACACACATACACACACATAAATACACTTTACAGTGTATGTGTGTGTGTGTGTGTGTGTGTTTATATATATGTGTGTGTGTGTGTGTGTGTGTGTATGTGTATATACACACACACACACACACACACACATACACTGTATATATATATATATATATACATACACACACACACACACACACACACACACACACACTGTAAAGTGTATTTATGTGTGTGTATGTGTGTAGATATATATATATATATACAGTGTATGTGTGTGTGTGTGTGTGTGTGTGTGTATGTATATATATATATACAGAGAGAGAGAGAGAGAGAGAACAACAGGAGATTTGTGGAAGAGAACCCTCACCAATAGCACGAGTCACCATCCAGTGTGGGATTTACCCCGGACGTGCCCTTTCCCTGCTGCTGTTCTGCATAGATCTGAACCCCCTCAGTGAGATCATCACCACGGATACCGGCTATGGATACCGGCTACAGAATGTAGCAACCATCAGTCTCTTCCTGTACATGGATTACATCAAGCTGAATGCTAGAAGTGAATGAGACATTGACTCACTAATTCATCGGAATGTCATTCAGACTGGATAAGTGTTGGAAGGTGGCTAGAACTGAGGGGAATCACACTACCAGAGGGTAATATAACAGATGTTGAGGGCATCTACAAGTACCTTGGAATCCCAGAGGCAAATGGGAATCAGGAAGAGACCACAAGGAAAGCAGCTGCAGCCAAGGACTAGTGAGCGTCAGAGTGCTTAGTGAGTACCACAGACAGCAGAAACCTGAGGAGGTTGGAAATGAGGGACCATAATGGGATGATAAGATGTGGTGGGTGAAGGCAACTGTGGTTCCCGTGGCAATGGGAGCACTAGCAGCCGTGACCCCGAAACTGGGAGAATGACTCCAGCAGATCCCAGTAACAACATCCGAGATCTCGTTTCAGAAGAGTGCAGTTCTGGGAACAGCTAAGAGAGTACACAGGACCCTTAAGCTCCCAGACTTCAGGTAGAGGACCCGAGCCTGAAGGAAAAAGAAGACCACCCAGAGGGTGAATGGGGAATTGTTATATTATATATATATATATACACACCCCCATATATATATATACACATCCCCCATATATCTCCACTCTTCAATCTGCCTATTTTTGTTTGTCCAAAACAGGAATGTGCTGACTCCCTGGCACCAGACAGCAAGCTGTCTGATTCCGACTCTCCCTGACTTCCACTTTTCTTCCCAGTCCTATGGGGCTCAGTTCTGCACGTGTAACTTCGTCTCCTCTTCATGTGTGCACATGCGATAACGAGGAGCTCTAATTTAATCTCAGACTAAGCACATCAGGTTCCATTAGTGGGCATACCTAATTCAAGAATTTAATTTAGCGCTCCCTGGTGGGAATCGCATGTGTGTTTTTAGCTGCTTTCTGTTCTTTATCAGAACAGGTTATTATCACAGAGGTAAGAGGCCAGAAGGAGGAGCCCTTAGCTTCACCACTTCTCTTTCATAAGCACTTCTCTCTCTCTTTTTCTCTCTTAGCCACTCTGCTCTTGCGTCTCTGCTCCCACAGTGGAGAGAGGGTAGTATCACACACACAGTTAGGAGCATGAGTCAGTCACTGCCTATTCAGTAATAACACAACCAGCAGTAACCTATTAGCAAAACCAGTTGGGTGCAACCACTGATTTCTAATAAAGAACTGGATAGCTGAGGCAATAATAATTTATATAGTGAAAGATGAGACCAATCTGCCATACAGATATGCCCAAGGCCAAGACACCATTACAATGTTTCTAATGTGCAGGATGGTATGCCGCAAATCGACTATTTTCAAGGGATGTGGAAAAACGTCCACAGGTGGAGGTTTAACTAGGACAGAGTAAAGCTGTATTGTTCATATATTACATATGTGTTTCTTACATTTTTATAAATTTTAGATTAGAAAATTACTGTATCGGTTTTAAATGGTTTAATTCAGCTCCAACTGCTCTGGCATTACCTTAGCTAACGTTAGCTTGCTAGGTAATATTGAGATTGAGCTTGTACACAGTTATCGATTATTACAAGTTTATTCTATATATACTAAAGAGGCTAAATTATTTTTATTTTGATTTAGCCCATGTGGCAAGCAGACTAATCAAAGCTACATGGCTCCACACCGGGGCTACATGACATGCCTCCACACCTGGACACTGTTGCTAATGTAGGATTGTAGGACAGTGACCGTTCTACGGAGGGCTTAAAGGGTTAAATGTATGCTAAAACAAATCAATACTACTTCAAGCTGTTTTATAATGGTGGGAGAGTTAAAATTTGGGTTGATGAGATACATTTTGATATTGTTTTATCATCTTTTAAATGAAATGTGATGGTGATTTCAGAATTTAGTTTCAACATGTTACAGATATTCATTTTGATGGGTGCCTACATCTGTTTAGCCATGTGTTCCTTCTAATTTCTTCACTAATGCATTGCAGTGAATTTCCCACAAGCAGAATTTGTATCACCAGAATGTGCAAGGGTCAGACAACAGATTTATAGTCCTGTATCACCGACAACAGACTCAGAAACTGCAGCAGGTTTAGACCAGTCCACCATCTGCAGGTAGCTAAGGCGATAGGTTAGCTAGTTATATGAACAAACAAATCTTGTTTTAAATCTTTGTTAATGTTAGCAAAACTAGATGGCTAAAACCATTAGAAGACTCTGTAGAAGAGTCTAGTCATGGCACATAGTCATGGTTGTTCCTCATATTCTGTTAGCGTGAGTGACAAAGTACAAACGGCTACGCCCTCTGACCTTTGAAAAGGTCGGCAAAAATGGGCTGTAACCCCAATAACAGACACAAATACTGTCATTCTGACATTATTTTTGGCTGGCTGACATTTTTGGTTAACCGACAGTTGCTGGACTGGGTGGATAAATCAGCCTGAAGTGACATAAAGGTGGATCTGCCTCAGAGGCAGCGTCTATATGTTAGCCTGGGAATATGACTCATTCACTACTGTGACCTTCAGTGTGCTTTTAACCCATAGAGAAATTGGAATTTACCTTGGTGGAATTTGAAAAACCTCTGGATGTGGGTCTTACCAGAACATATTTGACATCCCCTCCCCCCTTTTTTTCCCTTTGTGTGTGTGTGTGAGTGTGTGTTTACATATGCAAACGTGATCACAAGCGATTTGGGGCTGCAGTCTGTTTGAGACCGCATCATGCGTCCTGAATGTCAATGGGGCCTTTACTTGAATGGCTAAATTTCACTGTTGCATCATTTGTGTAAATCTCAGTTCTGTGGTATTCCAAAGCCACTGACACACAGGTACTCTTTATAGGGTTAAACGCAGTAGTGTTGCCACATTTCTCCAGCAGATCGTAAAGGCTCGAGGAGTGTTTGATAGCAGTGTGTATGTGGTGGGACTGCTGAGGTGTCAGGAAAGGTCTTGGTTTCTCTCTCTCTTCCCCTTCTCTTATTTTCCCACTCTCTTGCTCTTCTGTGTTCTCTCTCTCTCTCTCTCTCTCTCTCTCTCTCTCTCTCTCTCTCTCTCTCTCTCTCTCTCTCATCTTTTGCTGAAACACATGCTGCTATTAGACTGCCCTAGTTAGTCATCATCGCTTGGCTTTTACCTATATAGGAAAATCTAAAATTAGGAACAGGTGGTATATACGTAGGCGCACTGCAATGTGTAATATAATGTACAGTCCAGTACAGAGTAGGATGTTCATTTTGAAGAGATCAGGATCAAACACGTTTTGACTGATTTCATTTGGGTAACTCAAATTCATTAAACTGAGAAAGACTACTGGGAAACAAGATAGCTCTATAGTGCTTAACGAGATAACTCCACAGTTAATTAGAAAGCCTTTCTCTGACTTTGCGGGGAGCTATAGCTTTAGCTCTCCTCACAGACTTCTATTTTTTAGATTAAGCAGAGCTAAGTGGTTCTGACAGTCTTAAAAAAGTGAATGTGCATAAAAATAAAAATGACCTTAGGGGTGAAGAGAGGAAAAAAGCAGCTTGAGCACTAAACTTCTCCATGTTTGTAAATGCCATTCCTGATGAAATTCCATTTAATTCCATTGCTGATGTCAAGGGGCGAAGGTCACTGTAGGTAAAGACACATGCATCTTTTTCCAGCATGAGCCCCACGGTCCTGTCTCCCAGTTATGCAGCGATACCGGGATACACTCAAACCGTTCCTCGTCTATAATGGCGGTGTGCTGTGGTTGATAATCAGAACATCCAGTATTCCAGCACGCAGCTAAGAGATTAAGCGTGTGTTAGCCGAGCAGTTGCAGAACCAATGGGTTAGGTGGAGCCATGTGTAAGTGTTTTCAGCAGTATGGTCTGCACACTAAAACAGGGCTGTGTGCTGTGTTAGCATTAATTATTGAAACCGCACTGGGAAACAACCCTACCGCGGACTGACAGAAGAGGGGGAGGAGGGCTAGTCTGCACCATCACCTGAGATGCTGCTTATTTCAGACGGTTTAAAAAGGCACATTATTATGCATTCTATCAAAACTGCGGCATGCAGTTCACAGTACGTGTGGTTTTTGCTCTGCAGCATGAGTTTGTTTTTCATGGGTGTGCATGTAGGTAGTCACGTGTCCAGTAGGTGGAGACATCAGAAAAAAACACTCCATGCTTGGCGCTGTTGACTATGTGGGAATCTCGATGCACACAAGCTAAGAAGCAGCTAACAGCAAAGCTATCAGTAGAAATGGTGAACCATCTTGCTGTAGATGCTACAGTTGGCGGACAGTATAGCTAGCTGGCTATCGAGTCCCTGTTTATCATTACTGTGTAGTATAAATCTCTGTACAGTTTTACTAGTTTGTGTGAGGTAATGTATTGTTGGCATTAATGCATTTCAGCAGAATTTACAGCTGCACAGTATCTTTTACAATGCATAATACTTTATCCATTAAAAGCAGAACAATTACTTTCTAGCAGCAGCAAAAGCCAAAAGCAAAAGGTATGGCAGCCATAACTCAGGCATACCACCCACCCCCTCTAGAAAGCTAAGGAGAATAGCTCACTTCACCGCTCAGTTGGACTGTCACATGAAGGGCTCTAATCTGCTAGTAGTTTAATTCCAAAGTCAGTCATGATCCTGAAGTCGGCCTGAAATGAGCTCGTCGGGTAGCCGGTTAGGTCAGGTGTACTGCAGCATCACCGGGACGTCCAGCAGGTACCAGGTGTTCCACCGGGACTGCTGGGATGGGACCCACTGGAAAGCACCAGTATCGCTCCCCAGGTCTCTAACAGCTGGTGGGGTCACTTTCCAAATGCAGCTCACACACCACCTCGATCCGTCTGGCATCGTGAAGGTAGGTGGCTCTGGCTGTTCAGTGATCTGCAAAGGCCCAGACCAGAATAGCTGCAGTTTATGGTCCTGGTGGCAGTCCAGATGCCGTCAAGAAACTACAGACACAGTCAAGGACTGTGAAATGAGGTGTCCTCGGTCTCTGCGTCGTGCCAAGCCGTTGTTTCATTCTGTGCTCGCAGGTGGCATCCCGTTACAGTTTTCCCCACTCACCAGACAGCCTGTGCAGTCTTTCACCATGCTTTCCATGGTCAACGCTTGTCAGTGTCAAGAATGCTGTCTTATCTGCACAAAGCCCTGATGGATCTCAACCCGTGGCGATGACATAGGCAGCTGGAAGCCTCAGGGCAAAGGTCATGCCAACACAACCGCCCCCCTTTAACCTGACAGGAAGACGTCAGCTCTTCTGATCCCTTACAGGGTCACCTGGCATAGATAAAGCTACAGAGCTGGGAGAAACCAGTGTTTGCTGAGAAAACACCTAAAAGATCTAGGGAGAAAAGGTTGCTTAGAAAAGAAATTGGAGCATCTGGATAAACTCAGGTTTAGCCGTGGGCAGGTCTGGCGCTGGAGGGGCTGTAATTGGAGCGTACTGGGGACGGAAGCGATGGTAGTGAGCCATCGTGCTCAGAAAGGAAACAAGCTGAGGTAGACAGGTGTGCCCGGGTATGCCTTCATGTTTGAGCAAAGCGGACAGGGCATGTTGGTCCCCGCACGACAATGTCACGCAAGCAAATCACTGCCCCAGAGTTGACGGCAAAAATGGTCCACATGGTTTTCTGAAAGAACGCAGACGCAGATCACCTGCAGCAAAAAAATAAAACAATACAGCACGAGTCATGAAGTTACTGGTATGTTCAGTCATCTGGTCTCTAATCAGTTCATCCTCCAGAGGTCTAATCCCACAGAGGCCACCCAAGCCCTTCAGATCAACACCATGCAGCGAATCTGACTCACGAGTCTTTTGTATGTGCAGAAGATCCATGGGAAATGCTGCTCTGATGAGAAGCAATATGGTTAGCCTGCACAGTAACGGTGTGTGGGAGCATAGCCGCTGCCTTACATGTCTTAAAAAAGTCTCTGTCCTTCAGTGCCCAAGCAATGAGATAAGCCAAGAGCTTCTGTACGTGTTTCAAATGACTCAGCCAGTGAGCGCAAGGAACCGAAGACTCATCAGTCAGTGATTAGGGAAAAGGAAGGAAGAGAGAACACGATCCTCCACCAGTTTTACGAGTCACTCACAAAGCCCCCCGTTTAGCTGGAGTGCTGCTTGGATTTACTGTGCACCCTCAAATGCCATCACACGAGCCAGCAGCACAACCATAGCAGCCATAGTTCATATGTAACAAAACACTGGCAGTTTGTAAATCTTAAAAGGGTTTTTGTCTTGTTCAAAAAGAAACAGTAAGTGTTGGGACAAAAGTCACAACAGGTAGTCGATGAAAACGTCCATATTCTTTATTAGATCTGTCCCACTGACATTTTTAAGGAAAGATATTCATCACATAAAACAAACTGGCTT
>NC_137507.1:17790000-17797500 GCF_041902795.1 Electrophorus electricus
GGGACAGAGTAAGAAAGAGGGTTGGAGGATAGTCTAGTGTGTGACGGACCAATGGCTGCGCTCGGTTTTTAATTGTACGGTCCCTGAGGAGGGCAAACAGGCTGGTAGGTCTCAGCCAATCACAGCATTCTGCCAGCCAATAACAGCACTTTGCCAGCCAGTGGCCAGGACCTCTGGCAACTGTAGACAAATCCACAATATTGTTCTATAAAAAATTAAACAAATCCCATTCATACACTGCACGTAGTGTCCCCTGGCCTCAGCAATTACAAAACCTCCTTCTGTACCATCACAAACTGCACCCTGCTAAAAACAGTCTCCTGGCCTGCACCATTCTTCACTGTGCCACGACAAAAATAGTTACCTTAACTATTACAGACTGCACCTTGTTGAAACACAGCCATGCCTGCCCTGTACCATCAGTCCCTAGCAAAAAAAAAAAAAAGTGATCTTGCTTGTACCATCACAAGCTGCTTTTATAAGCACAGATCTCAGCAAAAACGTCGTTCCTGACCTATGTAATCAAATGCTGTCCTTTGGCAAAAACAGTCTCTTGGCCTGCGCCATCATTGTCTGAGCCGTGATGAAAATAGTCTCCCTGCCTGTACCGTCATAGACTGCGCTCCCACAAACAGGGCGCCTGGTGTTCCGCAGGCCTCTCTCCTGACGTCACCTTTCACGAGAGGCAAATAAAGGAGTGGGAAAATGGGAAAAGATGGACCGCAAAAAAAGAGATTGAGTCGCCTAATTTTTAGCATTGTGCCTTAGGTGTGTAAGTACCTAATCATGGCTATCTGTCCAAGGCAATTATAGAAAAAGTCAGAGACAGGCATGAGTCATACGAGTGTGTTCTTGCAGTCATTTATTGCATCTAGTTGTGCATCGATTGACTGTGTTCTCACCGTTTTGTTCACCAATCCATGAACAAATTGTTTCTTGTTCAGTGTCCTGATATGGAGAAGCCTAGATATGTGGCAAGTCATTCCAGCATTGTTTCTGAGCTGGCGATGAGTTGCTTTCTTTTGACAAAATTGAATACCGTGATCACCAAAGAGGCATGCTTTACATCCGCACAGTTCACTTCATTAAAAGACCTGATGCGAACAGAAGCCGCACAAATTCGCGAGCATTGATTCAGGCGGTCCAACATAGGTCTTAAGGACGGCTATTCAACAAAGTATGTGCCGTTGCCTCTGAACTGAAGTTTAACAAAAGAGGAACGTCAGACATTATGATTGTAAAGCGCTATCGGCGACAGGTTCGAAAAAGCCAAAAAACAAGATCTGCAAAATGAACAATGCTGCCATTGCAGCATTTAAAGGAGTGTGATGCCGGAGACGCTCGTGGGCAGCCGCAAGAGCTCCAAGACGCTCATCATACATCATACATCTCGCCCAGTGGCGTTGTTGGCTGTGCTGTTTTACTCCAGTAGTCTTAATTAAAAAGCCAATAAGTGTAGTACTGAGCACATGGCCCATCAAACTCATGATTATCTGAGCCAGCACTATTTTAAACAGACGCGGATGACACATAAGTTAATTAAGATGGTTGATTATTGTAATAAAGTGAACTATACAGCATAACAGACAGATCGAATTGCAGATCGCGTGGAAGGCAGTTTTCATGTGTCCATGTACAGGGCACAACGGGAAACGTAAAGGTAAACTTGGAAAATGGGTAAAAACCCTTTTTACAGGTTTTATTGAACCACTGATGGAGCCACCGTGGTCACGTGACTCCTTTTTCGGAGAGGCGGGGCTGAGTGAATTCGATTATGTCCCCTGTGCCAAATGTTCCACACCAGCAGGATTTGGACAGTCTTTGCTTGACAGTGTCCCTTCATGCTAACCAGGGTTTGTGTCGCTACCTGCATAGCACTGACAGACAGCACACAGAACATGATCCGAAGGCCCTTCATAATCAGACCAGCTGGGCGGGCCTCTCGCTGACCGCTGTGGCAAGGTAGACACAGACCGAAGTGCCTCTGTCGCTTCCCGGTGGTGCCTATCCTCAGGACTGGGATCGCCTAGGATACCTGCAGTCCTTGCTAGCGGCCACATCGTAAATCATTCATTGCCGATGCACTTGCACTCTGTACAAGGTTAGTGTACCTGTTGGCGTAAATGTGTGATAACAGTGAATATCACTTACAGCAATGAATAAGTCAGTGTGCTGGCTCTTTACATCATATATGATTTAGAACATCATCTATGATAGCTCTTATACCCGCACAAGACACTTTATAAGAAACGCCTTTTAGATATACGGTTTGAGTCTATAGGCCACCTGTTGCCATGAGGCAGATGGGCTGCAGATTGTGATTGTGTCTAATAATGTTGCTAGTGACGGCAGATAGGTGGTATTGTGCTGAAGAGTATACTGTACAGTGCACACTCATCCTGTCCCCCCGATTGGAGACGCAGAGAAAAGTGTCTCCTAGCTCAGAAGTCTGCAACTCTCCTTCAGATCTGCTGAGGTTAGTTTCAACCCTAATCCACCATACCTGCTCCAGTTCGTTATTGTCTGCAGTAGTCCTCAATTTGACTGGAGGTGAAATCTACAGCAAAAAGGAATCCCTGGCAGCAGCTCCGATGACCAACTAGCCTGGGTTTACAGTCTATTCCTATGCTATGTCCCAGTGATTGATAGAGCCTGAGGAAATTCCGGTTAAGTAACAGGAGAACGTGGTGTAATGCGCACTAAAGCCTGTTACAAAGATAAGAGAGGCTGAAAGTGTCACTAAGATTATCTTATCTCTCCCAAGCCGAGGCCCGGACTCCTTCTGCACTACATGCTATAGCATTTTCCCTGTTCTAATGAATCAAGTTTTATTCAGCAGCTAATTATAAAGCTGTTGATGAATCTTTGACTCAGTTGCAGGATCCCAGAGCCAGGAGCCAGGAGCCAGTTGCAGGAGCCCGGGAACAGCACCAAAGTGTAGCGTTCATGGGAAGTACTGGGAACCTTTATTGTTGTGCAGAATTGGCCAACACTGGTGTAGGTGGGCTAGGACCCAGCCCAGTTTGTTGATTTCCCTGCTCAAACTCAACAGAACCAACTCATCAGTTAATTACCAGGTTTAGTAGGTCTGTTGGACTCCAGCCCTCCAAATGTAACATGGTGCAAATGGGAGGCAGACGCAAACGCTGAGAGGATCGAGATTTATTAGGGGCAAATGGAGAATCATGGATTATAATCACAGTCTAGGGTCAAAGAGCCAACCCGGAGAGTCCAGGAATACATCAAAACGGAACCAGACGCATGGCAACGGAAAAGGGAACCAACACAAGAAGCGATATATGAACAAACTAACACAGGAGATCACGAACAAGGCATTGAGAACAAGGACCATTGAGGAGACTGAACATACTCAGGGTATGTGTACACAACATAACGAGCTTCAAACAAGACACAGGTGACACAGATCAAAGGTGGGGAAACTTAAACGAGGGGCAGAACGACACAGAAGCAAAGCAAAACAAAGACACAAGACAGGGTAACCATGACGACAGGAGGCAAGGGAGGGGCCAGTCAGGACACCAAGGCGGGAATTGGGATCATGCGTCATGAGTCGGCATGCTGACTTCTCCTCCAATGTTCATGTATGCTCACCTGCACTCAGACGAACTCTGTACGTATTATTGATTTAAATGAACCATGTAGATTTGCTATGGGGAGACCTGCAGAGGGTGTAGGAAGAAAAAGGCCCACAGAGCTTCATTTTATTTCATTCAAACCACTGCATAAATCAATTTCCTGACTCAGCAATGCAGTCAAACGCACAGATTGTGGGGGTCCATGAGCGTTTATATAAATTAGCTGAATTAAACTGCATGTTGTTCTATATTAAGATCATAGCCATAGATCACCACACATTTATTTATTAGAAACAAATTGTAGGAATAGTTAGACCATATAGTGACGAACAAGCTATTGGGTGTCTGTGAACGTCAACAGATGCGCTGCAATTTGTGATCACACATCTACAAAAAACTAACACATCTACCTATAGGTGTTTCTAGTAAAGTGACTAATTAGATATAAAGTGGGTTTTTCAAACAAAGTAACTGCTGAGGGTGTATGTAGTATAAAGGGAAGCCACAATGAATCAAACAGAACAGAGGTAGAAGGGTGCTTCTGCTCTGAGCCCTGACCTAGCACCAGAGGACCATAACTTCAAGTGCCCTTCAGCTGGAGACCACCGCTGTGGCCTGAACATGGAGCTTAACCCAGATTTGCTCCAGTGCTGCTGAATTAAGGGACTGCTGTCTTCCTGTACACCATAGCCACAGTGACTTCCTAACCATGCCAAAGCAATTGGTAGAAAAATCAACAGAATATACAGCAGATATGGGCTCATAGCAAGGGGAGAACTCAGCTACCAAACTGTAAATACAGATAATCCAGATTTTATGCATATCTGAAGCAGAGAGTCATCAGTTTGGTGTCGATGACATTCCTTCTTTGGTCATGTTTTACCAGTATTGTATCCCAGAAAATTAATTGTGACTCGTTGCCGGCCGTCATGCAGAGCTGGCTACAGACGTCTCAGAGTCCTCACGCTGCGCACAGAGCTAAACACTGTGTTCATGAGTTTGTTTGGCTCACTCGTTTATTCATAAAGAAAGTTAGGCAATGACTGTTTAATGTCACTTTTGGTCGAGTTAATGCTACCTTGTCTGTAAACGAACAGACAATTGTGCGTTCTTTCACTGCGGCAACGTGTGTAGCTGGATTTGGTGTGTAGGCGTGGTGTGGAGGCGACAGACGATCTCTGGGGGCAGTTTTGGGCTGTCTCTACCACACCACAACCATAATCATCACTGTGCTTGGTCTCGTCATATCAACAACTGAATGCTATGTTTGGTTATCATAAGATCCATAAATGCCATAAATATAAATAAGAGAGAATGATGGTAGCATAATTTATACGTTTTTCTCTCTATTTTGTCCTACAGCTCTTATAGATTATCACGGACTTGAGCAACCTTGAGTCAAACGTTCTCCTACTACTGAACAAACTTCATTCTCTAATTGGGTGATTGAGGTTTTTTGTTGTTCAGTTGAGTGATGAGCAAGGTCCTGGATGTGTGGAACTGTCTGTGCAAGGCATGCAAACTCCTTGCAGTGTTTCAAGGCAGTTGCAGGCTATTGTGAGGTGATGGCAGGATTCCCACTCTTAGGAAGGTCTGAAGTATTCCCAAACTTCCTTTATTTCCATACCCTAATTAATTGAACCCGACTGTTTAACATGCATCAGTATCTGTAACCTCTTAGGCTGATCTGCTTTGGAGGGTTCTTTTTTTTTTAACGATTTCTTAACTACAGATGCTGAAAGGTTTGGTATCATTTTGCCACCACAGTCTCTCCTTCCTTCTCATTGTTATCACTGCATCCCACTAGCAGAGCAGCATACATTTAATGTGAAAAACGTAAAAAAGTACAAAAGTCAAACAGAGAGCGAAATACATTTCCATTATACTGTAAGTAAAAAATGGAATGATCCTAGAAATGTTTAAATAGGGTTCCTAAAAACTCCTCAATGAAATACATACTGATAATACCCAGTGTGTCTGTGTGTGTGTGTGTGTGTGTGTGTGTGTGTGTGTGTGTGTGTGTGTGTGTGTGTGTGTGTGTGTGTGTGTGTGCACTTTTTATGGTATACATCATTAAATGCCTTACAGTTAAGGTCATTTTAAGTGACACCTAGGGAGTCAACTTAAAAAGAGTAAACCATGTAAAGAAATCTCTTCCTAGCACACACACACACACACACACACACACACACACACACACACACACACACACACACACACACACACACACACACACACACACAGAGAGAGAAAGAGAGATACACACAAACAGCTCTAAAAAACTGACACTAACCACTCCCCACTCCCCACAGATGCACTTAGCATGAAACATTATAAAGTTAATCCACATTCATGCACGATGCATCACTTCCTGTAAAAATTATCATTAAAGGGAGCAACCTCTTTAACCATGCTTAGCTAGATTACGCAATTAACATTTGAGCTATGGTGACCTTCAAGTCCCAGTCGATAAGTTAGCACTTACTGCCACAGGGGACGTTTTTTCTTGAAGGCCCTCGATTTTGGAGGTGATTAACTATTTGTCTGCTGAAGAGTGCTTGGCTAAGTCACTGCCTTGGGCGAGAGATCTTCCCAGCGCCGTTCTGTCTGATCTTAATGAGAGGCTACAGTGCAGTACAAATTTGGCTCCCTTCTGCCTTCGTTTACTCATTTTTCTCTCATTTGCTTCACCCTCTCTCTCTCTCTCTCTCTCTCTCTCTCTCTCTCTCGCTCATAAATTGACACAGGACTCTGCGCGACTCACAGCGCACTGACATAATCCTTCTGAGCTGAACTAATGGCTGCTTTTGTATTAGCTCTGTTGACACGGTTCTCCGCGCACAGCTCTGCTGTGAAACGGCAGAAAGTGTCCGTCGGCGCCGTGGCTCTGATACAGAACCGGGCGCGTGGATCCACTCTCCGTCCCCGTCTGTCACCTTCTCTCTCTCCCCCAATCTCTTGCTCTTTCACTGGAAGAAAACATCAAAACTTAACATGTTTGGTTACAGTGCTATTTGTGCTGCGGTGTGAGTGAAGAGTCGTCTCTAAAATTCATTACTCTCCTAGAGTTGTTCCCCAACAGCTTTGTTTCAGTTATTAATAAATAATTATAAATAGAATGCCAGGGGCAAAATTTGTTGTCCTGCACCTCATAATTGAATCAAATATTCATAGATTTCACAAGATTTCCTGTTTTTCTTTTACAATGTGTGTGCCCAGTGAAAGCATCTTCATTAATTTACTGTGACTTGATTTCTACCGATTAGATTCTTGTCTAGGTGTACTGTGGTCATATTAAAAACTCTGAAAGTGTTGATTATTGAGACTATTATTTTAAAACTATGTGTGGCGTGCCTACAGGAATTACATAATGGCTATATTACATACATCCCTTTAGGTGTTGTGTTGTGCGAATTTGTTGTTTGCCTGTGGTTTGCTCTTGGTTGTGGTTTCTTTAGAAATGAACTGTTTTGTAGGGCCTTTATTGTGGTGCCGTTATCCGA
The DNA here is from genome assembly GCF_041902795.1 of Electrophorus electricus. Taxonomy (NCBI): domain Eukaryota; kingdom Metazoa; phylum Chordata; class Actinopteri; order Gymnotiformes; family Gymnotidae; genus Electrophorus; species Electrophorus electricus. Next base: position 17,797,100 of record NC_137507.1, read on the forward strand.
AGCTGCTGCATGGCCGTGTTGGAGCTGAACTGGCATCAGCTCTCAGGGTGAAGGTGGTCTGTGTAACGCAAAGTGCACACGTTGTGTGCTGCATCAGCCACGGCTGTCCTTCATCAGCGTCTCCCGCTGGAGCTCTGGAGGCCACAGCCATCTGTGAGATTTGTACCCACATGCCCCCCTCTCCGTCTCTTTCTCTGTCTGTCTTTCTTACCCAGCTGCTTTCTCTTGGTCTATGTATCTATTTCTATTTATCTCTGTCCATCACCCTCTCTCTGTTCTTTCTTTTGTTCTTTTCAGACATTTTTTGCAGCTCTTCACTTTGTGCGTGGGTTCGAGTCCACAGCTCCATTTGGACTACCCTCTCATCCTGAGTCTGGGGAGGAGCTTTTATTTTTGACCCC
>NC_137507.1:17802500-17812500 GCF_041902795.1 Electrophorus electricus
TATTGCTTTAACGTAATTCCTTAACGTGACTTAAATGACATCTTGGATCGGTTCTGCCTTCTCTCTGCCTCACTCTGCCTCACGCTCTCACTCTGTTTCTCTGTATGTGTGTTTTACTATTGCTTTATCATGATTCACTGCTACTCTGAGCTTAAAGCGGGTTGACAGCATTCATTCATTCATTCATTCATTCATTCAGATGCTTCACTTGTCTCTGTCCTATCTCCTCTCTGTTTTCCTTTTCTTTCGTTTATGCTGTATAGATATTTGATTTGGGGAGTGAATGTGAACAGGTGTTTTGAGCATTAAAGGGCCCCCTTGCTTCGTTGAAGCCATTTCTTATTTTATAAGAAAGTAATATGTAGTTGTACATATACACAGGATAAGATATAAAAATACCCCATGCCAGTCCATTAAAGCTTCTAGATTAACATTACCCATCCATTTGTGAAAACTGCTGAAGTTTCAAAACACACTGTTCACCCCGCAACCCGTACAGTCCATATATGATATCTAATCAGTGTCTGTCTGACATCACGAGAACCAACTCATTTACATATCTCTGTCGATACCTGCTTAACAAATTTACATATCTCTGCAGCTACACCTGCTTAACTCCGCCCACTTGCATTGCAGTTCTCAGGCAGGTTTCGGCTCATTTGGATGACTGCTTTTTGAATGAGGCACAATTCAGGGTGGCCAATCAGAACAGAGCTCATTTCAATTATATCTGTCTTAAAGGAGCAGTAAAAGAAACAGCCTGTTTAATTCGAAGGGATAAAGCGAGGTTGGAAAATGGTATTGTAAAAATGAATGTTTTTGGAACATAAAGCCACACAAATGTTGGACATAAAGGAAAAATATCAAATAAAAGAAAAATGTGTAGGATATGGACACTTTACCTAAGCGAGGGGCGCAGCCTCTTGGAGAAAATCTCCACCAAGTTTAACTATGCAAATATGATCGATAGGGTGCATGTCTCCGTGGGTGTTCGGTGCTTCCTGCTTTGTTGTTGTTGATATTGTTGTTAATGTTTTAATGATTTTCTTTGTTTTAGCCTAAACTTATTTTTTTTCCTTCAGCTGCTCATTGGCAGCATATAAATCTAAACCATTAAATTTGTAGAATTTCATATTTCCCCGTGCTGGGCTTTGCCAGCCCTCCGCTGCCCAAGGCTGGCTGGCAGCATAGAAATGCACCACCCCTCACCCTCGTTACCAGACCGGCGGCTCCAGACCGGCGGCCACGCACGAACTCAGACACCCAGCCCGCGTGTGCTCTGCTCTGGATTCTGCACTGGCTAATCTAATCCATACTGACTCCTTCGTTAAGGAGTTGCATGATGATTCAGCCTTTAGCAGCGTATACAAACAAAAGATATGTGAAATGTAACTGGGTGCAATAATAATACAACAGTGCAGCACGACAGGCAGCGTTGTGGGTAGATTAGAAAGGTGATTAGACACCACAAGGCAGTGCTGGTTAGGGGGTTAAGTTTTTCACTTGCACTACCCACCTCTGAGTAATGGTAGGACAGCTGAAAAGGTGGCCTGGAACCCCTGCAGGGAGTCACTCGTTTCCAGCAGGGTGCTAATGGAATGAACACCAGGCCACTGGCAGGTTGCCCCTCCATTAGGGACAAACTACTTTCCCCTTTTCCCTTTGTAGAGGAGAGATCACACTAAATAGAGCTACCGTGAATGATGCTGGGTGCTTTTTGTAAGTGAACAGGGTACGTGTTGACGCTATGGTTTGTAAGCAAGCAGAGAGAGAGAGAGAGAAGCCCTCCCAACGAAGCGCTGGCTCCAGTCCTCGCCCAACTTATGAACTCCAGGTCTCTCTTCGCCAAATGGCCTGGGCTATGGAAGGCCATCCTGTTAGGTGTTAAGTCTGTGTGGGTGTATGTGTGTGTATGTGTGAGCAAAGGAGAGATGGGAACGTGAGAGGTAGAGGTGAAGATGTGTGCGTGTATGTTTATGAATTGTGCTCCTTGCACATCCCAGTGCATGTGTGGGAGTTGAAGAGTGAGCTAGCTAAATGAATAATGCATTGAAGTTCTAAAGCATGTTTTTACGAGCTAACATATCTCATCTGGGATATATCACCAGTGCTTCTCTAAAACAGTATTAGTACACATGTGTTTTCATGAAATATGTGGACAAAGTTAAAAACCACAAGAGTGTACATATTTGAAATGACTGCACATTTGTTATGTCAAACCTCAGAGAAGTAATTTAAGGGATGTCTCAGACTGATCTGTAGCCGTATGCACAGATCCCGAACTCTTGAGCAAATGCTATGTCAGCTTTCAGATTGGGGCCTCTAAGATAGGTGCCTCTAATTTCAGTGGCCCCTCTCTGAGAAAGGGCCCTCTCAGTGGCTGAGAGGAACAGTGCCTCACTTGGTATGGAGGACTGCAACACCCAGCCTCTGCTGGCACTGAGAGCTTCTGGATGTCTGGATGTGCTCATGCATACTCCAGCTCCAGCCCCCAGTATCTCAGAGAATACCAATACTAGGAAGGAACCCAGCAACATGTAAAAAACAATAGTTTCTTTCTTCAATAGTTTCTCTCTCTCTCTCTCTCTCTCTTTCTCTCGGTAACTATTTGGGTAATCAGCAATTTAGCAAAAATAGAACCTTTAAATATGCCTTATTGAAAGCCTGTAGTCAGATGACGTCACTAATCACGCACAGCCCTTTTGAAGAGTTCCACAGCACAAACACTGAAACAAGCTCTTTAGCCACCTCACCACGCAAGACAGAAGCCAGTGCAATATAACCCATGTGACTGAACTAAAATGCTAATGTACAACAACCCTCAATATCTGAACATTTTTTGAATGGCCTTTGATTATGACCTTATCTTCAATACAATTTTATTTTTAGTTTTTTTTTAGTTTCATATCACCCAATACTGTGGAAGTGCCTGACTGATTAAGGACATGTATGATGCTCCTGTCAAATTAGGAAAACGTTGACTAGTCTAGATATTTAAGGTTTGTGTCAGCAGGGAACATTTGATGACTTAAAGCGCAGTACATGTAGAAAGCATGTTAAGAGACTTGGTGTCTCCTGTGTGGTGATGAAGAGGAGGAGGAGGAAGACCATCTGGTCAGCCCTCTCTAGAGGCTCCTGCCTCAGGCAGCGTGGGTGCACACGGGCCAGCACTCAGTGAAGAGCCTGGCCTCTGCCTCCCTACCGCCCACGCGAGGTCCTCAGATGTGCGAACGCACCTCAGGGTGTCGGGGATGTGAACGAGAGAGGAAGCGCAAAAGGGAGAGGCAGGCGCAAAAATGCAGAGAAGCAGGAGGAGGAGGAAGACAAACAGATGGATAAAAAAAGAATTATAGGTTTAAGGTACAAGAAGTGGCAGGTATAAAAGAGGTGGGGGGGAACACAGATAAAAGGGGAGAAAGATGGGAGGAGGGAAAGATGAGAGGAGTGAGGGAAAGGGAGAGATAGGAGTGAGTTTTGGCTTTTAAGGGTTTTTAAAATTATTTTTCTGTCACGCACATGCAGTCACACCTGCATACAATGTGTACTGTAAGTATTCATTCAATAATACCACTGGATTTCACAAAACATTTGACCATCTGCACTCACAGTATTTCCAGTAATTTCACTAAAGATCATCTTATCTGCATGTGTGGGTGTGTGGGTGTGTGGGTGCACATGCTGCTCATGGAAGTGGTCTCCTTGGAGACGGTCACTTTGGATATCCAGGTGTCATGACCTCGTCTTGACTTTTCAGTGCTGGCACTGTGATTGAAATGCCAAGCCATTTGGGGAGAAAGAGAGCGAGATCGACAGAGACAGAATAAAGTGTGTGTGTGTGCGCGTGTGTGTGTGCGTGTGTGTGTGTGTGTGTGCGAGAGAGAGAGATATCAAGAGAGAGTGCATGTGTGTGTATGAGAGAGAGATATCAAGAGAGAGCGGATGTTGGTGTGCGTGTGTGTCTGTGTGTGTGTGTGTGTGAGAGAGTGTAAGAGAGAAAAAGAAAAAGTAAAGCAGAGTAACGCAGATGAAGTACGTGTGGGGGCATGTGTGCATGTGCGTGAAAGACAGAGCAAAAGAATAAAGAAGTAAAGGGATATAGAGTGAATGTGTGTGTGTGTGTGTGAGAGAGAGAGGCAGAGAGAGTGATAGAAACAGAAGGAATATACAGCATAACAGAAAGAGCTAAAGGGATGGAGGTATGTGAAGGGTGCGAAATCTGAAATCTTCCAGCTGCTCCTCAATGGTCCACACTTACTCCAGGTAACATGTTTGGGTCCAGGCCTCGTCCAGTCAACCAGATAACCGAACAAACAGAGTTCTGAGGGCGGACAAAACACACACGAAAATACCCAGTTCAGTGAATTAAGTCTGGAGGACCACAGATCTGCAGCTAGTACGAGCACGGAAAGAGGACGAGTCTCAGGCCCACATTGCAAAAATAAAACCAGTTTAGTGAATCAGCTTTGGAAGGACATAGAAATCCATCACATATCTAGCCTGGAAGAGCTCAGCCTGAGGCAAGGAGTGAACACCACTGGTCAGCAGCTAAATACCAGGCTCTGTTAATACCCCTACAGGTCACACCACAGGGATTTAACCCTCGACCTATGACCCAATTTAAGTCCTAGATTCAGTCCATCACATCCAGAACCAATGTGTCCTGACACATTGCCCCGAGGATGTGTCGAGACTAATAGTTAATAAACTTTCTTGTTTATCCTCTGCCGGCTCGAATGCACAGAGTTTGTAATTAATCTATATTTAGAAGTGTGCATACCCTCCAGAATACACACACACACACACACACAAACACACACACAGCTCATTAGTCTAATTTACAAAAATCCAATGAAAGTGAAACATTTGGTGGTCAATACACATGCATACTCAATCCTTTTCTTTCTTTCTTACTCCCTCTCTTTCTGTCTGTTTCTTTCTTTCTTTTAGTTTTACTCTTGTGCTTAGATGGACCTAATCAGGCCTGGAGAAAATAATCTCTGTATTTGTTTTGGCATGTCAATTATCTTTGTGTCTTTAGCACTACACCAACTAATTGCGTATTTATCTGCTTGTCCCCCTTTCTTTGTTATTGTTGAAAAAAAATGTCATAATACAATTGATGCCCCCCTACACATACACACACTTATACTCTAACCAACAACGCAAAACCGGGAGCTTGTCTTCACTTGGTCTCAGATTCTCAGGACAGGACAGAAACAGACAGCAGACATGGTTTTCTTTTTGTTTGTGTTTTTGTGTGTGTGTGTGTGTGTGTGTGAGACTGAAAGCCGCCGTCTCGTAGTTGATCAGACTAATACTGATATGTGTGTGCACCTAACGATTAGCTGCACATTTTAAGAAACCCATAACCAGCTGCCCAGAGAAGCAGAAGGAGCCAGAACCTCTTCTCTCTGACCTTTATCTTACTTATGTTAGGCATTTAGGTTAGCGGATTGCTTTCTCCCCCTCCTAGTTTCCTTGGGAAATGATCATTTCCAAACTGAATGGCCTTCCAAAGAAATAAATACTAGGTTGACTAGAGTCCTGTTGACTTGCATCTGGTGTGACAGCCAGGGAAGGGGTTTGCATCTGGTGTGACACACACCGAGACCTTCCACACGCGGGGCGTACCTACGTAACATGTTTCCGAGGGCGAGCCCGCCCGCACGTTCTAACCCAACAACAAACTCTCTCAGCTGCTTCCTTTAATCACATCACTCTTAATCACGCTAGCCAGGATGATTATCAAAACATCCCTCCTTTAAATAAAAAAAAACAACCCCAAAACATCCAAGCCGCCAATTCTCAGGGATCGTTAAACTTTGTTATTTAATGAAGAAGCGGTTATTGAGGCAGGCCAGTCGTCCGCGGCGAGCTCGTTTCTCTTGCCTTTCCCGCAGAGACGCGCCGGGTAATTACTGAGCGCTCGCGACAGGAGCCGCGGAACTCCACGACGCCTCATGAATCTGTTCTTAATGGCCACGCCTCGCGCGGCAGGGCTGAGCGGCTTCGGTTCGGCGCGATAGCAAACCGATGGCGCGCAGGCAAAAGCCACATCTGCTTCCACTCTCAGGGCTGGTGTAGTTGTCCACATTTCAGGTGTGTGTTTGTTTTAGAAATAAAGGAACTGGGAGGCAGCTCTTGTTGGAGTTGGAGACATCCTTTTCAAAGGGATTTTACCAAATTCTGCTTGGTTGTAAATACTCTCCATCTCCAGCTTTGAAAAAAACTGCACTAAATGTTCTTAAAAGAACATGACAATGCTGTTGGCCTGAATGTGCAAATAATTCCCGTTTCCTTGACACGTGTGACTATATTCTTCTAAAAAATAACACCTTGCAAGTGCTGTTGAGCTTGGGGTAGTCCTGCACGTGAAAGGTCGTTCTGAATTTGATCTTTGGTTCTTGACACATGTACTTGATCACCATGACTGATGACTGCTAGTGTCGAAACAATTCTATCATTCCATTCTTCCCTCAGATGCCTTTATATTGTGTCTTCAGCAATATTACATGCCCTAACCTAGTGCTCACCTGGTAGAGTGCAGTGCTAACAACACCCCAGTTATGCATTCAAGCCCCAAGAAGCACACATACTGATCATATTAATAGATACTAATATACTCCGGTCCTCCTACCCACCCACATGGGCACTAGTGCTGAGACTCCAATCCTCCTACCCACCCACACGGGCAGTAGTGTGGAGGATCCATCCTCCTCGTCAAGGAGTAGCCCGCTCTGCGGTGAAGCAGGAAGTTGTAGCTAGCTAAGCTAGCTCGACAGCTAAATAAGGCTAACTCGCTTCAGGGAACACAAACAAAACAAACAACACATATAGCGGTGCGAAGGCTATACATTCGTGCTAACAAACAACGTTAGACTTGAAAGAAAACTGACAAAAAGTCACAGCTTGGGCCTATATACCGCGTATATAAAGTTTTTGAAAAAAAAATGTTCAGGGGAAAAACTGCCACGATCTCCTCAGCACGGATTGGCAGCCATCCGATTGCACAACTTAGTGAAAGGCTGGCAGTACCAACAAGAAAACTGGTGCGAAACTGGAAAAGGATGCTGGGAAATTTAGTATTAGTATTTAATGCTCAGTACAACAATAATAGAAATAAGCAATGTGTAGTTCCCTTTCTTTTTTTAGGGTCCCTATATATATATATATATATATATATATATATATATATATATACATACATACATACATACATACATTACCAGTGTTTATGTGCCACATTTCTGTCAACCAAGCCAAACTCCAGAAGCAGTGCTGAAATTGAAGAAGAATAAACAACTGTACAACTGCCACATTACTGCTGGGAAACATTATTAGCCATCACTCAGTACCTGACACCTGACATCATCCTCCCACGTGCTAAAAATAGAAGTAGGTATAGAACTATATAGTGACATTATGCCAAGATTTCAGATTAGATATCAGCAGTCCTGTGCAGCCTTGACTTGATGAGCCAACAAGCTGGATTTAACCTAAACCATATAATCATATATATTTTGGGACTTTCCAAAATAAATGCAGTGTACTCGTCTTTGGAAGACATTTGCCATAGGTTTAGCAATAGCCAGCGCTTCCATTTACATATGAAGACCATTCAAGTCTTTTAAAATTCGGAGCAAATAACTTTAATCGTTTGTGGCCAAGAATGCAGATTGGCCGCAAACCCTGTCTGTATTGAACAGGTAGGGTATGGAAAATCATTTCCTCTCCTTTAATGACTAAGGAGTGAACAACTGCCAGTGGACTGTTGTGTTTAGTGCTATGTAACCATTTAATGGATTTAACTGCTAGTTCTTATAACTGGGAGACAACACACCTAAAAAACACCTAAAAATAATCATTTGATCATCAGTGATCGGTCAATAGCAGACTGGCACTACCAGAAAATGCCCCTGGACTCAAGTTGTGGAAACCCCTTAGTGCAAAAAGGTCCGGCAACAACACCCACACGTATCACAGATCTAATCTCCTCTAACCCGACACCTCCGGTTGGACCCCAGGCCTTTTGTTGGCGTGTGGGTGATCATGTACCCCCGCGCTCTTCGATGACTCAAAACTCCAACTCAAACCTTAATCCTTCCCAACATTTTGGAGGCCTTTGATGTTTAAGCCCGAATCGGACATTTTAAACCCTAATCCCATATCGGAGCCGCACTGCAAGATGAAGGCATTGTCACAATGGAGGTGGGGGTTTGAGCGTAGCAGGGGGGCTCAGCTTCACTGCCGCCATCTATCTGAATGGTGGTGCTGAGGAAATGGACCATACCACCAAGAAAATGGACTGCACCAGCAGGATAATGGACTGCCGCCTGTCCAGGTCGTCCCTGCCGGGCACTGTGTGGTGGGGGGCGGTCTTATGGAAGTGACGCGAAGCACGTGTTTGCTTCCAGGCCCTGAAGGCATCGTGGGTCCTGTCACACACCCCGATATAATTGAGCTGCACCAGAGCTGGATGGCCAGTAACACACAGGCAGCTATTAGTATTGATTTAATGGCAGCCCAGTTAATAGATTTTGGGCTACACTCGTATTTTGGCTGCAACACCCAAAAAGGTATATAAGAGTGTGTGTGTGTGTGTGTGAGAGAGAGAGATTGAGAGAGAGAGAGAGAGAGAGAGAGAGTGTATATGGAGACAAGGACAGAGAGTGGTGGAGTGTTTTCAAATATGCTGGTACTGTGTGTGTGTTTGTGTGTGTGTGTGTGTGTGTCTGTGTGTGTGTGTTTGTGCACGTGTGTGTGTGTGTTTGTGCACGTGTGTCTGCGTGTGTGTGTGTGTGTCTGCGTGTGTGTGTATGTGTGTGTGTGTGCGTGTGTTTGTGCACGTGTGTCTACGTGTGTGTGTGTTTGTGCACATGTGTGTCTGCGTGTGTGTGTGTGTGTGTGTGTGTGTGTTTGTGCAAATGTGTGTCTGCGTGTGTGTATGTGTGTGTGTGTGTGTTTGTGCATGTGTGTCTGTGTGTGTGTGTGTGTGTGTGTGTGTTTGTGCACATGTGTCTGTTTGTTCACGTGTGTCTGCGTGTGTGTGTGTGTGAGTGTGTGTGTGTGTGTGTGTGTGTGTGTGTGTGTGTGTGTGTGTGCGTGTGCGTACGTGAAAATGGAAGGTGTCAACACAAGCAGAAACAAAAAAAACAAAATCAGCAGTACTAACAGCGTGATTGGGTGTAAACATCTGCACTGTGGGTTAGAGGATTTGAGCTTCCCTTCTCTTCTCAAAGCTCAGTGTGAGCAGCAGAAAAAAAGAAAACAGGTCATTAAAAAAAACAGGCCATCCTGGTTCAGGAGGAACTCAATCTGGACACAAGGATCACCTCTCCTTATTCAGCTCACCATCAGAGTGTTCAGTACCGAGAGGGTCCTAAACGCTTGGAGTGTGTACGTTTACCTACAACAGCTTAAGACCCAGCCGAACTTGTGCTTGGAACCCGTCGAGTTCAGTTCAAGTTTATTGTAAATATATATACAGAGAACACCATCACAGTTGGCTCTAGCTGCAAACGAATAAACAAACAAACACACACAACCCCCACCCACCCCCAAAAAAGTAAACACAGACTGTGCAGTCACGATACAGTGGGGCAGGATGAGATAAGGGGAAAAGAGGTAAATACCAGGGAAAAGTCCGATAACTCAGCAGTTCAGATAGAGCAGGTGGTCACTAATGGGCATTCATTCATACATTCATTCATTCATTCATTCATTCATTCATATTCAGTGGAGTAGGCGCTGATTGTGGAGACCAGCTGTCATGGTGGTGTGCTGTCAGACTGCACGCACTGGGGGTTACTTTGCTGTAGGCTTTTAAAAGGCTGCCGCATGAATTTTCACTATTTCAGATAAGCAGGAGGAATTTGGGTTTGTGTTTGTAAACTTTTCTAAGTGAATTTGACGAATCTGACAGGAAACTCTCACAGGGAGGAAGAAGAAAATGTATCTCAGTTTCAGGCCTTACAGCGCTCAGCCTCGGTGCATTCATCCT
>NC_137507.1:17817500-17967500 GCF_041902795.1 Electrophorus electricus
TTGCAAAAAAAACTCACTCTTCCTGTGGATTCAGAGAGGAAAGAGCATGGCGAGGATCGGCGTGGTGCTTCCAGCGCATTTCTGCCTCGCGCCCGTGTTTGCATTCTGTCTCCCGCCACAGAGCAGCTGGGAGTGCGATGGCTTTTGTTGTGGGGGATTACTTGGAAGCGTATCAAGGACACGCCACAGCATTGTTCCCCGACGATTTAGCCCCTGAATGGCCTGGTTCACACGAAGCTCCAGTGAGGGTTAGCGCTGTTCGCTATGCTAATGCTGCTGCGATGAAGAGCTCGATGGAAAGGCCCACCACTGAGAGAACAGAGGGAAATATGTGGGGGAGAGTGAGAGGGGAGATAGAAACAGAGAGAGAGAGAGAGGGCGGGAAAAAGAGTGGGGGAGAGAGACAGAGGGAGACAGAGAGAGACAGAGAGAGACAGAGAGAGAAAGACATTGCATTCAGTTTCCAGGTCTCCAACAGCTCTGTGGGAGCTTTACACATTAGCACAGCTCCTAAAGGGAGCGCCAAAACTTTTTTGTTTGTTTAAAAAAAAAAAAAAATGACATGCATGTTGGTTATTTTTAGCTCTGCAGTTCACAAGCAGTTCCTTTGCTCGAGACCTAGTAACACAGGAAGGAACAAGGGTGGCATCCCAGTTCACAAACAGGAAAAAAACAGCTCCTTCCCCTTGCAGCTTCTACTTTGGATGGTCCATATTTTCCTGTGGAGACCATCTAGCGTATTTAAAAGATTGTAATCTGTCATTCTAACTCCAGGTGCCATAAACGTGCAGCTACTGCAGTGTAAACAGCACCCAGGCCGTAGAGCGCTGTTACGTTTAAAGACCTGCACAGGCCTGTTGAGCGGGAGGGAGCAGGGTGAGTGTGTAGTGGCTCATTTCGCTTGGATTTGGACTCGGGCCACAGCCCTGATGAAAGTTCTGGACACACCGCAGCAGTAATCGCGAGAAGGTTCTGCTGTGTCCTTGCCCCAGCTGCAGACAAAGGTAATAAAAAATGAGGATGACGTAATGGAACTTTCCAGCGTGGTGGCCGGGTGGGGGCCACGGAGCACGGCGCAGAATCGTAGCAGCTGCGGAGGGCGGCGTGTGGAAATGCCAGTGTTCCTGGCATCTGGGGAGGGGCTCCAGAGAACTTCTAACTCAGGCCCTTTAGATGCCGGTGACTGCCACTGGCTTCGGATTACAGGTACATTTTTCAAAAAGGACGCACAGCCCTGTTCATGGATCAGTGCGGCCCTCCAAATAAGATCATAATGGCAATTATGATCTGCACAGGCTAGCTGGTCAATTAGACCAATTAGAGAGAGAAAGAGATGCAGGACATATATATATATATGAGAGAGAGAGAGAGAGAGAGAGAGAGAGAGAGAGGGAGAGAGAGAGAGAGAGAGATATTGTTGGAGGTAGAGTGTGTGGACATATGTTTGTGAGTCTGTAAGGGGGATTGTGTGTGTGTGTGCGTGTGTGTGTCTGTTCATGTGTTCATGTTTGAGTTTGTGTGTGTGTGTGTGTGTGTGTGTGTGTGTGTGTGTGTGTTCGTGTGTTCATGTTTGCATGTGTGTGTGTGCGCGTGTGTTTGCATATGTCTCTGTCAGAGACTGATAGTGGCAACCATGCCTATATAAAACACAACCTCAGGCTACAGCTCTCTCTTCTATCTCCCCTCTCCAGAGGATCAGCCTGTTTGTTTTTAATTCTTCACTATTTTCCTAACCAAACTCTGGTCCCTAACTCACAGGCAGTCTAGACCCAGGCTTTCAACCTCCTGCGTACACCAGCCATCTTTCACGCTGCATCTGAATGTCACGCCTCTAATTGTCACCCTCCTGGAGCGAGGGAAAGTGACACTCTCTGCGTGGTCACTGGCTGGGAGGCTTCGGGGGGAGGAGGGTGGTGTATCTTACTTCTCCTGACATATTGATTGGCTCATCTATTGAGAATGCATCAGTCTCTGGCTGGCGCCCGATGCTTAAAAGGCCTCCAGTATTGCAAGGAGGTGGTGAATCGTGCTGGAAATCACGTTTGCGCCTCGTCACCGCGGCCGGCTGTGCGGGAAAGATTGCCGGGTGGCGACGGCGTCAGTCCTCGCCCTTTACCACGGGACGGAGAGCGAGAGTTTATCCAGCCGCCCCCAAAGGAAGAGGCTCCTACCCTCTTACAGCAGCGTAATAACAGAACAGCTCGCCACTGGGATTTGGCCCGTCGGCGAGTGACGTGGTTAATGTGTCACGCTCGTCTCATTCGTGGACCTTTGATGAAAGGGACCGGGTGAGGGAGGGACTCGACCTTCTACGTTTGGCCCTGTGAGCGCTAAAATAAGCCTGTTAGGGTGTATACAGAGGATCGTGTCGACTTCAGAGAGCGGTGCGCACGCCGAAGGGAAAGCCTCGACGTGGAAGGACGCCTGACTCCTTCTGCACTGAACATGAAGGCAGATTCTTTCGAGTTATTTTTCAGGTCCACTCGACACATTTCTGTTAATGGTAACAACACCAACAGCAACAACAAAAAGAATGTAATTTCCTGGGCTGGGAAAGGATGAATAACCGAATGCATTTCAGCGCGACTCATTCCAGCGGGGCTTTGTTTGTCTCATCTTAACACGGTCCTCACCGATGATGACAGTGTGCATTATATCTGATGAGATATGGAAACAGAACCAAGGTCTTTTACTTCTTTTTTAGAGGTAATGCTGAAGCATTTTGCTGTGGAATTACGGAGCTAATGGCAGGTCTCGAAATCTCGCACAGTTGTTTGGGAATGAAAGTTTAGCGCTTTTGGCGTTTGTGTCTGCCAAGTCTGATACAGATTGTACAGAGAAGGCATGACCTGTTTTGGGGACTTTGGGGAGGTTTGTGTCATAGATGTATGGCACATGTTTTAAAAGGATTTCTGTAACAACAGCCTTTCCTCGGAGCAAAGAAAATGGCTTTTGTATGTAGGAATATTGAGTGCTGTATTGTGTACTGTTTCTCATCCTGAGGAGGCAGATCTGTCATTATCCAAGCTGGCAGACTGTGTTTAAAACCTGTAATTGGGTGACATCTCTTAGTTTCTCTATATCATTAACAGTCCAGACAGGTAAGAGGAATCACTGAGCCAAAAGAGCCAAAATACAAACTGTCAGAGAGCCAGACACATCTCACTTCTCACATCTCACTTCTCACATCTCACATCTCATATCTCACTTCTCACATCTCACATCTCACTTCTCATTTCTCACATCTCACTTCTCACTTCTCACATCTCACTTCTCACATCTCACTTCTCACATCTCACATCTCACATCTCACTTCTCACATCTCATTTCTCACATCTCACTTCTCACTTCTCATATCTCACTTCTCACATCTCACATCTCACACGGGATGTGTGTGTTCACTATAATGCCAAATCTTCCCAAGCCATCAAGGATTAATTGTTTAACAAAGGGAATGGTTACAAAACAGACATATATACACGCACTATATTGCCAAAAGTATTCGCTCATCTGCCTTTGCACGCATAGGGTTTAATGTGATGTCAGCCCAACCTTTGCAGCTGAAACAGCTTCAACTCTTCTGGGAAGACATTTCACAAGGTTTAGGAGTGAGTTTATGGGAATCTTTGACCATTCTTCCAGAAACACATTTGTGAGGTCAGACACTGATGTTGGACGAGAAGGCCTGGCTCGCAGTCTCCGCACTAATTCATCCCAAAGGTGTTCTGTCGGGTTGAGGTCAGGACTCTGAGCAGGCCAGTCAAGTTCTTCTACACCAAACTCGCTCATCCATGTCTTTATGGACCTTGCTTTCTGCACTGGTGCGCAGTTATGTTGGAACAGGAAGGGGCCGTATCCAAACTGTTCCCACAAAATTGGGAGCATGAAATTGTCCAAAATCTCTTGGTATGCTGAAGCATTAACAATTCCTTTCACTGGAACTAAGGGGCTGAGCCAAACTCCTGAAAAACAACGCAACACCATAATCCCGCCTCCACCAAACTTTACACTTGGGACAATGCAGTCAGACAAGTACCGTTCTCCTGGCAACCAGCAAACCCAGACTCATCCATCAGATTGCCAGACGGAGAAGTGTGATTCATCACTCCAGAGAGCACGTCTCCACTGCTCTAGAGTCCAGTAGCAGTGTGCTTTACACCACTGCATCCGACGCTTTACATTGCACTGATGCACTGATGTACTGATGTAAGTGTAAGTCTTGGTTGCAGCTGCCCGGCCATGGAAACCCATTCCACGAAGCTCTCTGCGCGCAGTTATTGAGCTAATCAGAAGGCCATATGAAGTTTGGAGGTCTGTAGCTATTGACTCTGCAGAAAGTTGGCGACCTCTGAGAACTATGCGTCTCCGCATCCGCTGACCCTGTCATTTTACGTGGCCTATCACATCATGGCTGAGTTGCTGTCCTTCCCAATCGCTTCCACTTTGTTATAGTACCCCTGACAGTTAACTGTGGAATATTTAGTAGCAAGGACATTTCACGGCTGCACAGGTGACATCCTTTCATGGTATCAGGCTGGAATTCACTGAGCTCCTGAGAATGACCCATTCTTTCACAAATGTTTGTAGAAGCAGTCTGCATGTCTAGGTCCTTGGTTTTATACACCAGTGCCATGGAAGTGATTGGAACACCAGAATTCAATGATTTGGATGGGAGAGTGAATTGGCTATATATATATATATATATATATATATATATATATATATATATATATTACTGTGTGTAAACACTCTCATCCTACACTGATATTCACACACATAATTAATAATTTATAATGAATAAATGTATTATTTATTCATTTATTTATGTATATACAGTTAACTCAACCTTCAGGAAATTTCAATACACATAATGGTTCAAAATGGAAACTCCATGCCTTAATTCTAATCATTAGTTATTCTTAAAAAGCTGTAAAAAGACATGTAAAATGGATATAAAAAATACATAAACAATTGGAAATACCAATAAGCACAGTCAGCAGTATTCCAAATATTTCAGAAGTCTGGAACAGTTGTGGATTAGTCCGAGGAGAACGCATGAGCATCCTGGCCCCCCGCCAGGCATTGAAGATGGTGAGCACGGCACAGAAGGATCCAGGTGGAGCTTTATGCCTGCACCGTTTAGTGGAATCTCAGTCATCAGATATCTAAATATCTTTGCTGCTAGTGGTGCAGGGACTCTTGTCAGAATCAATGCCATAATGAATTCCACCAAGCACAAGTTAATTGCAGCCCAAAACCTGGCTGCCTCTGTTGGAGGCTGACAATTTGCCATTGATGATTGTTAAACAGAACAAGGGCTGTAAATGTGCATTAAAAACCAACAGGGAAATGGCTGCAGAAACACACAACAACAACAACAACAAAAAAACCCAAAAACAAAACAAAACAAAAAAGCTGTTTTCCAATGGCCATTACAGTATCCAGTTGGATTTAATTAAAAAGTTGTGGTTGGAAATGGAGAGGGTACTCCTCAAATAAATAAATAAAAAACAAATCAAAAGTCAAGAGGCTTTGCTGGTTCCTAGGACTGCACTTTTCTGGACTGAAACTGATGATGTCACTTCTGGGATCGGTTGCATCCTCTTATAATTCTTAGGGGTAACAGCTCCAATTTCCCCTATTGCTACTCTAACAACCTTGGTGCAAACTTTAACCTTTCTTTAACCTGAAAGAAGGTTAATTTCTCCTTTCCTTTCCATAACCTTAAGACCTCTATATTCCTTCATTTGGATGTTTCCATCTCTTGGGACTGCCACATTTATTACCACTGCTGTTTTTGGCATCTTATCTACTCTCACAGTGACTGGTTTATTTGTCTGGATCTGGAGCTCCCACAAGAGCTCAGGTGCTGGATTGTGTCAGAGGCTCCTTTGCACACTCTTCATCTCAGGTCTTGTCTGATGTGACACACCCCTACCTCGACTGACCTAACACTTAGTGCTTGATCTTTTGCTGCCATGATTAGTGTGTCTTTTCCAGCCACTGATGAGGTTTGGTTGATAGGCTTATGTCCACCACCTCTACTATCTGTCAGTGGTACAGTTCATCGAGGGGCTTATCCCACCAAGGCACCTCCCCTGCTTCCATGGCATCCCAAGCTGTCATTCCTTTATCAGCTCGTCCTGGGCTGCCATTGCTTGATGTTTGGTGTCTCTCCCTGGACAGTGGATCCCCCCCCCCCCCTCGCCCCCTTCCCACTGGCGTGCAGCCTTTCTATCTTGGATCTCATGTGGAGTGCCCGACTGGGAGGAGTTTTCTGGTCTTGACATCAACAACTCTTCTCTTGGATGGCTTATTGTGCCTGCTGGGTATCTGATGACTGGCAGGGCATGCTTGTGCGTGTTTGTGTTTGTGTGTGTGTGTGGGTGTGTGTGTGTGGATATATATCTACACACACACACACACACGCGCGCACACACACACACACACACACACACACACATCAGTCAGGTGTGTCCAAACTGGTACTGTATATACACATATATAGATAGACAGTAGTCAGTCTGTTCTCAGCCATCCTTTAATGTTCTGCCACTGAATTTCTGCTGTCTAGACATATTGGATGACAGCTCTCAACCCATCAGAGACACTGACGTGTAAAGAGCCCAGGAACAGCTCACATGTGTGTTGTAATTGTTATGCATATGGAGCAAACCTGGAATATGCTGTGCACTATAATAGGAAGCACTTTTCATGTTAAGAACTTCAGTCTTCCCAAGGCCTTCACAGAAAAATACCGCAATATCACAACCATTCTGTCCACAGAACATTTATTTAACAATTTTAGACAATGTCTTTTTTTTTTTGGCAGGATATATAATAGTTACACAATGTGTCCAACAAAAATATGGTGGGAAAAATCTTTGGTCCACTTAGAGAAAAACTATTTTAGTGAGCAAAGCTACATATCCTCTACAGGGAAGTTAAAGAGGGGGCATGTTTCCGTCGTGAAGGACGGGCAGCTTCGCTGACGATGCCAGGACAGGATTGTGCTGAAGAAGAACTGAAAGCACAGTGAGCCTCTCCGGAATGCCCATCGGTTTGAATGCTGCTTTCACACCAGCCCAGCGCACTGAACTCTGGGAGTGAAAAAGACCAGTATTCACAAACACACTTTCAAATGACCTTGGTGTGAATGCACCCGTAAACCGGTTTTATTTTCTGAAATTGCTTGACCCCACCTCATTAGACTACATGGATTCAGCCTGATTTTGACACAATTTCGTCAGGCGGGTATGAGTGCAAGTATTCCATCTTCTTTGATGACTTAATGATGGATCAATTACCCAGCCCATACCTTTTACATCTGGCATTAAATAAATGTTTTCATGCACCCCCACGCTGGTTCATGCAGTCCTGCCTTATTCAACATAGTGAATGAATAACTGCCGAGAGTTTAGTGTCAAGCATCAAACAAATAAGGGAGGAAAAAAGGTACAATTGTAAGGAAGCTTAGGGCCTGTCAATGTAGGAGCCACAGATTAGGATTCCAGACCCAAAGACACCCGCACACACACTCACACACACACACACACACACACACACACACACACACACACACACACACACACACACAAACTCACACACACACACACACACACACACACACACACACACACACACACACACACACACTCACACAAACACTCACACACACACACACACATACACATACACACACACACACACACACACATACACACAAGCACACGCACACACATACACACACACACACACACATACACACACGCACGCACACACATACACACACACACGCGCTCACACGCACACACATACACACACGCACACACGCACGCCCACACATACACACACACACGTGCACACACACACACACACACACACACACACTCACACACACACACACACACACGCACACACACATACACACACACACACAAACACACACACACACATACACACACATAAACACACACAAACACACACACACATACACACACACACACACACACACACATACACACACACATGCACACACACATAGCACAGATCAAATGAGTCTACTGTACGTGGAGATTTTGCTGTGCCAGTAGCTATACCATGTTTTCTCTGGAAAAAGGAACCCTGACTCTCACCAAAGAGTAATGGGGGGGGCTTCACGTGTGCACACTCTCGCTTGCGGTAAGAGGGCTCAGGGGGCTCATGTTTTTCCAAAACTGGAATGGAGAGCTCCACCTTAACATGCTTGGCAATGCACCAGTGTGTCTCCCTGTCAAAATGAAAGCGCACCTGCACGGGGCCCTGTGCGGCATGGTGAACGCTCCCATGTCCGCGCATGCCAGCCATCCAACGCGCTCACTGTCAGCTGCACATTACAGAACGAGGGTCATTTGGACACGTGGAGCTTCCAGATGGAGCAGTGCTGGACAGAGATGACTCTCCCCGCCCGGGTCCTGCCATGCTTGGCTTGGAGAAGTGCCCAGTTGTAAAATAGCATAAAATGGAGAAATTAGCTCTGCGAGTGCCACCGGGGTTATTGACCGTTTGGGGCCACTATTAATCATGGTTCAGAAAGCCGCAGCTGAGTGCAACTCGTCTGTGGCGCTGCCTTTTGTTTTGCTAGCTTTCTCCTGGAACTGTTCGTGGGGTGATTTGTCAGACGAGACTTGTCTGGGCTTTTGGATTTGAAGGACGTAGCTGTTTTGGCTACATGAAAGGGACCGTTTCACAGAGCCCAGGCAATTTTGGATCAAATGCGGCAGAGCTTTAGGTGCCTAGTCAATGCTCAGGAAGCAAAAATAAAAGCAAACCATACCATATCGTTGCATCCTGTATTAAAGGGGAAAATTGGGCCCAAAAACATGTTCTTGTCTTGGCTGGAACAACACTCGCAATTTTCTTTTTCACTTTTGTATGCCAGCAGAACTTTACAGCCTATAAGAACATCATATCACATTATTGTATATATGGAATATCACAGCAGACTGGCATTTTCATAATGCTCTGCACCTTCAAAGAGCCATGAATAATTGTGTATTTAAGCAATAAGACACGAGGGATAATCTCATCAATACTCTCGCAGCATGTTTTTTAAAGGTACAATTTAAAGACCCCAATCAGCGTAAAGATAAATACCTGGCATACTGGCTCCACTCACAATCTGTTGTGTGCAATATGAAAAAAAAATCAATGCCTACAGGAACTTCAGAAGCCCAAAAAATTTGATTTGCTCATTCATTACATCATGTGGGGTATTTTCAAGAGCTGCACTGATCTGGGGGCTTGACGTTAACAGTTCTTCTGTGTGTTGCAGTGGTTTGGAGATCTGGTCACCCCTGTCTGGTGGGAAGACGTTTGGCTCAAAGAGGGATTTGCCCATTTCTTCGAGTATGTTGGCACTGACTTCCTCTTTCCAAAGTGGAACATGGTGAGCTTCTGGTAAACTTCCTCTGTCTGTTTATTTGTTTGGAAATGATGACATCATACTTCATGATATGACTGAAAAAGTGTAATATACGGTTCTATCTGTAACGGTACAGTAAGTACAGTACCAAAATTACTGTTTATCTTTGAGCATGTGTGTAAAAATACACACTCCTGTGCAATTAAAATGGTCTACACTCAAAATATTGTATATTGTTCAGCTTCTGATGGTCTCAAAAGCAAATCATTGCAAAAATTTTTATCTCCCAGGCATGTTAGTATCAATTTTGTACCAAACATTTAAATCGTTTTATGATTTTGTCTTTATATATTTTATAGTGAATTCTCAGCTTTCCTCAATAACAGTTCACTGAGCAGCGAACAGTGACGAGAAATTGCTCTCCGCAGTCATTTGTTGTTAGGCCCATTAAATTTAATTTTGGACTTGGCACATTACGAGTGTATCTCATATTTTCAGGACAGTATTGTTAGTGAGTGGTCATTTTATTTTATGTGGTCTGTATTTTTCTCTGCTTTGGCCTTGTCACATTCCACATCCTTATGTGCAGACACAAACTCACTTTCTTCACACATGGACATCTCTGTTCTCACACACGCTACCTCCTGGTCAAAGACATTGTTTGGTCTTCATAGTAATCAGGCACCTCTAGTTACAGTCAGCAAGCAAAAATTAAAAATGCACAAAGCATATTAATTTGTTTTCCACAGCATGTTTACAGGAGTAAACAAACCATATGAGCGTAAGAAGGTGTAAAACAATCGTGACGTTCGGAGGCTTAAGCAGGATGCGGGGACGAGACACGTTGAAACAGACATTTATTGACACACCTTACAACAATACGTAGCATGTAGGCTATATTTTCAAACACCAACAACATCCACGATAAGACAAGAGACTTTTATACACTCGCAACAATGACACACAACAAGGATCAGGTGTGAAACACGAGAGGGCGTGGCAATACAGACGAACACACACACACGGAGACGTTTGAGGGGAGGGAGGGGCCGTACTGTGACAGAGACCCACCCAACGGTGCGACTCCTGGCGCACCAGCCTCTCAGGCTGCGGCTCTGAGACCAATGGCAAACGGCGAGGCAAGAGGGCCGGATAACCCGCCACGGGCCGGCGTGAGCAGGACAGCAGGGCGTAGGACAGGGACCAGGACGATGACCGACACCGGGACGCACACACTAACGGGGACGGGCACAGACACAATGGGGAACGATGTGATCGGTACATTCAACGTAATTGGGACAGACACGGTGATGGGGACAGGCACATGAAGGATTGGCTAATAGTCCGGAAAAGGGGGAAGGAACCCCAGCCAGTCCCCCCAGGTGCAGGATGGGTCGGGGACCGACTGGCCTGCGGGGGATTGTCCCATGCCGGCTTGAGCAGTGGCGGCTGTTCTGGTTTTGGCGTATGCGCCTCAGGAAGCGCACCGGATCTATTGTCCGTTTCCGGTGCAGGCACCGGTGCCGCTGCCTTTTTGCCTCTACGAGGCTTAGGCGTAGGCGCATGCGTCCTGGGGCTCTTCGCCTTAGAGAGAGGAGTGTTCTCCTCCTTCTATGTCACCCGCGGCAGCTTGCTTGCTCCGGGGCGGCGTGCCCTGGGCGGAGCCTTGGGTGTTCGGGGTTCGTCGTTCTTGGAACCTGTAATGTCGCTTTGAGAGGGAAGATCCCCATGAGGGACCTCCTCCACTTCCGTTGCAGGGTCCTCCTCACAATCGGACCCACTGTCCGACCACAGACTGACGTCACTATACTCCCCACACTCCATGTAGCCCTTATACTCTTCCAGGTAGGGGTCGTAGGACCCAGCGGAGTCCACCTCCTAGTGCCGGTTCTTGTAGTCCGGCTGGCCTCTGCAGGACTCAGCAGAGTCCAACCCTGGACCATACACGGGGCCACCTCCAAAATCGTCCAGTGGGTTCTTCCCCCATTGTGGACCTATGGAGCGAAGCCAGGATGAGCAAAGGTCTCTCTGCGGGATGGTAGAAGTCCACGGAGTCAGACTCCGAAGACTGGAAATCATTATACCAGTCCCGGTAGCCAGAGGTGGTTCCGCACAACTTCGCCGCTTCTGCTCCCGGACCACTCTCACCTGGACCACACTCACCTGGACCACACTCACCTGGACCACTCTCACCTGGACCACTCTCACGTGGACCACACTCACCTGGACCACACTCACCTGGACCACTCTCACATGGACCACACTCAACTGGACCACACTCACCTGGATCACTCTCACCTGGACCACTCTCAACTGGACCACTCTCACCTGGACCACACTCACCTTGACCACTCTCACCTGGACCACTCTCACGTGGACCACTCTCACCTGGACCACTCTCACCTGGACCTCACTCACCTGGACCACTCTCACGTGGACCACTCTCACCTGGACCACTCTCACCTGGACCACTCTCACGTGGACCACTCTCACCTGGACCACTCTCACCTGGACCACTCTCACATGGACCACACTCAACTGGACCACTCTCACGTGGACCACTCTCACCTGGACCACTCTCACCTGGACCACTCTCACATGGACCACACTCAACTGGACCACTCTCACGTGGACCACTCTCACCTGGACCACTCTCACGTGGACCACTCTCACCTGGACCACTCTCACCTGGACCACTCTCACATGGACCACTCTCACCTGGACCACTCTCACCTGGACCACTCTCACCTGGACCACTCTCACATGGACCACACTCAACTGGACCACTCTCACCTGGACCACACTCACCTTGACCACTCTCACCTGGACCACTCTCACGTGGACCACTCTCACCTGGACCACTCTCACGTGGACCACTCTCACCTGGACCACTCTCACCTGGACCTCACTCACCTGGACCACTCTCACGTGGACCACTCTCACCTGGACCACTCTCACCTGGACCACTCTCACGTGGACCACTCTCACCTGGACCACTCTCACCTGGACCACTCTCACGTGGACCACTCTCACGTGGACCACTCGCCCCTATTGTGGGACTCCGGAGGGGGCCCAAGAACACGGGGGGCTTCCCTGCAAGAGCTGTAGGAGGGCGTTGACTTCCCTTCATTCCCTTCCTCTTTTTGCCTTTCCCAGGCATCCTTCATCGGTCGGCGTTTCTGTGACGTTCGGAGGCTTAAGCAGGATGCGGGGACGAGACACGTTGAAACAGACATTTATTGACACACCTTACAACAATACGTAGCACGTAGGCTGTATTTTCAAACACCGACAACATCCACGATAAGACAAGAGACTTTTATACACGTGCGACAATGACACACAAGGATCAGGTGTGAAACACGAGAGGGCGTGGCAATACAGACGAACACACACACACACACACACACACACACAGATGTTTGGTGGGGGGGGGGGTACCATGACAACAATGCTACTCGTATAGAATAGTGAATAAAAGTGGGTTTACTGCTGTGGCATTATTGCAGGTTACCCACTTTATTACAAATGATTATTTATTAGAAACAGCTTGTTTAATGAAACTTTACTGTTATTGTGCCAGTACAGCATAACACGAGGCTTTGCAGCCGCTCCTGGTGAGGCATGCAAATGTCCCTGACAAGACAAGGGCTTCAGATGGCATGAACAATGCGAAAACAGGACACACAATGCAAGATTGGACAGTCCAACATCAGGAAGTGCTGTCAGCATTGCCAGGCAAACACGTACAAGGAGAATAACAAATTATTAAGGAAAGAAAAAAATGTGCGTGAAAGGTCAGGTTGTGTTGTGTGGTTGAGACTTATAGATAAGTGTACAGTTGTAGGTGTTTGGCTATAGCCTATCGGTGTCTTAAGGAGTGCTTCTTTAACAACTCTTAAGCAATGGTCAGTTTCTCCTGTTTTTGGGTAGCAGGCCAGTCTCAAGCCATACGAGCTCCAGCCACACTGCTGTGTGTAAAACAAACACGCACAAACGCACAAACGCATGTTTCCATTCCACTACCATGTCTGTGTCCATGCAGTGTCCAGAATAGACTGTCACCAAATTAACACACGGTCGGCAGTTGTCATGTGAACAAGAACTGACCGATGATGAAGAGAGCAAAAAGTGGATGAAAAATCGTGCATGAGAAGAGGCAGCTATAAAAGAGACTAAGAAACATAACACCTAAGAAATGTACATACCGTGGTCATTAAAAATACTCAATGTATTTTTCAACATGTACTTTGAGTGTTCTGATATCAGAAAGTAACAGACTTGGTCAAGGAAACAATTTTGATCTTTACATCTGTTATTTCTTTCATATCAGAACAATTTGTTGGGCATTACCTATGACCTGGAGTGTCTGGGTTTCTACAGGATAGAGGATATGTTTAGAAGTGTTTATTCAACGTGCCACTCAACATGACATCCATTTGTCCTTGCATTTGACTCCTGACGATTTCAAGCATTTTATTCAATTATGGAATAACATGCAAACCTTGAACTGCAACCCTGTTGGCAACAAAGGTATATTTTTACCATGGAAAATGCTTATTAATCATATGTTTAGTTAGCAAGGCTAACAAATAACTAGGCTTAATCTTAGCGTGGCGCTGATCTTTTGTCCTATTTTAATCTGTTCTGCACATTAAAAACAAAAGCAAATTAGTAGAGTGACAGCAGCTCTGCTATTTCTGGATGGATATTGATCACCCCCTTCTCTCCATCACACACATCCTTCCAATCTCTCTCTCTCTCGCTCTCTCTCTCTCTTTCTCTCTCTCTCTCTCTCTCTCTCTCTCTCTCTGTGTGTGTGTGTGGGTGTGTCTCTCTCTTTCTCTCTCTGTGTCTGTGTGTGTCTCTCTGTGTGTATCTGTGTGTGTGTGTCTGTATGTGTGTCTCTCTCTGTGTGTCTCTCTCTCCTCTGTGTGTGTGTATCTCTCTGTCTCTCTCTCTGTGTGTATCTCTGTCTCTGTCTCTCTCTCTCTCTCTCTCTCTGTGTGTGTGTGTCTCTCTCTCTCTCTCTCTCTCTCTCTCTCTCTCTCTCTGTATGTGTGTGTGCGTGTGTGTGTCTCGCTCGCTCGTCCAGTTCTCCATGGACAACATTCACATCAGCTCGCATGACGCCCACTGTGTGACCGTGTCCTTATCAGTGTCGGTCAGAATGACAATCATGTGTGCACTGAGCAAACCTCCCAGCCCATGCGGTGCGACAGCAGATCATGTCTGCCTGCCGCTGCTCACGCGGTGAGCGCTCAGAGTGGGTGCGGCCAGGTCCGTTACAGTGGCTTCTGCTGTATGCTACGGTGAGCCTGTGGGGCTCAAAAAGCAGAGGTTCATCCCCAGTGTGCTCATTGCTCTCCTAACCCTTAAAATAGCCTCAGCCGCTCCAGCCGACAGCCAGACAGAGGCGCGAAGCCGTCACATGGTCCATGATCGGATTTCAGAAGGGTGGACTGTCGCAGCTGCTGTTAAATCATTAGTGCAAGCAGAATGGCAGGCAATTAGGAGGACCGCGAAACAGCATCTTTTACGCCATAAAGCTGTCAGGAGTCCTGGACACTGGCCGGTGCGTTGTCATGGAAACCGGCGTGAGTGGCAGCATGTTCTACTGTTGAGTTTTAAAAAAAATATCTTTAGTTGAAGCTCACACTGCCTATAGAATGTATTAAACATTCATAACACATGGCCAACTTGCTCATAAACCATCTGTAGACATTTATAAATGCTTAAAACATCATCCCTTAGCAGTTGTCCTAATTGTCCAACTATTATATATGGCTTATTAATGAATTTACAATTTGGTAATTCATATATTTTGATTTATACATTGCTAAATACTGCTTATTAACAAATTAGGTCTCCAAATGAAGTTCTTAAAGCTTATCCTTGGACATAACTAGGTATTAAATTATTTCAGACAGGGTCAAGCATTACCATTATAGTAGCATAGCAAGTTCCACAACTATCAAGATAGTGACATTATTCAAATGTCACACAAACCTTACTAAACAACAGGATAAAGCAAAATCCCAGATGCTGCACTATGAGAACAAACTTTGCCTCCACCAAAATCTGTTTTGTAGAAACAGAATAGAACAGAGCTAGTCATTAGCATGATAATATCTCAGGACCGGGGAAAGCAGTAGCGCATGCAGCGAAGAGGCTCTCAACACGCACAACTCGAAGAAAAAAAGCGCTCGGGGCGCAACTCAAGAAAATCAGTAAGTAGGCCGGTCATCAGCATAACAAAACCTGATGAGCTATTTCAGCGCTGGCCATGGCCAAAAGCTTTCCGCCTGAATGAGGAGTCGTAATGGTAGCTCGGCTTCCATCGTTATCCCACGTGCTGTAGGCTGCTATTTTCTGATTTAAACGGCACGGTTCGGAGCGGACATGCTCCAGGCGGCTGCAAGGTGTTTGCATGGTAAGTTTTTCTGCCGCTGCACGTCTTCTTGGAGCTCTGATCAAGTGCTGCTTGTTCTTTCTTCCTCTCGTTGTCCCTGCCAGTTATCCACAGTCTTCACATTCTTCATTGCTCTCTCACAAACCTTAATGTATCGCTTTTGGCTAAGAAAGCCTCCCTGGTGAGATATAAGAAATAAACTAAGTAGTAGGCTATAAATTGCAGGTACCCCCTCCCACACACACACACACACATGCACACTACTATTACTATATGTGTTGTGCATTACCATTGACATTCCATTCACTGTAACATTAGCTAAATAACGCTTTGTCTACCTAAAACCAACCCCGACTATAACCTCAATAATTAAATTGTCTTTTTGGCCCTTTTATTTGATTTTTGTTTAAAATACATTTTGTTACAGTCAATATCCCTGCAAAGCGTTATTGTTTTCCTATGGGCACAGGTCCCCACAAAGAGATAAATACATTCATACACACACACACACACACACACAATGTCTGTTCTAATATTTTTTACCTGCCCTTAGCCACCTTGGTTGTGGAGTGTTAACCAAGCAGAGAACCCCATTTCGGCTCATTTCAGGGACTGATTGTGTCTGTCACATCTGCGCAGCTTTGATCGCTACACTTCACCAGGCCACCAACAATGGCCATATGGACCATACCATTGGCCAGCGGGGTGGGGGGGTGGGGGATGGGGGGTAATGGTTGTTAGGTAAACACAACACATGAGATTAAGGAGGTTTTCAGCATCAAGCCCCATAACCAATAGCTCCATGTAGAATAAACGCAAAAAGTCGCACCCAAAAATACAGATCAGCTTTGGGTAGGTCCAACTCAGTTAAATGAATAAAAAGGGAACAGACTTGGTGCACAAGGCTACAACCCCTAACTACAACCCTCCAAGTATGATGGATGGGATGGAGTGCAAATAAAATTTGAACAATAACAGAGAATATGTAGGTATTTACTTCCACAAGTGTGCTCCCTTAAATAGAACCTGCACACAGTACCAGGCTTGTGTTCTGAGACACTTCGGCTGAGGGGGTTGTGTTTCCGACAGTTGTGTGCCTTTTGTTTCTGCCCTGGCGGTGAGGGTGGTGGAGGTATAGGATGCAGCGGGCGGAGGTACGGATGCGTGCCACAGCACAGGAGGGCGTAGCTGCTCATACAGTCCCTGGGTCTGTTTGTGAATTCCTCCCCGTGTGTAACAGCGCCACTTGAACATTAATTTTTCTTTCTACGCAACCACCGGAGCTGGTGCAGGGAGCTGCAAGGCTGGCGCGGTGTCAATGCCTCCGTTTGCCGATTGATTGGTTTGGGTCCCATGTCTGCTGGATAGCACTTTAAAGGCTTTTAGGGGGATGTGGAGGGACTGATGTCAATAAGCAGGACTATAAATGAAATATAGGATGTAAACACCCTGAGAAGACCATGTTCACTCCAGATGGGACTCTTTTAATGACACTAATTTTACTATTGATTTATGTGACTTCAGACCTGCCTCGACAAAGAACACCACATTCTTTTCTCTTTCACGGTCTTCTCTTTTTTATTTTTCAATTCCCTCTCTCATTTTCCTCCTCACTATCTGATTCTTTTTGTCTTCTTGTCCCTCTCACTTTCTCTCTCTCACTCATCAAATGCCACGTGTGTCTCTTTATGTCTCTCTGTCTCTTTGTATATTCTTTCCTATCACTTTAATTCCTTGCTTTGCCCACTGCGTTAAGCAGCACAGGTTAACGGCATGAATGTAGACTTGTCCACTGCAGATGCACTATAATTCCAAACTTTGTTCGGTAATAACCCCACATAATTCTGCCATGCCATATAACATTTCTACTTTGGCTGCTGCATTGTTTATAAAGCTTGTCTTTAAAAGGACACAGCTGGGCAGGGAATAGTTTGAGCGCTGCAGCCAAGGTATCTCATTTAGAGCAAAAAATGTGTTAAATGGGAATAAAAGCATTGCGTATCTTAGAATTTATGCAAAGATTATATCAGTTTATTGACGTCTGTATACTCTGGTAGATCAGCAGGACACGACTGATTGTACATGCACCATTTGTGATGAAATGGCCTCAGGGGTTTTTTGGGTGAACATTCTGAACGAATGCAGCAGTGTTTTTTTGGGCTGGAGGTGTGCTGGGTGACTTTATTGTTACCTTCCACAACACATGCATGTAGACGCAGGAGATCACCACAGCAACGACCATGCAAGACGAGATGGGACAGACCGGCAAAGAATGTGTAGGCAGCTAATCAATATAGAGCAATTGTTGACCTATATCAGCAGCTACACCTTCCTCCGCGGTGGCATCCATCCATACCTCCACCCGCCATATCCTATACCTCTTCCGCCACCACTGCCAGAGGAAGAAACAGAAGACACGCCTCCGGAATCGTCGGAAAGATTCTTCTCAATTTCACCAGGAAATGGTACTCAATCCCAATGTCGATACAGGACTCGGTGTGGTGGTATCTAATTATTAGAATTATATAACGTCCCCCAACTTATCCATTCAGTTCGTTACAGAATTGTGACAAACGCACGTAGCACTGATATGCCACTGTTTACAGCATAACATTAGACGCGGGGTAGAGTTTTTTTCACGAAGTTGTGTTTTAATAGCTAGTTATATTTTATTACTAATTTTCCTATTTGATAAGTGCAAGCACCTCCGGCTCATTCAGAGTTCTGCAGTAAATTGCATGAGGCAGTACTGTACCATCAGATCCTGGCACATGTCGGCCACAGCCAGCATCTCATAGTGGCGCCTGGCCTCGAGTTTATTATTGCAATAATATCACAGTTCTGTTACCTGTGTTTATGTAGCTTATGCTGTATTATTTTGTGGCATTACTGTTAGTGGTTTGTTTTTATTTTGTCATTAGTAGGTCAAAAGTGAATAAGGTGGAGTGATATAAATATTTTTTTAAATGTGGTTTCCCACTACTGATGCTCACAGAATTCTTATCACATTATGAGGTCCCAATTGCAATAAAGTTGTACCCTAATTAAGAGTTAAAATATTTATCAATGGCATTTAGTCAGTTGTAAAAGCAGCTACGTGTTATATTGTAGAATTTCTGGAAGATACAACCATACTTCTGGTGATCACCCACGCAACAGAGTTCAGTCTCCACCCATCGCCTGGACACCAGACATTGTGTAGAGGTCCATGTCAGACATTGTCTAGAGGACCATCCTAGACATTTTGTAGAGGTCCGTCCCATACATCCTGTAGAGGTCCGTCCCATACATCCTTTAGAGGTCCATCCCAGACATCCTTTAGCAGTCCGTCCCAGACATCCTGTAGTGGTACGTCCCAAGCACACTTATTTCTAGGCCCCTCTCATGATGTTAAGCATCTTCACAGAAAGTTTAGGACTTCTACATATTAATGGAGTTTTTAATCATTTTTTATAGTCAAACATTTAAAAATGGGATCATCAGTTGTTTGAAGAGTTAGCTGATTTTGTTTGCTTGCTATATAGTAACATTATTGTCATAGTTTCGAAGAGGTAGCACACAAACCTTTCTGTTTGTATCACTGGTGTTCTTATGAAAAATCGGGTTGAAAAAAAATCCTACATTTTGCGATGGCTCATTAAGTGATTCACATTTCCCATTATACCACGGAGTTATCCAAAGGTAATTGTACCATAGACGTAATTCCATTGTAAGTAATTTCACCCTACATTAGCTTAGCTGTTTCTTTTAGTAATAGAAAACGGATGATTGATAACACATATCTCCTTTATTCAATCCGGCACCATTGGATAGTTCTCTAACATTATGTAATATAGAAATATAGCAAGAAACTTCCCAACAAACACAGATCAATTTTTGAATCTCACTATGTGAACATTTGCGGTATTGATTCGCTTTCTGTACCAACATTACTCAGAATTTTTTTTTTTCTGTTTTGAGACAGTGAAGCTAAGTGAAAAAGATGAATTTCTAAGAATAGTTTATTTGCATTTATGCCAACAGCATTTAGCAAATGTTTTTGTCCAGTGTGAGTTACAGAAGTACCTTGTTGCCTCCATAGAATCTCTCCATATGCTGATGCAAAAAGGCCAGCATCTAAGCACGCCCTCAAACTACAGCCTTATTAAAGTCAGGGAGTCAGTTTTGTATTAATTGTGTGTGACATTTATTGTAATGTTTTATGATTAACATTACTAGGTGCAAGGTTAGAGGTTATTTAAGTGCCTTTTGAGGATGTGTGTCTTCAGTCTGGGACTGTACACACAGGCAGGGGAAGTTTATTCGACTGTCCAGATGCCAGCATAGGGAAATCCTTGAGTTGGTGTCCCTAGTCTGACCTACAAAAGATTTAGAGGCTATGTTAAATGTTTACAACAAAGGAATATTAAAAAAATTAAGTATGATGTCAAAGTTGACCATTCTGAGCCTGTAAGAATGTATGGTTTCATAATGATTATTTAAAAAAACTAGACTGTAGGTTTCTGTGAGTCAGGTACAGTAGGTATTCTGTTGTTCTATGAAAGCTATCTCCAAAATTAGTATTTTACAGATGTCTATTGTAGTTTATGGTGTGGAACACAATACATTATCCATTTCTTTA
The DNA here is from genome assembly GCF_041902795.1 of Electrophorus electricus. Classification (NCBI taxonomy): domain Eukaryota; kingdom Metazoa; phylum Chordata; class Actinopteri; order Gymnotiformes; family Gymnotidae; genus Electrophorus; species Electrophorus electricus. The sequence goes on from NC_137507.1 coordinate 17,837,937, forward strand.
GCAAATTAGTCTACTTTAGTTGGATATTTGACTCCCAGAATCATAACGGTAATCTTCAAAAACAGTGCTGTGGGACTTGAGACTTCCAGATTTGTCGCCAGTTTTTTTTCTCTCCCTCTAATTTATTCCCCCACATCCTCCCTGGGATTAATGTTTTAAACTGGAAACTTTTTTAACTACAAAGCCTCTAGTGGCCAGGAATTATTCATAATAGCTCAGGCAAGGTTTAATAAACCATCAACATCTTAAATACAAACTTGTTTTGAACATCTGCCTTTGTCCTCTTGTTGTTCATATTCACAAATGGCAATTCCCCATTTCTTAAGCCAGAGAGGACAGCAACTCTTTGAGGTTCCTGTAGAATATTAAAATCTATCTTAGAAAGTGCAAATTATAATTATAATTATATACTGTATTGGTCTTATTGTAAAATCTCATATGGGACTATATATAGTAGAGAAAATACAGCCCTGGGCGCATGCGCACTCTCTCTCTCACACACACACACACACACACACACACACACACACACACACACACACACACACACACACACACACAGGCATTTATCTCTGCAAATGCAGACATGCCATTGTGAATTGCTTTATTTTTCAGCATGCTGAATTCCTTCAGCTATGTTATTTCTGCGCTGAACCAAGGTTAGCTGAAACTCACTCTCTCAGGCTATCCTACATCCATGAGCGCTGCATTCTGCATTCCAGAGTTGACTAGTTAGATTTACAATATCTTATGCCACCCAGGAATTTATAAGCTGTTTATCTGGCCAGTGTGTGTTTACTTGCATGTACATGCACTTCATACATAAATCCTAATACAGATAACCATTAATCAAATCAAAATAAGGAAGACTTTTTGCATTTTAATGTTGATATCTTGTGAGCTCACTAGAATAACTCAATGATGGGGAGTTGAAGCATGGCAAATCTTTCAGCATGAACATTTTGCCCATGCATAGTTAGGAATTATTTCTGAACACTTGACAGTCTGGGCACTACAGAGCCCCACCTTCAGCATAACTCAAACTGTGTGGGAACACTTGGGAAAAACATAAATAAAAGCCGTCAAAAGAAGTTAATCATGGAGACACCTTTTTTGTTGTTTAAACAAATATTTAGACTTTTTTTTCCATTTTGTGGCCTAAGACCTTAGTCCAGGTCTTTATATCTGCTCAAGTCTATGTAGGTTGAGGTTCCAGGTCTTCATATTACATTTAGCTGACAGTCTTATCCAAAGCAACTTACAAATATGAATGAGTACAACTTCAGCAATTGAGGGTTAAGGGTCTTGCTCAGGTGTCCAAAAGCAGCACATTGGCAGTGATGGGGCTTGAACCAGCTACCTTCTGATTATAAGTCAAGTACCTTAACCGCTGAGCTCTAAGCAGGTTGAGGGTGTAGGTCTTTATATTCGGTCCAGTCTCTGCAGATTGAGGTTTCAGGTCTTCATATCCGGTCCAGTCTCTGCAGGTCTATGCAGGTTGAGGTTCCAGGTCTTTATATACAGTCCAGTCTCTGCAGGTCTATGCAAGTTGAGGTTTTATGTGTTTTGTGTTGGATCTTCTCGATCAGCATTAAAAGGGGGTAAAACGAAAACAGTGAAAGAAAGATTTCGTGACAGTAAACGCACATTCCCGTCATGTAAAGTGCAACATGTAGTGGTGTGAAGCTTTCACCTTTCTGCCTGTATGCTTGGCAGGAAAAGCAAAGATTCCTCACTGACGTTCTTCACGAGGTGATGCTGCTCGATGGGTTGGCTAGTTCCCATCCCATCTCCCAGGAGGTGTTTGAAGCAGCCGACATCGACCGAGTTTTCGACTGGATCGCCTACAAGAAGGCAAGGGTCTCTCCTGCATGTTGTCGTTCACCTCAGTTTGGCAGAATATGGTTTCATAGTTTTAAACATCGATGTAATGTTTTTTTCCCCAGTTTCTACCGTGTGCTTTTCTGACACGGCCGGTATTTATGCACGGCTGCCGTGGGAACAGGGGCCACATACAAAACCAGCAGCACACCTGAACGTTAAAGAAAAGATTAATTAAGAGAGGGTCGCCATTTTCTATGCTGGCTCTCTCTATATGTGACCTGTAGATGGGCTTTGCTACCGGTTTTTTCAATAAAACTAATTTTTGTTTGGCTGGGTTGAACACCTGGGGTTACTCTAATGTTTCACGTACTCTAAGGAGTTATGAATTAATCATCCAGGAATTCTAAATGAAATCATTTTCATTTTGTGTATCCCCCTGCAGATACCAAAGAAAAATAGTTCAATTAAAAGAGTGGATTTTTATATGAATGAGTGAGAGGAATGGTTTGAATAAAAAAATAAGCCACTGGCTTCAGGGAACAGATATACAAAAACAGTTTGGCTTAAATATTTTTAATCACCCCTCTTTCTCTGTCTCTCCTGCTCTCTCTATCTTTCAAACATGCTCACACATGCCCTCTCACTTAGACACGCACACCTACACACACACACACACAGAGAGAGAGAGAGAGAGAGAGAGAGAGAGAGAGAGAGCCTCCCTTTCTTTAAAATTCAATACATTTTGTGTAGCATACAAGTGATATACCAAAATATGCAAAATCAAGTTAAAACCATACCGGGTGCAACCTACAGCCCTTCTTTAGCTACCTTTTTGCCCTCTGTTTTATCAGAATGACAGCTGTTCTTTTTAATGGTATTCTTTCAAGCTCTTTGTCATCTCTTTATCAGACAGTCCATTCTGACATAAGTAAAGTCTGTAGTCTACCCTTGTATTTCTCCCGTGCCCTTAGACTCCCTGTCAGTGGTCCTTCCAGGTGTCAGTCAAAGTGAAAATCCCACCTTCTCTCACTCCCGCTGGTCCCGAGGTGTCACTCTCTGCGCCCGTCTCAGGGCGGAGAGATAGTCAGACAGATTCCCTTATCTCCCTCTGCATGACTTCACAGAGCCTCAAACTGCACACTCGCTGGGAATGACGTGGCCCCCTGGAGCGCTACGAGGACGTGATATTTGTCTGATAGCAGGACTCAAGGACTGAAATCAGATAGGGACCCATAACAATGCAAGCTGTCAATGTCCCCATGTCTGCTGAACGGATGCAGCCACAGAAACAGTGTGGGACACTTGACAGCCCTGTTTGATATCCAGTGCTGCATATTAAAAAAGTAACGATCTGTTATTTTTTTTAACCTTTAAACAGTATACTCGAGTCATTCAAAAAAATAGAAAATAAACGAAACAAACTGCAATCTCTCTCTTCTGAATTATGCATCTAAAAATATGGGAAAACAAACTCAATTGCACATTCTTAACTATTACTAAATCATGCCTTTGCTTTAAAAAGCATGTTCTTAGGTGACATTTCTCTTACCCTGTACCTGCAAACATATGGAGTGGGAATGAGTGAGTGCGTCCAGGTGCTCTCTGTAAAGGCTTCAGTGCTAAATTAACAGATGAATGACAGGAAGGCCTTGTTTTATTGGAAGGATGATATGAGTATCATTGCTAATGAACTGGAGGTCATGATGGCATGTCTGTGTGTTGGCGTGCAGGGAGCAGCTCTCATCCGCATGCTGGCCAATGTCATGGGACAGCCTGTATTCCAGCGAGGCCTCAATGTAAGCAATCAACCATCTCTCTCTTTCTTCTTTATATATATATATATATAGACACACACACACACACACACACACACACACACACACACACACACACACACACACACATATATATATATATATATATATATATATATATATATATATATATATATATATAGACATACACACATACACACACACACACACACACACACACACACATATATATATAGACATACACACACACACACACACACACACACACACACACACACACACACACATATATATATATAGACATACACACACACACACACACACACACACACACACACACACACACACACACACATATATATATAGCATACATACATACATACATACATACATACATACATACATACATATATATATAAAATCTGTTAACTTTATTCTTTCAGGATTTTAAAATCCAACAGTCACATTTTTTTCTCCTGCACTTTTCTATTAGCCTTAAGATCTCAGAAAATGAAACTTTCTTACAAAGATGTTTTTTTAAATGATACCTTCATTTTTTTTAATCGCCTTCCCGTTTACTGACTGGCGACGTCTCATTCCCTGGCGCTAATGTGAGTTTCTCACGTTGGTTTTTAGTGCCTCCTTGGCTGTAACGCAGCCATCTACTTTACATGAGACATGAAGCGTTTTGCCGTCACGTGTGCCGAAGTTAACGCTCAAGACAGCAGCGGAGCCGAAAAGAAAATCGGGCTACCTGACATGCGGCATTCACCACAGTTGCTGAGTTCACAACCTACATGGAGTTAATGTTTCTGCCACGTATGCTTCTCGTGCGGCGAGAAGAAAACACTGCCACATCGTTACTTTTCACACCCACACGTGATGATTGCGGCGAGCCAGTGGCTGCGCTATAGACGGAGAAGAGCAGGCTGGCAGGCTTTATTAAACGCATCCGTGTTCGGGGCACGTTGATGCAGGGGGGACATGCTTTTCGCCCAGGCTCATTTTTCCCAAATAGCGGGACAATTGTAGAGATGGGTTGGGATGATTTTCGGGGACGTGGATGGCTGTTCTGCCTAACTTCCTTTTTAAATTCAGATTCAAATACATTTGTATAGCGCTTTTTTTCCTTCTTTTTTTTTTTAACCACAGGCATTGTTACAGATCGGCTTTACAGAAAGCAGCTTTACAGAAAATCTGGGTCCAAGCATTAAATGAGCACGTTAGAGACGACAGTGGTAAGAAAAGTCCCCGATGAGCTAGAGGAAGAAGCCTTGAGAGGGACCAAGGTGTAGAAGGGGAAGCCACCGTCTTCTTGTCAAAGTCATATCACGAAATCAATAAAGTTGCTTATTGCAGTATTCTGTAGCTATGAATAGAGAGTTAAGAAATGACTAATGAAATATACAAGAATAGACAAAGAAGCCAAGTGAGAGTGATCGATAGGTAGGAGTATTCAGCTTCATCAGTGAGAACAACTGAGTTCTAGTTTGAATCTGAACAAGAAACATCTAAACACACTCTAGCAGGACTTCTCAGGGAGGTGGTGATGAGTTATTCACTAAAGTCTCCATGACGCCCCGTAACAGTTGTCAGTCTCATCAGGAGGGTCAGCGGCACATGCGGATGAGCATATCGGGCACAGCTGGAGGGTCAGCGGCGCATGCTGGCGGCCGAATGGTGGCCACGCTGGTCCAGCGGACGGAGTCTCCTTCAGGGTCAGGCTTGCAGCAGTGCCAGGACAGACAGGAGGAGAAGTTACAGCTAGTTAGCTCTGTTTGGAAACGCACTGGACAGATGCACGTGAGCAGCAGAGTGCAGCAGAGACTGCGACAGACAGCTAGAACAGACGACCTCAAATGGGAGACACTGAAGGCTGCACAGGTGCAAAAGGGCTTCCTGAGACATCAGCTCCGCTCTGCTCCAGCATCAAGCAACCTGTGTGAACGCACAAGAGCAGCCCACAAATGTCCACGAACCCCAAGGTCTGCACCATTTATAGTAACAGGAAGACTCATTTACAATCTCAGGACTAAACAAATAAGTTTTCAAGCAATATTTAAAAACTGAGACTGTGTCACAAACACTGACTGAAAGGTTATTCCAAAGCTGAGGCGCTTTGCCGCGAAAATTGACTTCCACACAGTTCTAGACAGAGATAATAGATAATGGGTACCTTGGGAGCTCACACAAGTACTGACGAGAAGGTCATTTAGCGCTTTATACATCAGCTGCAAAACTGTGTAATCAATACAGATTTTGACAGGCAGCAGGTGTAGTGCTGATAATGTTGGAGTACCATGGTCAAACTTTCAGGGATTTTTTTTTGTATGGATTCTAGCAGCCAAGCCTCTGGACTCACTGAAGCTTGTTTACTTACTGTGACATCTGTTTAATGGGGTATTAGTCCAATCTTGAGGTAATAAAAACTAGAATTCATTTTTCAGCTCCATGTGAAGTACACTTTTTCATTTTGCAGTAAGATGAAAGATGATTATCTTAGTAATATTGTCTATGTTGCATCAGAGGTCAGGTCAGAATCAATTTTGAGGCAAAGGTTTTTGACAGTTGTATCTGGTACAATAGAAAGGATATTGATATTTAGCATTAATTTACACAGTTAGTTTTTAACATCTTTAAGGCCAAGAATTAGGACTCTGTATTATGTTATGGCCTATATGCAGACTGAAATTTATTGTGTATGTGATTCATATGCAAGTGTGAGTTTAGCTCACACAGTAATCTCCAAAACCCTACATATAAAAGGAGAATTTGAAATAGTTCACAGAGATTGAGATTACATTTCTTCGTCAGAGGCTTGGTTACCGCTACCATAAAGGTTTTTTGGCTATAAGAGTTTCCTATTGTTTGAAGAGGATTGATTGTTTCTGGTAACATTTTTTTTTTCAGTGGCTTTGTAGGAATTGGATGAACAAAAATGAAAAATTTGGAGGAAATCATTTTAACTTTTTTTAGAGTAAAAAAATTACAACCACTCGGCTATAATTACGTGTGGCTTAGAGTCTTCATTGGTTGTGTATCAGATTTTGTTTGGATTAATAGACAAATCATTAACAGTATAAATTATTAGTATTATAATTATCAAAAAAAGTCACTGTTGCTTTTTTTGGTTCTTGTCTAGTTCTTGTCTGGTTTATTGGTTTTATATTATCCATCTCAGGGGAATTAGCTGGTGAGCTAAACGCAGCTGACAAAACTGAAAGGTTGTTAATAGAATTATGCACCACTGTGAGTGGATGAACATATACTGTAATTAAGATGAAGTTCAAATGAGACAAGGTAATGATCAGAGATGACTGTAGTCTGAGGGAGAACATTGTGCTATTCGTGTTGACACCAAGTCAAAATTATGCCAAGTGTATGATTGCTGTTGAGTAGATCCCATTATGTTCTGTGTAAAACCGAAATAGTGAATAACCAGAGTAAAACCAGTGCTGTTCTCAGCGAGCCCAGTGCTATATCAAAATGATACAGATGATCATTGACAGGATTCAGCCAATTCCTGTAAGAGCTAACAGTACGGCTGTGGTGGTCTATGAATAGTAATTAGTGACAATGAGAAGATTTGTAGCCAAATCTTTCATTTTCAGACAGAAACATTCAAAGACAGCTTGTAACCTGTTTTCAGATGAACACCTAGGGCATTGTTATAGAGGGTGCCTTCCCCTCTGCCATTTAAATGAGGCCTGTGTATATTTTTGTACCCTGTGGATATAGCTTCATTAAAATACAAATCTTCTGATCTGATCCACGTTTCTGCAAGCCTGATCAAAACGTCAATCGTTACATTGTATTCAAGGACAGCTTTTGATCTGAGAAATCTTATATTAAAACTGTTAATTTTAGGTCAAAGATACTGTCATCACAAATTGATTAAAGTAATTTGTTTATTATTTTGCTAGCACTAACTTTGCGAGGTTTTCTGAAATGAATTTTTTTTTCTTTGACTTGAGAAATTGGTCTCAACGGAATGGGACCTAAGTGGCATCTCAAGGCAGCTAGTAGACGAGCAGTTGGGTTTGTCTGCCTCCCGGCCTTCATCCCAGTTCATCAGTGGCTGTCTGTTCTATCTAAAAGCCTGGCCCCTATGCTATGAGAAATGAGAGCACCACCCTCCCACGAAGCGCTATGAAACAGGCTTGCCCTTTAATATAGTTCATTAAGCCTGTATTGTTTTCTGAACTGCTCTTGGACATCAAACAGTTTAGTGACCATATCACATTGTTGGTTTCGTCGCCAAGTTGCACTGGGATGAGGCCAGAGTGTACTACTGCAGACGACATCACCCGGGCTAATTTAAACACCTTTTTAATATTATTCTTTAACTTCGGATTGCTGCAGGCGAATGTCATTAGCACCTACTTGAATAACTACAACTAAACCTACGGTTAGCTGATATCTTCAGATTTCCTGTTATATCCAGCACCTTGGCTCCCGGTATATAGCTAAGTGCTGCTAATGCCCCTAAAGGAGAAGCTATTTTCACATGCTGATTGCCTATTCCCCGAGCACATTCAACAGGCTTCTCGCTGAGGGGGGCAAGCCTATTGGACGGAGAACTCGGAGAACAAGTGGGGCTCAGGGAAAACTGTAGTTCTAGCTTTACCACTGTACTGCTGAGACACCACCCACTGGCCCTCTGCCAGAGATCTCACTCTCTTGACCAATTGGAGCTTCAGCAGGTCTGACACACCCTTTCTAACCTTGCTCTTCTCAGACGTCATCCATTTAGTGATCTACATCAGAAAACTAATCTGCATTTCACTGCTAAACATGTTCAACTCAGAACAAACATATACAGCATTTAGCAGACATGGTACGTGTGCTTCCTGGGAATCAAACCCATAACCCTGCTGCTCTAGCAGGTGTATAGTGTCCAATGTCTGTAAAAATGACTCAGCTAGAGACTAGTACAGAGTAGAAAGCACCAAGTGATTTTAAACGCCCTTTCTGTTTGAACCATTTCCTTTCCTATTTTTTTCTTTACCCAACTTTTCTCCCCCTTTTAGCCGCTGCCACTTCCCACTGTGATCTAGGTGTAACCCCGGTACCAGGGGCCTAATGCCAGCCTGGCAGACTGAGAGGCTAACAAACGCTTCCTCATGTGAATACAGCTTACACCCCTTTTCAAGGTGCTCTTCTTATAATGTCGCTGGATAATCTGAGATGTTTTAACTGCATGATCTGCCCAAAATTGCTGGCATCATTTTAGTTAAGAAATGGAAGGGGAAATTAGTTTGTCCTTCCCACCCGGAGAGCAGGGCCAATTATTTGCTCTTGGACTCCCAAATGTGCCATGCGCTATCACCCACAGTGAGACCCACAGTCTCATGACAATAGGCTAAAACTCTATACAGATGCGTGTTTCAACTATTTAAAAAAAAAGAACATCCACCTTTGCTTCTCCTTGAACTGTTTTTTAACTTCAGAAAAACAAACACATCCAGTTTTGCCCTGTGCTGTTCCCGATCGCGTGTCTCGCACTCAGCAGATGAGCTCAGGTCGCGGGAATTAAGGATGTTCTTTAACGCCGGGGCTCAGGAGCCGGTCGGTCTTTGTTGTGCTGTTTGTCATGTTAGAGCGACTCTGGCAACACCACCTGTTCTGTATGGCTGTGGAAAGGAAGAGAATGAGTGAGAGAGCAGGAGAGAAAGGGAGGATTGTCGGCCAGCTTTCGAGATCTCGGCTTATCTCACTACTAGTGCTTCTGACGTGAGCAGATGCCAAATCTCATAATGCTTTTGACGGAGGAGAGAGGTGATCAGTTCGGGAGATGCCATATGCTATTTGAATAATGCTAAAACCTTCACTCCTCCTACATGAAGTCTTCAGGAGATTACCCCTACATGGGGTAGCTATGGCAGAAAACTACTGAGCACATGATCTCTCCACAAACACCCACATGCTAGTAAAAACAAGACATCTATTTACGCGCATCCACCGAAGAATTTTGCAGTGCTGAGCAAATGTAGCAAGATTGTGGGCCAGATTCATAAAACTTCACAGGAGCCACACTACACCACGTAAAATGTGCAACACGGTGCTGATAATTCACCTATGCCTGGGGTTAAAGCAGGTCAAAATCAACATATTATCATCCGTATTGAAGAACCATGCCAATACACCAATGACTAAGCAACCAAGTCGTGAAACAAGCGGTACGCAGAAAACTGCCAGATAAATATTTAATGCATTTGTAACTAACCAGTGTGGAAAATACACAGCTGCAATGACTCGAAGTCTTAAGATAGGGAGACTGCATTTGGTTTTCAAAACAGGGTGAGACGGGAGGTGTGGGGCTGGACACATATACATAACCATTATTAACCAGTTCATTTACTGCAGGACCAATAACAATTGTCTTCAGAGTATATATGGCCAGTATATCCTATTTGATTTATAGTGAACAACTGATTGGAGAGCAATAACAAAAATATACGTAAAAAGTAATACATATACATATATATATATATATATATATAAATTCATGGTCACTGAATAAATGAAAATCAGATGCCATGAAAATACCTTCTTCACTAAAGACTTCAATAGATGTGTGCCCTGGCACTTCCCTGAAGATCTAATCTGTTATAGATACAAAAATGGCATTTTAGCAAGCATGTGAAATCCATGTGGGAGTCTAGTGTAATACATATTTCCAAATAAACTCTGACTACTTCACATCTATAATTCTGTCAGATGTATTTTTACATTCTGTTTTATACTGTTTTATTAGACTTACAAACCTAAAAAGTAATTTAACCGTCATGTAGGTGGTGAGGTGTGAGGGTAAGGAGACTGATTTTTGTGCATATTGTTTGAGAACAGAATCCATTTATCATTGGACAGTTTCATGTGTTATTTTTTGCGAAGCTTTCTTCTGTCCGAATCACTGTCATATGCAAATTAGGACAAAAAAGCGGTAGCACAACGGAAAAATAAGCCAGCAATCCACATTTATGAATAGGGAACATGTCAGTGCAGTGCTATTTGCTATAGTCAAATTAAATCTGGCGGTAGGTTTTTATGAATTTGGCTCTATAGCTTTAGAATATCATTAACTGCTAACAGAAACGCTAGCTATTCATTTCCAGTGACACTGGGACAGATTATTACTGCATAAATAAATGGCATGGCCGCAGCGTGTAGGAACTGTTAGCCTAATGGCTCCTGCCTGCGACCGCCCGGATGTAGCCTGTATTATCACAGCATGGTTCAAAAGCAATTTTTTAGAAAGCCTTTTGAGGTTCCATTAAAAAAAGGAAAAGAAAAGAAAACGCTACAGTATAAAGAATTCTTTCCTCTGCAATGATGCCGTAATCAGCATGCATTCAGTGAAACCGCGGTAATGATCCAGGCTACGGCGCCAAACCACGTGTGTGGAGCATACCTGCTTGTCCCTGCTTTGTTCAAGATTCAAGTCTCACCTGTCACAGGGAGGTTGAGGACCCATCACCTTTCACATTCCTGGCGAGGGGACGGAAATGGCTTGGGTCATTGCGTTGTCTTAACGGATTGCTTTCTGGCTAATGCAATTTCGTGCAGTTAGGGAAACAGGCGAGATGGGGAAAATGAAAAACTCCCCAATGCGTTGGTCTGCTTTGTATGTTGTAAGTGTTGGTTTGTTTATTTTAACACTAGTCACATTTTCACTAATGAAGAAAGTATTTAAAATGTATTGTTTTTCTGTTCCGTTTTGCTCCTGAGAGACACAGCTACATTGGTGTATTCATTATTTATACACACATTACAGGTTTAGATTTGTGTATTTTCCGTGTACAGTACATACTGGAATTGGAGACCTTACTCATTGTATCTGTTCCAAGAGCCTTTTTTCCACTGTAGACTAAACAGCCACCCCATGAAAACCCATATTAAAGTTTAGTAATACATTCACCCCATGAAAACCAATGCTAAAGTTTAGTAATACATTCTTTAATGGGATGAACCTCAAGGTGGGCTTTCAAAATGTACAGTTTGATTCACTGTAGAGATATGAGGTTTGTTAAAAACTCCTGTGGAGTACATAAGCATAGTTTGATAAGGGCTCTGACATCAGATTTCATCAAATCAAACAGACCGTGCTACTTTACCTCTGCTGCATGAAACTAGAATGGATTTTCATAGTCTAATTCCAGGAAGTACAGTTTACTGTCTTCTGTACCTTTAGTACATTTCCTTGTCTGTTTTCCCTCCTCTATTTTAGTTATATATCTAAAACGTTGGGTAGTGGATTGTGGATTTCCTGTATTTTTCTAGCCTGTCAGCATAAATAGTCAATGCTCATGCATTGTCACAGGTCTTTAAGCGAGAAATTACTTGCTCTTTTTTCCTCAGTTCTGGGTGTTTCAAAGCTTTGAGAACCATCTGAGTTTTGTGAACTACAAACTGTAGACATGAAAACTTCGCCTCCAAAACAGTATGCGTAGAAATTACGGCTCTGCCCCACCTCCCCAGAGCTCCACAGTTCTAAGACAATCTGAAAATTGGGAAAAATGTAAATTACCCAACATGATTTTTATACCTAAGAGGCCATCCATCCGTTCTCTGAACCTACAGGTTCTTGACATTTATTCTGTCTCACTCTTTCCTCCCTCTCACTCCTGCCTCCCTCTCCTTCTGTCATCTCTCTCTCTCTCTCTCTCTCTCTCTCTCTCTCCCTCTCTCCCCTACTCACCATTCCTCTCCATTTTCTGCATAATTAAACCGAGCAGACACTCGCGCGCCGGCCTGCGTCCGTGTGCATTGCGTGCTCAAGTGCGTGCACATGGTGGACTCTGCTCGACTCCACGACCTCCATTAGCTCACCCCATGCTATGCAAGCGCAACGGGCCAGATGCTTGCGCAAGGCAGGTGTGACGCCCGCCAACAGCCAGGGGATGGGCGCTAAGTGGCGGGTGACTTTACTTTACAAGGTGCACCGTGGGAGTCAAAAACGGAGACCGATTGGCTCTAAAACAGTCGTGCGGTTTTATCCGTGTTCAAAGCTCCGCCCCCTTCCCGACCGCTCCTCCGGCGACCACGCGTCGCACTCCGCAAGGGGAAGGGGATGTCTGCCACCAACGCTGCTTCTCCGGCGGCCCACGCCGACAGTGCCCGGTGAAAGGACGAGGCGAGGTTCAAGCCGATACCTGGACCAGGGGCAAGGCGAGTCAGCCCTGTGCATGAGTGCTCCAGGTGGATCCGTGCTCCAGATACAGCCGGAATAGCCAGATAGGCCTTCATTCAATCTGCAAACATGATGAAGTAGTGTGAAGCGCGGGCGGTCAGCATTAAATCTCACTGTCCTTACCTCTCTCTGTACTCCTTTCTCGTCTGCTTGAGAAATGACATGCCATGGTACTCTCTAACTTTCATTTTTGTTCCCCTTTGAGGCTTCTCTCTCTCTCCCCTACCCTCTTTATCTCTCTCTCCATCTCTCTCCCTCCTACCCTCCTCCTGCTCTCTTTCTCTGCATCTCTGCATGTTCATCTTTCAGAACCCCCCCCCGTCTCTTCGTCTCGCTTTTCTGGTGATTAATGCAGAGAATAGATGAATGGAGCACCCTGCCAAAAGGTCTAGCTCAATAGTCTCAAAATTACTTTCATATTGAGAGAAGTGTATACATATTTCTCTTTAAATCTGTTTGGAAGGAACTCATTTAGGAGGATGACTAATGAATTATTTATGATGTACTCACACTCTTGTGTCAGAGATGCTTGCAGAAAATTCTTGTTTCAGTTCCAAGACAATTACTTGGATACTGCGATCAATCTTTTGATTTTCATCTCTAAGCGACCAGAATGTGCTGAATCATGGGCTTGGGCCAAATGTTGCTGTAATATCTGATTAAGTAGCATTCAAGATACAGGTCTATCCTAGGGAATGTCATAAGGAAATATGAGAATGCCTTCTTGCTTCTAATCGCACTGTAAATAAATTACATACATGCTGATCCCTGCTGAGTACATCAAAAATGTCACCCTCAGTCTCTCTATCTCTCTCTATGTCTAGCTCTCTTCGTGTGTGTGTGTGTTTGTCAGTATTTGCACTGAGCTTCTGGTCACAGAACAGCAGCTGTAGCAGAGGCTCCTCATTAAAAGATTCGACGAGGCCGTGTACACTGGAAAATGTCAATACACACACACACGAATGGAAACGCACGCACGCGCACACACACACACACACACACACACATAAAAAAAAAATGGCTCTGGGTGGTCCCTTGTTGCTATGCAAATGTATGCATATCAGCCCACTAGCTTGTTCCCCCTTTTCCCAACAGATAAGAGGATTCCAATTCAGTGAGTGAATCTCAGAGAGTCCACTGCAGGATCCGTAAACAGCAGTACCCCACTGTTTGAAGCCGGCACTGGGAAAACAGGATATGCTCGGGTGCAGCTGTGATAATTATGATTGGCAGTGACAGTGGGATTTGTTGGAATAAAATAGCTAAGGAAATGTTCTCTAAGTGGTGTTTAGGCTGCAGTTGTTGCTAAAAGAAATCCTTTTGTTTGTGAAGTACTAACAGTAGAATTAATTACTTCCTTGATACCGATATTATTATTGTTCTCCTTGGTTCTCCTTAGATCTATACCATTTATATACCTGTGTGTATGTGTGTGTGTGTGTGTGTGTGTGTGTGTGTGTGTGTGTTAAGACCATGGTATACCGGAGTGAACTCTAAATTGGAGAGGTTTATTTTTATAACCAGCCCCTTGCAAAAAGCATCACAGTCAAAATGACAATAACAGGCTTTGGCAGCCTGACCAGGGGCAAGAATCAACCTCATGGTCATTTAGCCTGCAGGCTGTGGTCAGCAGAGAGAGACATGGGGCGACAGAGACACAGGGAGAAAGTGAGAGAAATGGGGACACAGAGGGACAGATTCATCCTCTCCGTGCAGACATGGCCAGGCATTAAGTTGACATTTATGTGGCGTGAACCTTCTGGGAGCCGAGGGTGGACGAGCCGGGTCACGTCCGTGAGGCTGACCCCCGCGAGCCTTGGACGTCAGCGCAGCCTCTGGCGTTCTGGCAGCCCGGGCGGAGCTGCGACAAACTGCTGAAAGGTGGTGTGATGGGAAGACGAGAGGCAGGAGGAACGTGTCATGGCTGCTGAACTGTGGGGCTGTCATTGAGGTCTGAGTCGCATGGTGGTGGGTGGTCATTCAATAGTGGGGGCTAGGGAGCAAAAATGGGTTTTATCTAAGAAAAGGTTTTGTTGAAGCGTTTGTCATTTTCAGACACTGAGGGGCTATTGAGGAACTATATCATTTTGTGTGTCTGTGTCTGTGTGTGTGTGTAAGAGAAAGAGAAGTAGAGTGCACCTGTGTTCTTGATTGTGGTATCAGATGAGCTTTCAGGCTCCGAATTGTCCTGAAGGATTTTTATCACATTCTAAGGATAGTGGAGCCAGAAACAGAATAGTGTTTCGGTTGTTCCCTTTGTAATACGTGGCAGGAGCTCTTTCTGGGTTAAGTGTGATATAAGTGTACCAAAGGCCTCCAGGGTGTTATTGCCTCACCTGTATAGGATGTTTAAAGACACGATAGCCCCATTTCTGTGAGATTTATCTTGTTTCTGAAGTGGAGACACTCCGTCATATTCCGTTAATCGTGATTCTGCACAGAAGGCTACTGGGAACTCATTATTTCCAATTCACAGGCAGGTTTTCAGTTAAAGATTGTTTGTTTTCAATCTTTTTTTCCTCCCAGAACTCTTTCATGAAGTATTTTGTTGACTTTCCTTAACTCTGTGTCCTCCAAGTATGTTCTTTTTTGGTAGAGCCAATAATTTATTTCTTCCCCATGAATTTGTCATTCAAACATTTCGAAAGTTTGGTTTAATTTAGATTATTTAATTCATCTGCAAAGTCCCCTATCCAAACTGAGCTTCTAATTGGCCTTCTGATTGTCCTTCTTGAACTGACAGCCAATCACACCCAAACAGCTGCTCTCAATTTGCATACAGTGCGCTGCTTCTAAATCGGAAGGATTAACTATGGAATTGACTGGATGGTTCTAGTCAAGCCTCCAGAATCTGTTTTATTTATGCATCTTCTGCTGAGATGGTAAACCTCACCCCCTCTTGTGTTTTTTTGCAGGATTACTTAATGACACACATGTATGGAAATGCAGCCAGGAATGACTTGTGGAACAAGTTTTCTGAGGTAAGATTCCGATCATACAGTAGCATTTTTATGATTTGCCCCCAGGCCTAAAGCAGGGCGGCTAGAGAGAGGAGGTATGAAATTGTGGGTGCCCAAACTATTTATACCCCTCTCAGTCTCCTGGAGAAGCAGTGTTACACAGCCATTGCAGTATGTAGGTTAACTGTCCTTGCATGCACACACACACACACACACACACACAC
This sequence comes from Electrophorus electricus, assembly GCF_041902795.1. Classification (NCBI taxonomy): domain Eukaryota; kingdom Metazoa; phylum Chordata; class Actinopteri; order Gymnotiformes; family Gymnotidae; genus Electrophorus; species Electrophorus electricus. The sequence goes on from NC_137507.1 coordinate 17,853,910, forward strand.
ACACACACACACACACACACACACACTTTCCATGAATTTATGATGATTTATTTTCCCAAATAAGTATCTCCACCTTTTTCTTTCGTCTTCACAGCCAACACTGTGGAACATTCATGCAGAGCCAGGACAGTGAATAAATAAATAAATAAATAAATAAATAAATAAATAAATAAATAAATAAATAGAAGTCTGGCAAACTCTATGACCATAACTTTCATGATCAGGGATGGAGATCACGGGTGTCACATCCCAGCAGACTATTTCTAACCCTAGACCAAATGGTGTTAGTGGAGTTATATGGCCTGCCCATCACTGGGACCCAGATCTGGCCTGGGGTTTAACTATTAGAAAAAGATAATCTGAGGGTTTGCTCGGTGAAAGCACAAACACTCCTGTTCGCATTAAGGTGGGCATGGGTGCTCACACTTTTCCTGAGGCAAAACAAGCCAGGTGTATTTGCGTCTTGGACACGGCACTTCCGTTTCCCTCCAAGGCAAGTTCGGGGAATTTCACTCCTCTGAATTATGGAGCCAGATTATCAAGTCCATCTGTTTCCAGCCCCAAGTTGCAATACATGCTACTTTTTTGTCTGCTCGAGCAGAGCGAAGCTAGTCAGGTAGATCAGAGGCTGTCACAGTCCAGAAAGACGCGTGATAGTCCCCGCCGGTAGCGCCCTGCGCTAATCTCGGGGAGAACGTCATCTTAATGAGATTGCTTTCACAAAGTGTGGTCTGGAAAGTTTTGATCCATTTAACGAAACAGCGGGGATGTCTGATAGTTATTAGCATCTTTATAGGTGATTGTCAGCGGTAAGTGGATTTAGATACGAAACTCCCCCCCACCATCTACTCTGTGAGCTAAACTGATTCGACTCTCAATGCATGTGAAGGGCTTTGGCCAGGAGTCCTCCGTGCTGATCGCCCGTGTTCACCGCACTGACGAATATAATAGCGTTAGAGCCCCTGACAGGCCGTCATTTAATGAGTATGGATACGCAGCACATTCGTTAGCTCTTTGCAAAATCCAATTTGCGGCAATAATCTTCTTGCTCTTAGTGCCACAAAGGCTTTAGTCGAGCCTGCCACCAGCAGTCGGGCCAGCCTACGCTCCCTTTAATTATTTCTGCATGGCATTGTGGCTGGCTAAAAAAAAAAATAAATAAAGTCAGCCTCTCGGAAAATGATCGTTAGGGCAGGTCTGTGTTGCTCGTCATGCCTGAGAGGAAGTGGTGCAGGAGAGTTCCACTCTAAGCGCACCGTGAGTCATCGCCCAGTGAGGCAGTCTGCGGCACTGTATTCTGAAAGCTCGTCCCCAGGAGGTTCCTTGTTAATACTCACTGACCAAATCACTGAGGAGCTATTTTTATCACTAACCACAAAAAATCAAAAACATCTCATCAACCCGAGCGCATCTCACTCTCCACTCTTAGTACCCCCCCCCCCCCCCAGAGGTCTACGGCTGACTCGGTTCTACTGTGCTCTACCTCCAGACCCTCGCTTCGTTTTGTTTGACTTTACCCCCCCCCCCGTCCAGAGTGGGCACGGTATCCTGTTTACTGTGACTAAGAGAAGTTTCCATGCTCGACTGACCTGCCCGAGTGAATGTGTTCAGTATGAGGGACTCTGACAGAGTGCTTCGTCTCCTGCCCCCACTTCACCCTGCCAATCTGCACACTCCCAGAGCACCCCTGTACAGGCGCTTTCTGCCAAGGAAACGGTACACCAGGGCGATCCTTTCCCAATTTCATACATAAAACTCTGTCTACCTCTGACATGAAATTACACACTTCACCGGACGGCAGGGGACAGAAACGAGGCAAAGCTGAGGAAGGGATGTTGAAAGCATCTCATGGCGTCGTGTTAACAGAAACCTTTTGATTTGGAAAGAAAAAGCTCAAATGAAATGTTTAAAAGTTCTATTGGACAACTTTTCTGAATTGTATTTGTGATATCCAGTAGGCTGGGGTTTCTATCCAGGAGGGTAATTGCCCCATCTCTGCACAGAATCAGACCGGGCAAATGATTGACAGGCCATCTCAACCGATCACTAAAATATCCCCATTATTACCCAAAACATGGGAATGAAAAGCAGAGCCTGGTATGTGCGTGCGTGCGTGCGTGTGTGTTTAGACCAGTGACGCAGACGCAGATGGCGGGAAAAGGGGAGAATTTCACGGCAGCAGAGTGCTATAATCTATGTGATTTCGTTAGCACTCTCCTCTCCCACAAATGTGCAAAGAGAAAACAGCAGTTCCACCGCACTCTGCTGGATCTGCGGCTAAGGACTAATGAAAGGTGTCTGCTGTGCGGTTAAGAAATCTCAGAGAATCGGGCGTAGCAGGCGGCTGCGCTGCAGCGACGCCCCCACCCTTACAGTTGTAGGTGTGGCGGGTGGAAGCACCATCACCCACCCAGCATGCTTTTAGAGACCCCCGCAACCGAGGCTGATAGCTGTGTATCTGCCTCCCCCCGGCCCACGGAGTGCAGCGGATTTCTGGTCCATGCGCAGGAAGTTCTGGCCAGCGTGAAGAAAGCGGGTCTTTACTGGAGTAACAGTGGATATAATGATGTAATGAAACTCACACACAACTGCAAATCCAGAATATATTGAGGCATTTTTCACCAACATTTCAATACATGGACAACTCGCACAACAGGTAATGTGCCAGACTCCCGACGCAACAGATACACTGCAGTTTTGTTGAAATGTTGTGCAGAAGGCAGATACAGCAATGCTGCCGTGTTTATTTATTTATTGTTATGTATTTTTTGTGGTTATTCTTTTGCGCAAGTGCACATTCCCAATCTGGCAGGGTTTTGGTAAGGTTGGAGGTGGAGGAGCAGCTGAGGTGATTTCAGCATTAATAACTTATTCATACAAGCCCATTTGTGTAGGTGAAGCCAGATAATAGCAGGACAGAATAATCCGCTTTCCATATTACTGGGGACTATGTTTATATAACACTGATAAGAGACCTAGTACACACAGAGTACGAGGTTTTCTAAAGCTTACGCCTGCACCCACAACTCACTAAAGCTTTGTCCCATGTCGTTAATTCGAACTGAACGCCTCCTAATCAAGAGCAAGGGACTTCTGTTTGTTTGCTATGCAGTTTGTTCATGAACAAATTATATGGTAACTTGCAAATTGAAAGTAAATCAATAAGGTACTTGTCTCCGGATCGTTGGGTGTTTTTAGAGAGGTGACTAACCAAGCCTCCCCACACTCAGATTAGCCATGTCATTTTGTGAGTGGGGTGGGCAATTTGCAGCCTTGTGCGTGGCATCCTTTCAGATTACAAAAACTGAATTATTATTGATGTGAAAGCTCGGCATATGGCAGAATCACGGGAGGGTGAGGCAATCTGTTGCTTGGTTGCGTCTTGTGATATTTGTTCTGTGTTGGAAGCAGGAAAAATGGGCACACGTAAGGATCTGAGTGACTTTGACGACGGCCAAATTGGGACGGCTGGGTGATCGTCTCCGAAACGGCGGGTCTTGTCGGCTAGCCCGCCTGGTCAGACTCTCCAGAGAAAAGGGTTCACACTGGCTGTCACAGAAATGTGTCGGAGCGTACGGCGCCTCGAAGCCTGCTGCGTACACTGCTGTGTAGCCGCAAACCGGTCCGAGTGCCAGTGGCGCTCTGTCCACCACCGAAAGCAGCTACTATGGGCACGTGAGCATCAGAACTGGACCGTGGAAGAAGGTGGCCTGGTGTGAGGGATCCTGTTTTCTTTTCCATCGCGTGGATGATCAGGGGAAGAGGTGGTGCCAGGATGCACTATGGGAAATACACGAGAGGCAGTGTGATGTTCTGGACAATGTTCTACTGGGAGACTGACATGTGCCATCTACCTAAACATTGATGCAGACTAAATAAACCCCTTCATGGCAACATATAACGGCTGTGGCCTCTTTCGCCAGGATAATGCGCCCTGGCACGCCGCAAAGGTTTATGAGAAATGGTTTGAAGAAAATGACAAATGGTTCAAGGCGTTGACTTGGCCTCCACGTTCCACAGGTCTCAAGCCAACTGAGCATGTGTGGGACATGCTGGAAAAACAAGTCTGATGAAGGCCTCACCTGGTAACATACAGGACTTAAAGGATCAGAGGTTTGGGAGTGTGAGGGTGCAGCACAGTGTTTTCGCTTTTTCTAGGATTACACTCCTTTGGACTGACACTGATGTTATTCCTGAGATCTCTTGGAGTCAGTCCTCCAGCTTAGGGGTCAGAGCTCCAAGCACTCTTATCACCACTGGGACAACCTTGGTGTTAACCCTCCGTGTTCTCTCCATTCCTCTCTATTATTACCACTGCTGTTTTCTGCATTTTATCCACCATCTACTATCAGAATCGCCAGGTTGTTGTAGCCGCCCTCAGGGTCTTTTCTACTCCCTTGTGGAAGTCTAATTTCCTTTGTCCTGACCACACTGCTCCAGCCTGAATGACATTCCTAGGCCCCGGTCAGGTGGATAAGTGAGTCCTTGTCTCTTTCTGTTCATCAAGGTGGAGGATGTGGCAGATGGTAGTTCAGCTCCCAACACTTCACTGTATCTGCTCCGACTGAGAAAATTCAGGCCTATGCAGAACAGCAGTGGGGACACTGTGGTGTGTGTGTGTGTGTGTGTGTGTGTGTGTGTGTGTGTGTGTGTGTGTGTGTGTATAAAATGCACATGACATACAGTATTGCTTATAATTTTTAAACCTTTAGTAAATATTACTTAAATGCAACCTTTGCCATTTTACTCATTAGTCATGTACCTCTATACATAGCCAGTGTTACAGTGTAACTACACCATTATGTAGTGTAGTATGTGCAGAAACGGTGTGTAACAAGGCTGTATATACCCTATGTACTTTGATGCTCTGTTTTCCAGTATGTAAGTATCAATTTGTACATACATCACAACTCTCAGGTCTTCATACTTGTACAGGTGTTAGTACTCAGACACCGGTGTTAGTGCTATTATTGCTCAGGTGCATCGATGCTAGTGCTCAGATGTTAGTACTGAAGTGTTTTTGCTCAGACACAGGTCATGGTACTCAAGTGTAAGTACTGAAATAAAGGTGTTAGTAGTCTGACACAGGTGTTAGTGTTCATACAGCTGGAAGTGTTCATACACTGGGAACATGCTGCCAAGGGCACATCTTTGATGATTACAGAGAGACTGATCCTGTTTGAATGAAACCTCAACGGCAGGAACAACAAAATCCCATCGGGCTTTATCTGGAGACGGTTGATAACTGTGCTCTCTTGTACGTTGTAGGCCATGCAGAAGGAAGGGAAGGACATCAGCATAAAGGACGTGATGGATCGCTGGACTCTGCAGATGGGCTACCCTGTGGTCACCATCAGCAAGAATGACAGCCTGGACCATACCATCACCGTCATCCAGGAGCACTTTGTCTACGACACCGAAGCCAAGATCCACCATCCCGACCTTTTCAACAAAAGGTTCTTATCTTTGGCCTCGCTTCTCCTCTTGAACCCTTTGATTAAACAACAAAAAAAAGCATTTAATTGCTATTTTTTCTATTTAATTCCCTTTCTGTAGTAATTAAGCCACTGGTGCAGGTACAGCTCCCAAATTCTGGTAAAGCACAGCCCCCCACCCCCTTACTTCAACATATCTGAATCAACTCAATAGTTAATTACCCAACAGAATCAGGTTGGCACGAAGACAGCATTCAATTTGTCATTGTTGGCAAGCCCTGTGCGTATGGATCTGACTCTGCGATCTGGGCAGTTGGTGAAACTGATTAAGTACTGGCCCACATAATAAGCATCCCCCCCCCAACATCCCCCAACATCCCCCAACATCCCTCAGCACGCTAACAGTCTTTGCTGGACCTGGTCTTCGTTTTTTGGCTGGTTTAAAGCCAGCCAGCCAGCGCGTCCTCCCCTCCGGGGCTTTTATGGTGTGCTTTGATCACGCGCATCTCAGCCAGAAATAGACACAGAGAGAGAGAGAGAGAGAGAGAGAGAGAGAGAGAGAGAGAGAGAGAGCAACAAAAAAATCCGCGGAGAGGCATGGGGGGTCGTGAAAGAATGAAAAGGGGAGACCCAGACAAATTTAGCTGTTATCTGTTCCGAAAAGCTGAAAATAAGAGGGTGACCTGGGATGAAGTGCATGAGAAAAGGCAGATCTGCAGACAGAGGGAGAGAGTGCCTCAGCAAATGAAAGCCCAAAACGGATCTTGCACCGGCCGCCGTGTTCTGTCCCTGCAGTAATCTCTCCGAGGTGGGCTGGGTGGGCCCATCAGTGGCCCAAGAGCGTGCGGTAGACCACCCTTCTGGTCGCTCCACTAGCTGTATTTACTGCACCAGAATAGGGGAAGGCCGGTTTGGTCCTGCCGAGCAGCACTTCTCTCACCCCCGTGAATGATCGATTAGGCTCAGCGTTTATATTTGTGTGGTCTGCAGTGACCTTTCACCTCCAGGTGCCCTCTGGAATGCTCTGCCACTTGCTGAGGAGGAATGGGCCTGCCAGCAGCAGACAGATTCGTTTGTGGCTCTCGTTAAGGCGGCATGAATAATTCAACGCGTCGCCCAGGTCCACTCGGAAAGCCTTCTTTTCTTATTTAGGCCTAAATGCTGCCAGCAACTTGTGACGAACTAGGAATATTAATGACGATCTCTCCGCTGGAGCCTGCCTGGGTCGTGTGTTGTGGGGGGAACGCGGATCCTTAGCCGGAGCGTCCGGACCAGGCCGTTCCGCTGCCATCACAGTCGCATTTGTTCCTCGCAATGAGTTCCACCTCCTCGTTCATTCTCCCTACAGACCTTCGATCCCTGTGGAGTCAATGATGTGTGCTGGTTGTGGCAGCTGGGGTCGAATTCAAACAGTCGGGTTCAGAATATGCACAGTGAACATTGACTGCCCGCTGCCTTTTTTTGGCGGCGGACAGAGGGAGGGCCTGCCAGCGGCACGTCCTGTTTTTATTTATTTTTTTAAAAAGCACTCGGAGTGAAGTGAGCCATTGCTGAATGGAGGAGTTGGATTCCCTTTCCCAGTCTTGGCTCCTCTCAGGGTTTTGTCCTCATGCCATCCTTGGGAACATTGCCCCCCACCCCCCACCCATCACGCTCACCCTTGGCTCACTCATTAGCCTTTTAGATGTGTTCATTTCTATAAACCAGCTTTGCAACAATGAAACGATAAGCAACGCAGCTAAAATTGGTCGTACTTTGACTCGTCTGACTGGCAGTAAAGCAGTGGGTATTTCAATAGGAGCGCCTCTCCGATTGTCTTGTGCAGATCACGAACACTTAGGAGCTCGAGTCTGTGTGTCAGCTGTTTGGATCCGAGTTCAGTGGTAATAAAGGGAAAGCAATCATTACAGAACTGGAGGCTTCTATCGTGCGATTCTCATAATCACAGACCCGGTGTTCTCCACGCATGGAGACGTGATGCATCGATCCGTTCGTTATCAACCCCACGGAAAACACAGGCTGAGGATGGGAGTGCGTGTGTGAGGGTTCGAGTGTGAGTTAATCTACCCATATATGTGCCAAGTGGCCAGTCTGTAGACAGGACACACAGTATGCGGAACTGTTGCTTTAACGTTCTTTTAAAAGCGTGGGTTTATGAAAAGCCGTTCCAGAGCAAAGCTGGACGTTCAGTCAGACTGGTAGCAGGACAGTGAGGGGAGCAGGTGGTCTTCCTCTTTTGTTCTATCCCTCGTTTTTCTCCGTCCCAGGCTCGCTCGCTCTCACAGGGTTTCGGCCCGAGCCTCTGACATGGCAGACGTCGGGGAGGGTTTCGGCGCACCTCTAAACGTACCGCATTGCCTCTCCACAGTCCCACAGAGAGTCCCAACCCAGCGCCACACCCAAATACTGCGTAAAGAGTGTGTTCAGAGTGTCAGACTGTCGGGCGGGTAATAGTGAGGGTCAGATGATGTGTGTGGGGTTTTTTTTGTTTGTTTGTTTGGTTGTTTTTTTTTTATTCAGCCCGTTTTTTGACACACAGAAGCTTCGGATTGAGCTGCACAATAGAAAGATGTCAGAGAGGAACTGTAGAAACAGGGTGATTTATACGAGCCCATTGTGTGTGTAACACGCGCTGTGGTGCTATGTCTTCTCTGCTGTAGGGACACTCTTTTGTAAGGAGCCATTTCTGTTGCACCTACTAAGTCTATAGTGTCCCCCACCCCCTTCATCTCCTAGGGAAATAAAATGAATTTGTGAGTGGGTTCTTCCTACAGAGAATGTAGTTTCTGACAGCATGCGGAGCCGCCGCCATCGCTACTGCAGTTACTAAAGAGATTTGGATGAACTGTCATAAGCGAGTTGGATGAAACAAACCCAGGCCACGGGCTGCATTTTCTAGCCAATCTAAAGATGGTTGCCAGTCGCAGAGAAAACCCCACGCAGCGTGGTTCAGTGTTTTTTTTTTTCCCCTGCTCTACACGTCAGTCATGTCATTAGCTAATGATCAGTCTCCTCGTGAGCTAAATCAGGTGATCCAGAGCGTGCAGAACATAGATCTGTGCTACGTGCCAGAGCCTTCAGGAAAACGGTGGCCCATGTTTGACAAAAGGCACACGTAATGAAATGGAAATAAATTATATTGTGTGCGTTTCAAAGCAACATATCTACGCTAGTCTTAAATGCACGCTAAGTGTCAGATTTAGATTTGTATGCTGCATTTGAAAACGGTTCACCGGTATTAACATCGGTAATGTGAATTGTGTTTCCCTTAGATGAAGTGGCTGTTCGCATTGCATAAAACTCCTCTCTAGCTATGACATTTTAATATCTAAGCAATTTAGCGATCCTAATTCACTCAATAGCATCAATATGGGAGGAAAGCGAACATAATTAAAAGGAAGAGAGTGCCTCCACAACCTGTTTATAATTCATCAAAGGAAGGTCAGGTGTACATAGCAGAGCCTCTGATACAAATCGCTCTAGACTGCGGCTTCATTAGGGCTGCGTTTCCACGCGCGTTCCTCACCAGTACCGTTCCGAAGTGACGTCTCTCGTTTACGGGTTCAGGCACGTGCGTTCCGACTGTCGGTCCCCTTCTGCGTTGATTCCCCGCAAAGATGAATGCGTCCTTGGTGGTGAAAATAAACAGCTAAATCAAATTAGAGGTTCAAGGTGCAAATTGATTTCCTCGTCACCCCGCAGAGCTGCGTGACTGTAACGGGGGGGAGGCAATTACTCCCCTTAATTACGTTACCCCCCCCCCCCCACACCAATTCTCCCCACCCCAAACCCACTCGCCCCGCCCCTTCCCAGTGAATCCCAGGCAGCCCGGAGCATATCTCGTTGTGTTCGAGTGGCTGTCAGACCACACCAGGTGCTGCTATTGAAGCACAATTGCGTTGCGCTCCACTGCGATTAGTGAAACTGATATCCGTGGGGGAGTCCTAGGGTCAGCTAGATTTAAGTGGCAGCTGGTTGCACATGTGCACACCACCAATACACATGTTCTGTTGCTCAGCACCACCAGGCCAGCTCCGTGCGGGCTGGTTTTGCCTTGATCCTACGGATTTTTGTTTTTCTTTACCACCTTTAATCACCTATTTTACATCCAACGGTTATTGCACAAATAGCCAGAAGAGGGATAAAAGCACCTAGCCGCACTTGGTAATAAAATTACCGTGACATCTGGACGCGGCTCAGTTTCATTGCGGAGCTGAATAGAATAGAAAGAGCCTGATTGGTTGCATGCAAGGAAGAAGTCTCACCACCTCACACCAAGCATTTCATTAGCTACAGAAAGGGAAGATGTCTGCTCACTGTCCACTGATCTATGGGCAGCTGTAATAAGCTGTGATTAAAGGCTATTAGGGCTTTCCTTTCCCCGAGCCTCATTATTCTACACCCCACTGACACAGAGATGGGTCTGCAGTGTGTACATGTGCAGAGAAAGCCAAGCAAAGGCCAGCGAGGTTAGCACCACTCTCCACTCACAGAGCGAGGGAGGAGGGGAGAGAGAGAAATCCTCCCCGTGAGAAAGACAACGTCGCTCCACTCCGCGGACCTAACTAATATTTTAGTTCTGTGGGAAGCCGATCCAGTCGCTGCAGGGGTGTGTTTTGTGGAACGAGGAGAGACGTTTCGGGGGGTTTTTTTTGTTTTTTTTCTTCCTGAATTGTGCATCGTCTGTAAGGTACTTCACCCTCAAGGTCAGAGCTGGCCGTGACAGGGTGTTGGTTTTTTTTTCTTCTTCTTCTTTCCTGTGCTGGAGAAGCTGCTCACTTGGACAGGTTCAGACGGCAGGCACGCCCGAGTTCTGCGGGGGGGGCGGGGGGGCGTCCGAATTCCTGCAGTGCGACCGGTGGTGCTGAAGTCCTGGTAGGATACGAGTCATACCGGACATGGTGTGATCGGGTGGGTAAGATGGCACGCTTCCCAGTCTCTTTGTTGAAACACTATATGCAGAGTGTGAGCCAGTGTGGTTATCTGCAAGGTCACACCAAACAGAGAAGCCCCACAGAAGGCAGTTTATAAAATTGCTTTCACCCATCCATATGGTTTGAGAACCAGTCCAGGAGTGGAATTAGCTTTGACCGACATTGGGGGAACATTGGCAAATTAGAATTTTAAAAAGAATGAAATAAAATAGCCTTATAAATCAGTTAGAATGTGAGAGTTACGAATGTGCTTTTGTAGAATCTCTTGCCGGTGTATGGAGAGCCGGTGGTTGGTGCTCCTCTCCAAGTGTGCTGAATTGTCCAATGATGATGCAGAGGTCACAGGTCGAGAAGATGCATGATGGGTGATTGCACATGCATCGGAAGAAGCATGCGCCAGCCTTCACCCTCCCGGTTTGTTGGCATGGAAATTTAATTAGCTAGTGGGTGGAACTGGAAACAACTAATACTAGGAGAAATGTGGGGTTTAAAAAAAACTGTGATATTAATAATGTCCCCAAAGATGACACGGATTATCGCGATCTGTGCTGATGTCATGATCCACGGCAGTGCGATTACTTTACGACACGTTCAGTTTCTTTCCACTTTCCACTCTCTCGTTCGTTTCTGTTTATGAAGACAGACGTTTGCGTGTGCATGTGCGTGTGTATGTTTACGTGTTAATCCATTTTAATACATACAGATGGTGATGAGATTAGAAGATCACACAAGCATGCTTTTCCTCATGCTCTCTACCACTAGAGTCTTACAGAAATATTCCTTGTGTACTCTTCTCCAAGCATATGGCTTTGTTTTTATTGTGTTGTCTAATTGACTTCATAATGCATAATCGGATGCGTAATATGTTCCTAGGGCTGCTAGTTACCCCTCGAAGGCAGCCCACGACCTTGTTCAAACTTTCATGTGCTTCTTAGAAACCATTCAGCAGCCTCGAGAAGAATTGCAGTGGTTTCGAATCATGCCTCAGAGCCTTGTCTGCACGGCAAGGTCTTCTGGGGTGCCGGCATTTGCTTGCTATAATGGGAAAGACCCCCTGACGCAGCTCGCTCGAGCCGAGCTCGCATGGTCATAGGTGAGGCTCTAACAATGTCTCGGACGAGTGGATGTTATTGCTCTTTCCGCCACTTCCGTCACAATTCAGATTCCCTCCGGTCCCTAGTGACCGAACCCATTAGGCACACAGGCATCTGGATTCATGAAAGCGGATAATTGATGTAATTAAATAAGTAGGGGTCTTGATTCAGACAGGGACAGAAGGCTGCAGATTGTCAGGCTCCACGGGGCTTCATAATGGGCAGCGGTGTCGTTAAATAGTTGGGTAGTGGCTTTTATTGCGTCCGTGCACACTCCGGGCTGGGCTGCTCTCGGCTTGTCTGAGGTAATTGGTGCTGGCAGGCAGCAGACCATGACCACCTGGGTGTCGTCCATTTTTGACGGGCAGAGAAAAGGGAGAGCACATGTCTGTCTGACACCCGTCAGATATGGTTTGGGTGGATGTGCCCCCCCGCCCCAACACACATACACACACACACACACACAGCAAAGTTGTATTACAGGCTTACGATAGGGAACATGGCAAGTAATTTAACTTAGTTGAATGATGCAAACTCACTGAGAGTGTGTGTGTGTGTGTGTGTGTGCACATGTTTCACAACTTGTGAGTAGATGAAATCTTGTTTCATTCAGATTTGATAATGGTGGTCCCTTTGGGGTTTGAAGTCTTCTTGTATGTTTGTCACACAGTAGCTCCTGATGAGAGAGTCCATCCATAATGCTGAATTAATCAGTGGGGCTATCTCTTTTACTTTGTTCCTGTTTTATGGTGAACATAGAAAACTGTAAAAAGCATATCTAAACTTGAAAACTGAGTAATTTTTTTTGTCTATTCTCTCTCTCTCTCTCTCTCTGTTTCTCTCTCTCTGTCTCTGTCTCTGTCTCTCTCTCTCTCTCTCTGTCTCTCTCTCTCTGTCTCTGTCTCTGTCTCTCTCTCTCTCTCTCTCTGTCTCTCTCGCTCGCTCGCTCTCTCTCTCTCTCTCTCTCTCTCTCTCTCTCTCTCTCCCGTGCTCTCTCTCTCTCTCTCTCTCTCTCTGTCTCTCTCGCTCTCTCTCTCTCTCTCTCTCTCTCTCTCCCGCGCTCTCTCTCTCTCTCTCTCTCTCTCTCTCTCTCTCTCTCTCTCTCTTGCTCTCTCTCTCTCTCTCTCTCTCAGCTTTCAGTGGCAGCTCCCGTTGTCTCTGGCAGTGGGAAACTCCACTCACATATCATCTGAGACGATCATCTGGGTCTCTAATAAAACAGGTAAGCCTTAACCTGAGATCCCATCACAGCACAAGTCCACAAGAGAAGAATGAGGAGAATCTGATTTATCACCATCCTGTACTCTGTCAGACACCAAGATAAAGGTCCTGTCAGGACTGGAGATTAGCTGTAGTAAAGGTCTCTATTCTCCTCCCAGAAATATACCCTCAAGAGCCTACTATCTGAGTCTCAGGTGCTAATATGTACTCTAGTTTCCAGGTACTGAGCAGATTCCACTGCTCAGTCTGTTGTTGGGAAAGTCTGTTGTTGAGAACAGTTGGATGGTTAGAGTTCGTGTGATTTCAAACCATTTCAATATTTTGGAAATAATTTTTCTAGGTTTTGAAATTGCTTCCTTTGTTTTTGTTTTGTTTTTTTCCAGCGTGCAAACCAGCCAAGAATATTGACTCGCCATTGTCAAAACACAATGTTAAGAAATTAATTATAATGAAATCCACATATAACTTTTGCAGTAGATATTGCCGGATACTGCACAATTTAAGTCTCAGAACAACGTTTTCAGGCCCTGGAGAAGAGCTTTAGACTATGCTGGTAACAGTGTGATATGAAGCGTGGTGTGTAACATGGAATATATTGCACCAGGTCTGTTGGATGAGTAGATTCAAAGCACCCAAACCCCTATTCCATGCCACATTTTATGCCATAGCCTGTATTCTGAGCCTTGGGGTTTTCCCCTGAAACCTGACAGTGCTGTCCAGGGTCTCAGTAAACATCAGTAGCAATATCTTCCAGAACCTACATGAAAATGGGTCAGAGATTTCGGGTTTTAATTTGAGCCGGTGTTGCATTAAGGCTGCATTTGAGGTCTGACTACAGCAGGCATCCCAAACCTCTCTCTGCTTGGGAGTAGGGGCAACAGTATGTCTTGCTGTCATGCTTATTAATGTCGTTCTATCCTTCTATCGAGAGAGAGAGAGAGAGAGAGAGAGAGAGAGAGAGAGAGAGAGTTTTCCACTAGAACCACATAATTCGAGGCCAGTCACATTCTTAAAGTGCTGAATTCAGTTGAACCATGGCCACGTCCTCAATAAAGCTTGCCACCATTGAAAAGCCGCCAACCCCCCATCACCCCACTCACGTTTAACACACCGTACTGGCCCACGAGTCCCTGAGTCTCTACTGCGATGTGGACTGTTGCCACGCTGCGTCGCACCGCAAAAACACAGCGGGCGATCCAACAGTGACGCCTCATTTACAGCGTCCACTGGCCGGGCTCACCAATCGCTCAACACCGCAGGCTCAACCATGGGTTGGACGCTCGTTGGATCACTGAAGGCGATAAAACACACATTACACCGTGCAGTCCAAAGCACTCCACCGGTGCATTTGACATCCCAAAATAGTTCGCGTCATAGCCTTGATATAATATTTCGGAATATGAACACAACATTCACACGGGATAAACTGACTGAGCTCGAACTGACTGAAATAAATTACCCAGTTCTGAACATGATAAATGTCCAGCCCATTCGCTGTCGTGCATTCACGATACCAGGAGTGCATTTGCGATATCGGTTTAATCAAAGGAAAGCAAAGACGAATGAAATCTATAAACGCGTGACAAATGTGCGGCGCTGTTTTGAGAACTGATAATGAATGCATTTATGAATACCGCTCGCACATAAATATGGCAAATAAATGCAGTGAAGCAGAACTTGAGTGAGTGGGCAGTCTCGTTTGTTTCCGCGGAGGAGTCAATTACGTGATGTGACATTTCGTCTCACGTCCCGGGGTTCACCTCCCAGTAATGGATGAGCAGCAGGGGGCGGATTCATTAGAAATGACTCCAGGCGCCATTTTTGCCATGAAGGGCCTGGATGTCTGTAGACGTTTCCATTAGCTTCATTGGAGTGTCTGTTACTGTGCGTCCCCTCCCATTTATCACTAAACCTTGCCTGAAGAGTGTGTGTGTGTGTGTGTTTGTGGTTGCACGTGCACGTGTGCTTGTGTCTGTTTTCCCGAAGAAATGAAAATGCAGATGTTGTAACGAGCATTCAGGCCCGCCCTCAAACATTCTCCCCTCGCTCCCTCGCTCATTTATTTATAGAGACGCATCGAGTGGGCCGCATAGACGAGGAGATGTGGTTGCTGGGCAACATCAATCAGACAGGCTACTTCAGGGTGAACTATGACCTTCACAACTGGAGGCTCCTCATTCAGCAGCTGATGAATAACCCCATGGTAAGCAACTCTTCATTGGCCACTCATCCCCACTCTGATATCTCTCCCCTTCAGCTCTAAATACAGCTCTTCTCTTTCCAATTCTCATTGCTTATTTTTCAGTCTGGTAAATATTGTGCCACATGATGTTTGTTCGGGGCACTGTTTTCCTTATTTCTTCCCTCCCTTGTTCGCCCCCCCCCACCTCATCATTCCGCCACGCCTTCCTGTCCTGCACCCGGTCCCGCTGCTTCCTGCTATTAAGTAGCGTCTCTTTTTTTCCTCTTCCCCCTTCCCGCAGATGATATCCGTGGGTAACCGGGCTGGTCTGATCGACGACGTCTTCAACCTGGCCAGGTGGGGCTCTGCGGGTACACGCGCTCTCCGCGTCCGGCGCCGGCCGCCCCGGCAAGCCTCGAACACGTTGGAGGCTAACGGACTCCGCTGTTAGTCGGCCTTCTCTACTTCTAGCCCGATGGCGCACCTGTGCAAACGAGGCCCACGGCGAAGCTGCCAGCCCCTCGCTGCGCTAAAAGATAACATGCCCCTTTCACCACTGCCGACTCAGTGCACAGATCCAGCAGAGCTCAGTCATTAGCTCCGGCCTCCTGCAGCTCCCCACCGAACCGCCGTTAAGCAGAGCAGGAAGGTTGGGGGGGGGTTGGGGGCAGTCGAGTGAGTGATGGAAAGCAGAGGATATTTCCTCCAGCGATACTGTGCGGTTATGCTCTTAGCCTCTGAAGCTCTTTTTGTTCAAAATATCACATCGTTTCGTTATAGAATCAGTGATCATTCTGAAAGCACGGGACGCCGCAAACGCCACTTTCTCAGGCTATTGACTCCATGGACTAATTAATTCCCTCAGGAGAAGCAAGCCTCCTGCTGAACACATTCTTCATAGTGTAGCTCTCTCCCATGGCACCTAATGAGTCCAGGCCAGTGGGATCAGACTCGAACCATGGGCCAAGTTAAAACAATTTAATTGGGCGAATTTAACCAAAGGCTAACAGTGGGTTGTCTTTATATATTTCTTCACCTCAAGCATTAATGGGGTAAAGAGATTCGTTTCAGAGGTCCCAGTAAGTGCAGTGTTGATTCCCCACCCCAGGTGTGGGTTTAAACTCTTCTGCTCTCTGACCCCACCTACAGCTTTGCCGTTTATCATTTGGAAACAGACAGACTTGTGCAGCTCTGCTTGATGTGCAAGCCCACCCAGGGGTTTAATATGTACACAGAGAATTGTGCTGTTATGTAAAGCCCCACTGACTTGACCAGAGCTGGACCTTAAGTTTAATGATCCAGGCGTAACATAAACCATCAGGAAAACCCAGGTAGGTTACAACTTCACAGAGCCGAGTGTTAAACTCTGAGGGACACTTTTCTGGGCTCAGGTAGCAGACGAGAAACCCCCAGCGCTAAATTATCATCAGCAGTGCTGTCCAAATGGACAAACAAACCCAGTCAAAGTCAAATTAATATTAATTTCATTTTCTGGATGATTTTGTAATTATTTTATTCCAGTTAATCTACTACTTCATCTATTACTTAATTGCCTATTTCATGGCAAAGTTAATCTTCTCTTCTAAAAACAGGAAAGCCATTTTTTTAAATCCTTAACTATAAACAGTGAAAATATACCCGTAATGTTATGGGTGTAGGAGCGACGGCAGCTCTTGCTATTCTGCGCCCTTGGGTTGTTTTCCTGTTAACCTCTGTATCAGCAGATAATAGAAACCTTCCATTCTCTATTGCTTAGAGGCAATATTACCACTTTGTCTGATTCCATCTCAGGGCCTGCACCTGTCGAAGTGTTTATTGCCCCTTTTATGTACTGGGGAGCCAGGGATGCCAGCCTGCATATTAAGGGAAGCCTTGTTGTTAATCACACTGGCTCACACACTTGTGTACTTTTGTCCAAATTAAAGAGGATGAAAAGTATGTGCATGACTACGGAAGCACAATGGACATCGTTGCATTTACACTGTGCCCTGAGCGGTAGCAGCTAATTAAATGCTCCTGTGGCTCCTGGGGTATATTCACACAGTTTAATAATGCTGTTGCATATTGTCCGGCTAGCTTTCATGTTATTAATTTTTGAGTTCAAAGAGGGGAAAATGGGGGAAAAAAAAACAAAACACACACGACTTTTTTTATATAACCAGGTCAATGTGTTGTTTATCATATATCAACATTTACATTATGAGTTTACCTCCACTGCTGGGTGTGTTTTAACAGACATGGCTTTGTAAATAACCGAGGGTGAAATTCTGAAGAGTGCTTATTTGATTCACTTAAGCACACAATGAGGCTTTTCTTCTGTCATTTACCCTCAAACTGATGAAGCTACTTAATGGACCTCCTACCAAACTCTGCAAATCTTTCTTAAATGAGCAAACAATTACCAGGCAATTTAGAAGGTAATGGCTTTTATTTAGGCAATCGGAAGCTGTTTCACTGAGATGCTTTTAGGTTGTGAAATCTATTTCACTCTGAAAGATCCTAAAGCCGTTAGTTGTGAAGTCGAACGCACGGTAGCCGCAACTGTCCTGCGTGCCGTGCCGTGCCGTGATTAAACCTTCAGGGAGTGTGAACTGTGTTGTGGCGTCACACGGGCACTTTCTCATTTTTACTCTTGCCGGGTACCAGAGTGTGTGTGTGTTTGTGTGTGTGTGAATGATGGATCACTTTGATCACGAGCTCGTGCATGCATGAGTGAGTGTGCATGCGTATACATTTGCACTTGTGTGTGCATGTGCTCACACATGTTTCTGTGGCAGAAATATTGAACTCATTTGGTGCTCTGTGTGATGTGAGCAGGGAAAAACCATCCCCACTCTTCAGGGTGTTATGGTAATGTTGTATTCTTTTATTTTTAATGAAGCTGAATAATTCAAAAATGATGACAAACAGCGCCAGCCGAGAATATTGCCGGATATGTTCCTACCGTGATGTGTTCACACAACTAGTGGCTCTTTGTATGCAAAAGACACTCACTGTTTGCCGATCTTCATCTTCTGCTCTTCATTAATTGTCAGTTCTGTTCTTTGGGTTTTTCCGCGCCGGAACACCTGATCCGGCTCACGGAGACCTTTAAATTAGCTGACCAAGCCGAAGCGAATCCTTATTAATTAGCTGATGAGTAGAGGCAGGTGTGTCAGAGCAGGGAAAATGCCACGATGTGCATGAGATCCCCAACACTTGGACCGGGGCCCTGTTTACACCTGCTGCTGATATGCATCTCAGGTAAACGGATAAAATGTGGCCAGGACTAGGTACAAGTGCCAAAGTCAAGTTGATTTATATAGCGCTTTTTACAAAAGCCTTTATCACAAACCAGATTTACAGATGTTTGCATCCCAAATGCGACAGTGAAAAGGAAAAACTCCCTAAGAGCACAAGGGTAACACGACTCACAGGGGGCGCCCATTCTCCTCTGGTTAACAGTGGATAAAACAGGAACAAAATAAGCAATAAAAACTAATTAAGTAATAAGAGCAAGTGAGCAGTAAAAGTACATTCTGGGGGTCTAGACGTCCTAGTCTGAGATTGATGAGTGCAAGTGTGTCCGAAAGCCGTCTGGCATGTGGAACGACCCAGAAACAGCCAGTCAGCCTAGAGCCTTCTCGTTGTTCTTGAAGCGGGAGAAACCAGGGCGGTGGAGAAGTGGGTGGATGGGGGTGGCGGTGGAAGGAGCCACATCAAAGGAAGGGGTCGGGGTGGGAGGAGGCACAACAGCTGAAATGGGTTGATGCTCAGCAACAACATGACACCAGGAGTAGACGTACCTCGGCTTAAAGAGACAACACATGATTATTGGAGACCTTGGAAATTCATGGCAAAATTGCTTCATTTCACGGACCTAGTTTCTCAGAATTGATGGATTTCACAGATTTTAGAACACAAATGCTACATTTCACAGCATTTATTAAATAACACTTAACTACATAGCCAACTAGGGGCTGTAAGTTAGCCTCGCAAGGCTAGAATGTCATACTAAGCTTAATGGTATACCTTAATGGCTGAGTGGTAAGCACAAAACATCAAGAGTTTTCATCTTCGTTCCCTTTCACTGAAATGAAAATGCTTGTCTGTGTTTTAACGCAGCTCTCTAGACAGCGCCGAGCTAACTCCATGTTAACAAGATTCTGGAGCCTCAAACAACTTCCAAAACATAACAGCAATGTTTGCAATTCCCACAAAAGGTTTTTGTCAAAACCAGGAATGTCAGTGTTTTTTCAATTAAAAATCACTTTAAAAATCAAACAGAACTCGTGCAGGTCAAAAATGCGTAACATTACATTACTACTTTTTAGGAAACTCCATGTGACGTTTGATTCGTCTCCATAGTGGGAAACAGAAAAAAACAGAATAAAGTGATAAGCTCTGGCATTTAACTCTGCACTCCACATTTAACATGTCCGCCATAAAAAATTCCAATTTTCTTCCATTTCGCGGAAAAAGGCTGAATTTGGTGGGACTTTGGTGGGGCCCTAATTATTAGTCATGGTCAAATACGACGTATATAAAATAAGGGTATCTAGTGTCAGGGCATGTAAGTATGGATTCCGGCAGATCTAGCTATGGCAGCACAATTCAAAGGATAGATCCGGATAGTAAGTCACTGACCTGAGGGGTCTTTGGAACATCAGCACTCTGCTGCTCCCAGCCAACAAACTTAAATGACAAAAAAGCGCAAGTGACAGCATCACAGCTATAACGCTGAGCAGAAGGCAGATGTAAACACTGAGAGGGGCAATTGTTTCTTTATGGCAAATCCATAACAACGGTTGTTAGAATGGTCCACGGTTAAATACCTATGGCAGTCAGAGTAGCGTAACCATGGTACATGACAACATAGGAGCACAAGGAACAAACACAGAAGGAAAAGAGCAGGACCAGAACAGGTTAAATAAGGAACCCAGAGCTAGAGCAGAAAACCAAACAAGGTACGCAGAACAGAATAGGACAAAGTAATGAAACATTTAAACAGGCAAACATCACAAGCTTCACATTAGAAAACGACCAGTTGGTCCCGAGGCATGTACACAGGCTAACAAGAGGTAAACAAGGAACAAGTGACACTAAGAAGGGACGGAGACTAGAAACGAGGGAAGGCTAAACAGGAAACGGAGGAAAACACACGACAGGTTACCAAGGGAACTGCGATGCTAGCGGAGGGTAAGCATGGCAACAACATCCCAGATTATCAACTCTCAGTACCCTTGGATCTCAGACCTACACCTATACATAGGATGAGACGTATTTAAATAAAATGCCTGACTAAATAAATAGGTTTTAAGCCTAGCCTTAAATATTGAGTGTGTATCTGAGTCCCAAACATTGACAGGTTATTCCACAGTGTGGGAGCTTTATAGGGATTTAGAGTTCCTTAAAGTATCTGCACCTTTTTAGTCTAATCAGACAAGGCAGATCATAATAGACTGAGAGTTCACTTAGATACTGTGGGGCGAGACCATTCAGTGCTTTAAAAGTCAATAGAAGTATTTTATAATCACCACGAAATTGTGCAGTGTAGCTAAGATAGGAGTCTTATGATCAAAGTTTCTAGTTCTAGTAAGAACCTTGGCTGCTACATTTTGAACTAACTGGATCTTGTTTATGCACTTAGTGTTACAATCACATAGTAAGACATTACAGGAGTCTAATCTGGAAGTGATAAATACATGGACTAGCTTTACTGCATCATGACATGATGTTTCTAATCTTTGCAATGTTCCCGAGATGGAAGAAAATATGCCCTAGAAATATTATTTGCATGATCTTCAAATGAGACTGGGACCCATGATTACCAGGATCTTTAACCATTAAACACGGTACAATTAGGAGATCATCGATGTTTATTACACAATCACAGAGTTTAGCCCGGAGGCCTAATAAGTCCACTTCTGTGAGAGAAAGATTCTCAGCATCCAGTATCTCCTTCCATTTATATATTCCTCAGTAATATTGAGATGACATTTGTCCTCTGTTTTGGCTGAGTGTTATCAGCACAGAAGTGGACATTTGTACAGTGTTATGTAAAATAATTTTACATATTTACATACATATATAAAGAAAATAAAGAAAGGTCCTAGGACAGACCCTTTTGGAACACCAAAACTAACCTTAGCACGTGCTGAAAAGTCAGCCTTTATGGTCACTAATGGATAAAGATGAGTTAAGTAAGGTCAAAAACCAGGAAAGGACTAATACCTTAATCCCAACAATATTTTTGAACCTATCTAGTAAAAGGTTGTGATATATAGTTTCAAATGCTGCACTGAGTAGTATTGTCAAGATAAATAGACCAATGACCAAGACCAGGACACGTTGAGTCAAGGCCATGATAAGAGTCTGACACTGTGACAATATTAAGATTTTTTTCAAAATATAAAATAAAAAGAAGAAAATTAAATAAAGATAATTCAATTGTACTTCACTGCGCATTGATTATACATGACATATATGAATAAATGATGTTACATTTCATCATATTATATAACATAAAATTATCCAGTATATAGCCAATAATAACAACAATAATAATAACAATAAGAACAACAATAACAATAGTTGTTGTTGTTGTTGTTATTGTTGTTGTTGAGTCTTAGTATAACTTGGAACTTTTTAGAGGCAAATGATGGTGAGGTTATTCTGTGTCACCACAAGTGAACAGTATATAAACCAGCAACATGGTAATAACATTTCAGTCTGTCCTCAGACAAAAACTATCCAGTTAAGTCATCATGGAAATGAACAATTAGACCCTCAGCCACCTGCGAACAATCCTCTGAGCCCCAGGTCAGTTTCTCTCTCAGTCATAGTCAAACTCTCCAGCCTGCAAATGCCACACAATAATATTTAAAAAATACACAATAACACAACAAAATACACAATAACATTAAAAAAAAAACACAACAAACCACCGGCAGGAGGTGATGGCCATCTATCACCAGAATACTCTCACTGGAAGACACACATTGCTTTACACAGCTTGAGCTAGATCATAAAAGATATATATAATATATAATAATGGTAGATAAAGCTGATAAATATCCCAAACTCGATCACAGAAATATGCAACAACAACAGCAATAAAGTGCACTGCCTCATTTGGTTATAAAAGTGCGCTGATAAATATTAGAGACAGACAAGTTTGGAGGTTTTTTTCTCCTGGACGGTGAGGTCAGGTGCAATTGTAAGCTCACCCATACTAGACACTCTTTCAGCTGGAGCAGAGTGAGCAGGTACAGGTGACTTTGTTGAGGACATGCACACAATCACATGCACCCGCAAGCTAATAAGAATACTAGCGCCTAACTGTGGTTAAAAGAAAGATACCACTTAAAAAAAAACAACACATTGGCTAAAATAATTAATATGGCAGCAAATGTTCACTGAAGGGGAGCACATCTATGTTCCTGAAATGAGTTTCCATTCGTCAGATTAAGCAGATACAAACTTCTTTGTCAGGTACCCATTATGTGCTATATAGAGATGGGGAACACAGGACCCTGAAACATAGGAAGAGACTGTGCTGAAGTGCTATGGCTTTCAAAACATCATGCCACCACAGCAGGTTCCCATAATAATCATCATCACAATTATTATTATTATTATTACTACAATATACATAGTTGAGGGAAATTTTGGAGCTTCCAGATTCTGCATGCACATTTTGATTCAGTTCAATTTATTACAACATTGTAATGAACACGAAGATGTTACCTAAAGGCTGCCACACAGTTAATATGGTGCATGAGTCCCTGCAGTGTTCCAAAATTCAAAACCATTGAATTGATTTAAGTTGTACACACCGTCGATGACACGTGCCAACTCGTCATGTAACTGGTTCTGATGCAAATATGAGCTTAGCTGCTGAGCTACAACTTTTTCTAGAAAATCTTCAAAACAAAAGGAAAGTTTGAACTTGGCCTGTAGTCTGACAGATGTCTCTTCTGACTTGGTTTTTTTGGTCCCGTTTAATTGCCTGATGGCACATTACTGCTCTGAATATTATACCTAATGTGTAAACAGCGTAATCTGCTTCTAAGTGATGCCTTATGTTCTGATCACACAAACATTTGAAGATAGTCAGGGACACAAATTGAACACTAATGATGGACACGTGTTCTGGGACATGAGCATGGACCGTGCTGACTCGAAGATTTAAACCGGCCAACCAAGGGCATCGTATACGAGACGTATGTAAACGTGTAAAAGGAGAAACGTTGCCTAAAAGCTTTGTGAAGGAGGGCCATCACACTCATTTTGGGTGTAATGAGGATGTAAGCATCCTCACAGCACGCACTTCCTCTGTCCCTTATGCGCCACCTTAAAGGCAAGAAGACTAAGAGTGGTACACATTTTATAAAGAAAAACGTTTACGTTTAAGGCTATGTCCTAATGATGAAGCCATCATAATGGATGCACTGGAATGGAATGGTTTGTTTGAGGGACTGGGAGGCTCATTATCGCTTCCCAAGGTAGAAACAGCACAAAACTGTCATGTATTATTGACCTAACAACACCCAAATACACCTAAATGTTTGCATTGTCCGTTTAGAGACTAAATGTACCAGGAAATTATTCTTGGTGAGTGATTCATCCAGTTAATTGTTATTGAGTACTTCATTTTGTAATCTGTGCAGATGTTCCACAGATAATTGAGGTTGTGACTTTCTTTATGTATGTAGGCCATTTTTATTTCACTTGCTAAAGATCAATGTGCTAAATCACTGAAAACATGATCAGCTAATTGCAACAAAATGTTTCCCATTATAAAGCTTGACTAACACTGACATATATTTACAACTATGAAGCAGAGTTTTCATTAAAAGCTCCACATGACATGAGTGTGGCTAGTTTGCTCATACAATGAGCAATAAAAAGAGAAATTGATATCTATGAGAGAGAGAGAGAGAGAGAGAAAGAGAGAGATGATGAATTGTCCTGGTATGTTTACTTTCAGTGCTTGTAAACATCTGCAGTTACTGAAACAGTGCAGGTCAAGGTGAGGACGGTGGTCCCTTGTGGCCAAATGACCAAACAAAGCTAGAACCAATGAGAACGGCTGAAAGCTCAACCTCCCAGTGAATTGTGGGTGCCTCTCCTCTGTGTCTCCTTACCCAGTTGGTGTTGGAAGTATCTGAAGGAATAGATGGCAAGTGAGAGACCAATTTTAGCACCCCAAAAGCTCTGTCTCATTTGAGCGGACCTATCAAAAGAGCCACTGAAGTATTACCTCGTTTCTGATGTGCTGCTCTCGATGACAGTAGATGGGGTTTGATCTTTGCTTTTAGTGCCAGCATGTTTATTTCAAAAGCCTCTGATGTTTTATGGATTTATGCAAAGTGAACAGGACTGCAGTCTTTACAAAGGAAGGGTTCTTTTTTTTAATAAAAAACAGGACTGTTCCTACAAAGCCATATACAAGGCTATAAGCCATCTTAAATATTGTTAGGATTTAAAGAAGCATTTCGGTCAGAAGTGCTCATATTGCTAGGAATAAATGGAAAGTGCTAGCCATAAATTAGCATAATGTCATTTGCATAATGATTTACATAATGCTAATTAGCAACTTTTTGCTTACAATCGTGGGTAGCAGCATTAGCATTTTTGACTGAGCCAGTCCTTTAAATAGCAACAGAGATCAAGATCTTTTAAAAATTGTCAAGCAGTTGTCATGTGTCTACCAGTGGTCGACCGATGGCATGAAGTTAACCTGAAACCTTCCTTTTTGTTCCTTTAAGTTTAAACATACCATGCAGTTCATGTGCTTAAGAGGAGTGCAGTGTACT
Organism: Electrophorus electricus; assembly: GCF_041902795.1. NCBI lineage: Eukaryota > Metazoa > Chordata > Actinopteri > Gymnotiformes > Gymnotidae > Electrophorus > Electrophorus electricus. The sequence goes on from NC_137507.1 coordinate 17,878,576, forward strand.
TACACAGAAGCTGAGCTGTTCCGTTTCTTTCTGTCACTTTGCCACTTCTGCCTGACTTTTCTTTGTCCTGTCTGTCTATGTCTCTTTCTTGATGTACGTACACGCATTTCTGTAAAATAAACGTGTATGAGTCATATGCCATATATGATGTGGGAGGAGAAAAAAGTTATAAACTCTCCCCTTTGTTGGAGCAGCCATGTATATGAAAAAAACATCAATTTGCATAGGAAAGGTGACAATTATGTAAAAAGAATGTTTTTTAATATCCAGTATAGGTAAACTCATGACTGATATAATTGTTCCAGACAGTTCAGCTGAGTGAATCTCACTGATTCTCCCTCTGTGTGCATCTCTCTCCAGGGCTGGCTACCTTCCTCAGAATGTGCCTCTGCAGATTATCTGTTACCTGTCCGAGGAGAGCGAGTTTCTGCCGTGGCATGCCGCCAGCCGAGCCCTGTACCAGCTGGATAAGCTTCTGGATCGCACCGAGGACTACAGCCTCTTTAGTGTAGGCGAAGCTTCATCAGACCTCCTGACCCTTTCGCCCTGGTCTGGGAACAGGCTTAATGCCTCTAATACACTAACGGGAACTCTTGTTAAGAGCAAACATAGAACTGGTCTCAGATCAGCAGATAAGAGATACATCTAGGTGCTCCAAGTAGTTGCCTTATTGGATAATTAAGGATTGTGTGATTCTTTGTGATTCTTGTGGCACTCCAGGCCAGTGTGTACAGCCATAATGTTTGTGTGCCTATTTAGCATATCTCTGGGGGCTTGCTGTCTCTGTGTGTGTGTGTGTGTGTGTGTGTGGGTACGAGTGCATTTGTGTGTGTGCACACATATGTGCATACGAATTAGTTCCAGTACTTGCAGTCAGATGTATTTTAATGTTGACAGCAGTGTTGAACATTATAACATTTAGAGTAGCATTTAGTGCATTATTCATGTGTGCTTGTTTGCACAAATGACATTTATTACATGCTCTACTCTACTGCAAAAATCAATGATTGAATGGCTAATGATTTTAATAGCCCATCAACCCTTTTCTTACTTTTTTCTTCATTGTTCCTCTATCTCGCTCTCCTTCCAAGCCTGTCATCTCTCCCTTTCCTTCCTACCTTCTCCTCCTCTCGGCCACCCCCTCTCCCCTCTTGTAACATCTCTTGTAAGATATTTAGAGTGCCTCCTCCAAAGATGTTTAGAGAGCTGTACAGAACTGCAAACAGCTGGGCAGATTAGTTAAAGCCAGGAGCATGTGCGTCCGCTGTCAGTCTGGAGGCTGTGTGTGTGTGTGTGTGTGTGTGTGTGTGTGTGTGTGTGAGAAGCTAGGATTCCTTCTACATGCACAGTCTTTGTGTTTTCACTGTTACATCTCAGGGATTTGACTGGATAATTATCCAGTCCTTAATGAGTCGTCACTGATAACCATATGTGAATCTCAAACTCTTCATCTTACAATACAATTGTGTACACACACACACACACACACACACACACACACACACACACACACACACACACACACACACACACACACACATACATACACATTCACATTTACATTTAAGGCATTTGGCAGATGCTCTTATCCAGAGCGACTTACAAAAGTGCTTTGTCATTTACTCATAGCATGTATCCTAGCCAGTACAGTACGTTAGAGTTAAAGATACCATTGAACTAGTATACGGTTGAAATACAGGGATCAGTGCTGATACCTAGAAGTGCAAAATACATAAGCTCTATCTCAGCCAATGATAAGTGCAATAACAAACAATATCCTACAATAAGTACTAGTGTTTCAGTTACTCAATGTAGGTGTAGGATCAATGGTCATTTAAATATTCCACAAATAGATGGGTCTTCAGTCTGCATTTGAAGACTGCAAGGGACTCTGCTGTCCAGACAGCCAGAGGTAGTTTATTCCACAATCTGGGAGCCAGGACAGAGAATAGTCTCGATGCTTGTCTACCATGAGACTTGAAGTATGGTGATTCAAGCCAAGCTGTACTTGAGGTTCAAAATACTCAAGGTATGGTTCAGGCTTTGACCATTGATATTAGGTATGGAGGGCTTTGTAGGCGAGCATGAAGATTTTAAATCTGTCGCAGGCAGCTACAAGGAGCCAGTGAAAGGAAAATAGCAGTAGAGTGACGTATGAACTTCAGAAGATTGAATACCAGTTGTCCTGCTGCATTCTGGAGCTGTAGTAGTTGTAGAGATCTGATGGCTCTTACAGGAAGACCAGCAAGTAGCGAATTGCAGTAGTGGAGCTTTGAGATTACAAGAGACTGCACAAGTACCTGGACAGCTTCCTGAGAGATAAAGGGCTGAATCCTTCATATGTTACAAAGGAGAAATCTGCAGGACCGGGTCAGACTTGAAACATGAGTTGAGAATGACAACTGGTTGTCTAAAGTTATGTGCAGGCTATGAGCTGCTTCAGATGGTAATACCAGGGAGTTCTCGAAGGAAACTGTGAGATCATGGTAAAGGGCTGGGTGTTCCTGGGATATACAGAGGCTCAATTTTACTGGGGTTGAACTTCAAGTAGTGGGCTGTCATTCATGATGCTATGTCAGTCAAGCATGCTGATATAAATCTGGAAATCTATGTGTCAGAGGGTAGGAAAGAAAGAATGAATTGGATGTCATCAGCATAACATTGGTAATAGAAGCCATGAAAAGATGTTATATCCCCAAGAGGCCTAATACTGAGCCTTGGGGGACACCAGTGGAGAGTTTACATGGATTGGATCCGGATCCTCTCTATGTTACCTGATTGGACCATCCCTCCAGATAGGTCTGAAAGCATTTCTGTTCAGAGCCAGTCTCACCAAGGCTCGAGAGAGCAGGGAGGAGAATGTTGTGGTTTACTGTGTCAAAGGCTGCCAAAAGGTCCAGAAGAATCAAGATGGATGAAAGTTTGGCAGCTTTGGCAGCATGAAGTTTCTTTGTCACTGCTATGAGGGCTGTTTCTGTTCAATGTGCCAGTTTGTAACCAGATCGATTGGGATCGTGGAGCTGGATCTGTAAACTGCTCGTTCAAGAACTTTTGAGAGGAAAAAAAGTTCTTCCTTATGTTGGAGTTGTCAAGTGTGGCTTCCTTTAAGATTGGTGCGATCCTGACGGTTTTGAATGTAGTTGGTACATGTCCAGAGGATAAGGAGTTGTTGATGATGACAGAGATAAAAGGAAGCAGATCTCCCGAGATCTCTCACACACACACACACACACACACACAGAGAGAGAGAGAGAGAGAGAGAGCTAAGGATCTAGCTGAAATTAATCTTTGGCTAAGTGGTAAACTATCATTCCTTGTAACATTACTGTGAACAACCACTGAGCTCCAGCTAGGATGAGGAACCTCCGTATGTGTGCAGGCCCACGCGTGTCTGCGGTGCGTCTGTGTGCTCATCCAAATTCAATTGTTGCATAGCGGGATCTAATTTTCATCATTCCCTCGTCTCAGTAAGGGAGCATGAAGGAGAGACGCCACGCTAAATTAGCCGTAACATTACCTGCTGTGGCGTTTCCCTGGACCGGATGGAGGGAAGGCATGCATGCCTACACCAACCCCCCACCCCCACCCCGCCACACACACCTGTTAGCTCGTGCTCATTTGGCAGTCATGGCAACCCCCCGCCCCACTGTTCTCGAATGCGCTGACTCATCAGCTCTCATTAAGATAACCTTAGCTAATCTCATGGCCAAACGTGTATGTGTCTTTAGCAGTCCTCTAATCCTGTTTTAAACTCGGAGCTAATCCGGCAGCATAATTGAAGGATTCACGCCTGTTAAATTGTTTTCTGTCCCAGTGTTTTTGGTCTATGCTAATTTCCACCCCCCACCCCCCTTCCATGAATAGGACTATGTGCTGAAACAAGTGTCACCCAAGTACCACAGGCTGGGCTGGCCAAGCATGAATCCAGACAATTCCTTCCTGCAGGCTGCCTACCAGACAGAGTGAGTCCAGACCACATCACCGCGACTCTAGACGTTCAATCCTCACCATTCTCTCTGGCCCTTGCTCCCTCCTTCCCTTAATCTCTCTCCTCTTCTCCTCCCCTTTCTCCCCCACCCCAGGGAGCTGCAGAGGGAGGTGATCATGCTGGCCTGCAGCTTTGGGAATAAACACTGCCATCAGCAGGCTGTGTACCTCATCTCCGAGTGGATCTCCAGCAACAAGAACAGGTGCATTCACCCGTCCGCCCCACCACCTAAAAAATACCTCACATCTGCTGGTATGTCATATACCTACAACTTGATATATATGCTGTAGGGATGATATTGTTAGTTTATATTCACCCACTGACATGTAAGATGTTGCCAGTAACATCTAAAAATATATATATATATATATATATATATAAATTTTTTTATTACAACAACAAGGGTTAAATACCATATTAAATAATGCTCATCGATGAAATCTTATTGGTTTCCAGAAGTGCTTTCATTGATAACTTATATTAACTACCATAATAATTATTGCCAATAGGGTCATGCCCTCATTGGGAGCCCGGAAGCTTTCTCGGGACTCGATACTCCCAATACTCTTACCCAATCACGACCAAGAATGCTGCATCTGTGATCACTTGCAAACAGTGCTGGCAACAAACGTGCTATGAGACGTGTCGCTATGAGAGCAGGCATGGGGTGGGAAGGGGGACTAACAGGAGTGAGTGAACGTGTGGGATGTGGGGTACGTGGCTCAGCGCGGAGGTTGGGTACGCCACATTGCCATCGTCTGCTGACAGGTAGCGATGCGATCAATAAGGCTCGCTGGGGAAACACGGCAGCCGCGGGTTCCGAGCGCACCGCGTGCCGAGTGTCCATGGCAACGCCTATTTGCTCTCCGATTCCTTCTCCTGGGACAGCCTCGGTGATGCGGATACGGTGGTAATTTGCAGGCAAACACAAGACGCCATCAGCACAGTGTAATGGCTGAAAGGGAGTTTAAGGTGGAAGAGCAGATCTAGAAATTAGTGTGTGCACGCACATGTACGTGTGTGTGTGTGTTTGTGTGTTCTACCTCATGTTCTACGTGTTTGTTCTACCTCATAGTAAGAAATTCTGTTTCACCTCCCAGTAGCAAGCATTTTCCCTGTGGAGTTAGATATAGGCCTAAAATGACACACACACACACACACACACACACACACACACACGCACACACACACGCACACGCACACGCACACGCACACGCACACGCACACGCACACACACACACAGATGTGTACTGTGCATTCATGCCTCACAAATAAAACGGCCTTCACAGTCACGTCCATACATTTCACAACCACCTGCAGAGACTTGACGTCCTGCAACACACTCATGCACGTTTGCGTGTGTGCATTGCAGAGCTCATATCTCTCTTTATTATTGATCACGACGACATATAAAAAAGCACAAGAGAACATATAGATTACAGAGAAGCTGTGATGATTTGATGGGAAAAAAAAAAGGGCCCTATTGATTAGTCAATAAAAAACCTGGCCTTCACGATTTGTGGACTTACCAGCAGTGTCTTATACGCGTCCTTGTGTTACGATGTGACCCGGCTCGCTCCCCTGCCACAGCTGGTCCAAGCTCCTCACGCCAGCTCAGCAGCCACCTTCTGGAGCAGCAAATAAAACCTCTGATTCAATATTCCGAGGATGAGCGCCCACTGCAATAAAAGAGCACCGGGTGTGTCCTTTGACTTTATAGGGAAGGTGATGATGTAAGCGAGACCACATGATCACAGACCTTCATACTCCCCAAGAATGAGAATTAGAGGGGCAGCATACCTTGCAACACTCAAATGCAGACATCAGCCATGACTGATTTGGGCTCAGGATCGGTAGCAGCAGTTAGAACCTTGCCCTTTTTGTTCGAAGCCTGAAAAAACGCTGCAATGGTTCTCTTTACCAAAAGAAAAAGTTTTAGAGGACTAGGGTGGAGGGGTTTTCTAAGTACTGCCAAACTTTGTGATAAATTAGATCATAAGGAGTGTGCGTGAGCGCAGAATGTTCACCATTGGCTGATGCAATAAAACAAATCTTTATTTTCATTGGGAAGGCAGGAAAACGGACGTTTCTCGTAATTCTCAGAGACCATACATGTGAATAATCCATGAAATCTATTAAGACACAAAAAAATAAATATGTTGCCTCCGCGTTGTCACATCTGTTTGGATTGTGTCGTGAGCCACAGGAAAGTCGTCTGAGCTTTCATGTCAGGCCATTTGCAAGCAAGAAATAATCCAGAGGGGGTAAAAAATAAAATTTAAAAAAAAACCCGGCTTGAAGTTATATGCAGTTTCTTTTCTTTAGTTCGATTTTCACATGACCTCCTGCTGTAGCAGGTTTCTGTACTGCTGTGACCAAAACTCCCCAAGGCCCTTCTAGAATAATCTTTAAAAAACAGCAGAGCTTTATTGCCTGATGTAGAAGCACAAACAAAAGTTCACTCACTTTGATACCTTGAGGCCTCCAGAGACTTCAGTATCTTTTCTCTACTTTTCTTTATACAAGCATTGTATGCAGAGCCCCCTAGTTTCTCGTGGGAGTCTGCTTCTAATGCAGACTTCACAAATGAGCTGTCCTGGTCTCCGCCACGCTCCCCGCAACATTAAAACCACAGCTGACTGCTCGGTATCTGAATTTCAATGTCAGCATGACAGACCTGAAACACTGACAGCGCATTTTGCTAGCCAGCTTGCAAACTAGTATTCAAGCTACCAAGATTTTAGTCAAACAGTCGCTGACACTGACAACAGGATTTCTTTTTAGAGGAGGTATAGAGCCTTCCTTGTCTTGGTGGAGGCTTAATGTTCATTGGCTAAAGTATCCCAATTCCCAACATTTTAGAAACTACAGTAACTAAAGCCGCTTCTTAATCACTTGAGCCTTCTTAGACATGGGCTTTGCTATAAGAACGAACTGAATTTGCCTATTATTTTTGTGGTTATTCACCAAAAAAAAAAAAGAACAGAATACACAGCTTGGTGACTTACTCCATTCTTACCGCTGGAATGGAGCCCCCTCCAAGTCCTGGGTTTGTGCTCGTGACCTCAGCCACGGAGGTCAATGGCAGCTAAGCATTAGGGCCACGCAGGTCCCCACTGCCAGAGACAACATCAGCTTGCGCTTTACCTCGGCATTGTGTGTGTGTGTGTGTGTGTGTGTGTGTGTGTGTGTGTGTGTGTGTGTCTGTGAGAGAGAGAGAGAGAGAGAGAGAGAGAGAGAGAGAGAGAGAGAGAGAGAGAGAGAGAGAGAGAGAGAGAGAGAGAGACCCTGCTCCACCTCACGTCCCCGAACTTGCAGACCCTCAAGGAGTGTCAAAGATGAGGCAGCATGCGTGCGCAAACCGGCAGGTGTAAGGGCAGTCAAAGCAGTGTAGCCATGATGACAAGCCAGGGTGAGCGAAGAGGCAGACCCGAGCAAACCCATCATGGCCATAGTCATTAACTAGAAACATACGCAAAGGATGGAGAACCATCCAGAACAAAGTGGGGAGAAAAGAAACGGAACAATATAGAAACAAGGAAAACTACATAAACCTGATGAGAACAAACGGGTACAAGAAGTTACAACAAGAAACAAGAAAAAAAACAAACAAACAAAAAAAAATATATATATATATACACACACTGGCTAATGAGACTGTAATGAGGAACAGGTGTGAACAATGATTGCAAACATGGGCATAGCAGGAGATGGAGAAATGAAGGGGAGCAAAGGTCAAGAAGTGAAATGGAGTAGGAGCAGAATCCTTACACTGAGCACTGTCTTCTGATAATACACTGGACAGTTTCCAGCCTCTCCCATGCCAGAAGCAGCAGATGAAAACGTGGACATAAGAATTGATCGTTCCGAGTGCAGATCAGTCGGCGCTCGCCGCCACAGTCTCTTTGGACCTTGTTAGCTGGGTGCGTCCTTCATATCAGGCCCTTTTGTCTGGTGGCACACCAACACGTGATGTCCTTGGTCTCTAGAGAGCACGATCTACCAGCGTGAGAGCTTCTTACAGATCATTTAGGTGGAGGCGAGTTGCCTATTAAGGCAAATGAGAATAGATTGAAAGATATATTCAAACTCTCTGGATGTGACTGTGCTCGGGACCAATCACAAGTCTCCTGGTCTTTGCAGAACACAAAAGAGCCAGACTCATTTCACATTTTTTGACTGATTGATTAAACCGTGGTTAGTTCATTGATTACTAAACCGAATTGGTTGAGTGGTTGATTTTTATTTTTATTTTATTTTTTTTACATAATGTGGGTAGGTGTTGGCAATATGTGGCTTTTTTTTATTTGGGTGTTCATTCAAAATCCTATCTGCACAATACAAGTAAATTCCCATATGATGAATTATGCAAAGGCCGTGTCCAAACAACTGGAGCATGGTTTATGATTTCAGAATGCAGTAAAAATGAAAACTCTATGAGCCTTCTGAGAGCACTTCACTTGAAACTGGGCGCGTTTGTCAGAGGGAAGGTATGGTGTACCTTGAGGACTCAACGACATTTTTTAATGTGGCTGTACTGTCTTATGATGGTAGAGCTCATAACAAGATTACCACTTTTGTGCAAAAGCAGTTATTCTCTTGTCATCTTTCTCTATTTATCTGCCTCCATTTGTCCCTTCCTCTCTGTTTTTATCTCTCTTGCTTCTTGAATCTCTTCTCTCCCTTACACAAAACACACAGACACACACACACACACACACACTTCTTTTAAAACCATTTCTTTATTCAGCCAGAGTCTCTCATCAGTAAACACTTAAACTTGTGTAATGCCCTTCAGCGCTACAAAATGAAACAGACAAACACACATTTATTCCAGACAGAAAGCTTTCAGATAGTCAAAAACAATGGCAATTGTGCATCTTTATACAATGCTCCATTAAACTAAATGCTAGCGTAAACCTTGCCAATTTCCAAGAGATTGATAATGCAAGCAACAGGCACTGCAGGGCTGAACACATCGCCATGACACTGTTTGCTAGCCTGACCGGGCCTGACTGGTTTTGATGAGGTGTAAAACTAATTTAGTGAACAATGGCAGATTATGCTACCTCAGTACAAGAGATCTAAACACAGGAATGACATTCTCAAAATGGAGTTTCAGTAATACTCTCAGTATTTATGTGTTTGTAAGCTTCATGCCAATTCAAGTTTCTGTCTCTTCTGACCTGTAAATTTAAACATACAGATTGAAAAGCACAGGCAAAATGTATAAATGTACAATAACTACACGATGTATTTGTAAATACCGAACCTCAGAGGTCCCTTGATTATAAAATCTAATCTCGGCATTCGTTTAAATTGAAAAGCAGGATAGGTGAATATTAAAATCTGGATTCCTGCTGACATCAGTGAGTTTACGGAATCACCTGAACCCTCACAGGATCCCGCCGAATGTGAGAGACATTGTGTACTGCACTGGCGTGTCTCTGATGGACAAGGACGTGTGGGAGTTCATCTGGATGAAGTTCCACTCTTCCACGGCCATCTCGGAGAAGAAAATTCTCCTGGAAGCCCTCACCTGCAGTGACGACAGCTTCCTGCTGAACAGGTAAGAGCTGTCACGGCTACAGCAGAGCGCTTGTTTAACAGAAAACCTGCCGGTACTTAAAAAAAATCCCACAGATTCTTAAGATTCGGTACCAACATAGTTGGTAGTGGCTGTGAAACTCATATCATCGTGTCCCTATATTTTTTGCTTAATTTCCAGAAAAGGTTCTCTCACATTCAAATCTTTTAGAACAAGAACTTGACATACAGTTTATTTACACAATCACAGTTTCAAAATAAAAAATCAAGACAAAATAAGACACTAAAAATTCTGGATCATTAGTGAAACACATGCAGTGTCCTGCTGAGGAGGTGATTGATGCCAGTATATGAATCACTTTGATGATTCACACTCTCACTTTTCATCAAAAATAACTGAGCTTTCCAATTAGGATCTTATGAGAACCCTTATAAATGAACTGTTAGGCATACACATTGTGCTGATAGTCAATCCTGTGAGATTTCATACAGATATCATCCGCAGACACCATAGAGGTGAAACGGGAAGTCATAATTAATCATTAAATGTGTCAAAATAATAATTAATAATTTTGCTGCCATCGCATAAGCTACAAATTTCGCGAATTCTTCTGCGTATCCCCAGATGGACCAGTTTGGTTTGTCCTAACTCCACTTCTTCCTACCCTGTCACTCAAACCAGTGGAGTTGCGTTCAGAGCTCCCTAAGGGGGAGTAAAGACAATGCCTCGCTGCGTTTAGGCACCCTGCCTGCAGGTCTCTACAGAGCCTTACATCCTCTCAGAATTCAATAGCTCTTTGAAGGGGGTAACGGTTTATCAGCCAGCCAGGCCAGGCGAAGGAGGTCCCAAAGCCCACAAGTGTTTTCAGCCTCGGAGGACACAGTGTGGGGGCTGACAACTCCATTTATGCTCACTCATCTGGCAGTGGCTTCTATGAATACACTCAGAGGAAGGAGCTCAGACCCGCTTGTCTACCTTTCTCAAGGTGGGAGGAAGTGGAACGCAGATCCAGACTTTTGCACTTTGGCGAGGTCTACAGTGCCTCACGTGGCCGATATGAAAAGGCAGAAAGCGACAGGAGAGAAAGCAACGAAAAGGCTTTATTGCCGGTGTCATTCAGTCATAGTGTGTTTTCCTTGGCACGTATGGACGTGTGCATCTTTTGGACTTTTGTGTTAGCATATGGTGTTAGCAACACCACCTAGAATGTTGCAAGGACCTTTTAAGATAGAATATAACAGGCTGAACAGCAAGAAAACAACAATTTTGTCCTCCCTTTACAGAGACTTCACAGCGTCTGCGTCGACTTTGTGATGTTGCGCATTACCTTTTCAAGTTGTGTTTGAAGTTCCAGGAGATGGGATGGGAAGGGTGGCTTTGCTTCTGTCTCCTGCCAGTCTGCAGCAGCGTCCGACGTCCCTGGCTGCACGCCAGCTCGTGTACGTGGAGGAGGAGTCAGCTTTGTCCTAGAAACAAGCTCAGCTGCTTTGCGAAGTTGCACGAGCAGCAGTTTGGAAAGGTGCAGCGGCTTTGCTTGTCTTGGAAGAAGCACATCCTCCAGATTAACTGGTGCCATACAAGGGATTCAGATGATGGGGAGAGGGAGATGTATTGCCAGCTAATAATGTAGAGAAAAATATACACAGCCATCACCCATTTTATTAAGAACATGCTCAGTTTTTTTCACCGTTGTGATGTTTGATGTGAACATTAACTGAAGCTCTTGACCAATGTCTTGTTTTATCAGCCCGAAAACTGGTGGACTGGTTAATTTCATGAATGAGCAGATGAGCAGGTGTTCTCAATAAAGTGGCCAGTGAGTGTGTATATTTCTGACTATATATTTACTAAACGCTCAAGTCCCATTTACACCACACCTGGAATTATTGTATTATATATATTTTTCTACGCATGCACATTCATACACTGTCACAGGCACCGTGCCCAAGGGACACGCCGGCCGCAACACACGCACACACATACTGCGCCTTCCCTGTTCCCAGTCCCCTGGTTATTGATGGCCTGCACCTGTCCCTGTTTTGTCTTTCTGTTTCTGCTTTACTGAAGCCCACAGGAAAGCTGCTGTCCAGTGCTGGGTGTTGTTCCTGGCTGCTGCACGCAGCACGGACAGGACGAGCCGAGTGTTGCCGCTACTCCACTTCCTCTCGGCAGCTCGAGTCTTACCGCTTGTGCTGTGGCTTTTCGTTTTGCTTTTTAGCCAACTCACTGCTGTGCTTCCCTGTTTGTTGTGCTGTGGAGAAGAAACGCAATCCAAGCAAGCACTTGTGTCTTGCTCCCTCACGGCACCTGTTTTGCACGCGCACACATTTATATACACTCAATGGCCACTTTATTAGGTACACCTGTTCAACTGCTTGTTAATGCAGATATCTAAATCACTCACGTGGAAGGAACTCACTGCTCACAAGTTCAAATCAAGCACCAGAATGGGGAAGAAAAGTTATTCTAAGTGACTGAACATGGCATAGATGTTGGTGCTAGACGAGCTGGTCTGAGTATTTCAGAAACTGCTGCACTGCTGGGATTTTCACACACAAACATCTCTAGGGTTTACAGAGAATAGTCGGAAAAAAGAGAAAATATCCAGTGAGCGGCAGTTCTCTGGTCGAAAATGCCTTGTTGATGCCTGAGGTCAGAGGAGAATGGACAGAATGATAGAGCCGATAGAAAGGCAACAGTAACTCAAATAACTGCTCATTACAGCTGAGGTATGCAGAAGAGCATCTCTGAATGCACAACACGTCGAACCTGGAAGCAGATGGACTATAGCAGCAGAAGACCACACTGGGTGCAACTCCTGACAGCTAAGAACAGGCAACCTAGGCTGCAATTCTCACAGGCCCACCAAAATTGGGCAGAAAGATTGGAAAAGCATCGCCGGGTGTGATGAATCCCAATTTCTGTTGTGATGTTCAGATGGTAGGGTCAGAATTTGCTGTAAACAACATGAAAGCATGGGTGTATTCCGCCTTGTATCAATGGCGGTGGTCTAATGGTGTGGGGGATATTTTCTTGGCACACTTTGGGCCCCTTAGTACCAGCTGAGCATCGCTTAAACTGCACAGCCTACCTGAGTGTTGTTGCTGATCATGTCCATCCATGTCCACAGTGTGCCCATCTTCTAAGGGCTACTTCCAGCAGGATAACAGACCACGTCAAAGAGCTCAAATCAGTCACCCGTTTTTTGAACATGACAATGAGCTCACTGTACTCAAATGACCTCCATGATCACCCAATCTCAATTCTTTCCAAAATCTCTGCGGAAGGTTTCCAGCACCTTGTTAAATGAATATATATATATATATATATATATATATATATATATATATATATATATATATATATAGAGAGAGAGAGAGAGAGAGAGAGAGAGAGAGAGAGAGAGAGAGAGAGAGAGAGAGAGAGATTCAAAATTTTAGTGAAGTACAGTTTCCAGAAAAAAACACAGAAACAGGACATTTCAGATGGAGGTTAGCTGTCTAAACATGCCAGATTAATTTGAATGCACAACGAAAACATTGATCGGCACAGCGCCGGCATGCTAATGAAAATAATGTAGGGTTAGGATGCGGAAACGACTGTGGAGGGATGCTATGTTGTTACGTTAAGTGTCAAATAAACAGTAGGTGGGCTCTGGAAATCCATTATTAGCATATATGTGCTAATTGGAAAGAGTAACAGAGTCCTGCTGCTTGTAGCATTAGCTAATGGATTTAGCAGCTCCAGCTAAAACATGGCAAGCGCATGGAACTATGACAGCTGTGGACCTCCTGTTGAGAGTTCTGATGAATTAACACTGGAGGTTTGCTGGAGGTCTACTTGTTAGATCATGATGATATGGCATGCACAGTTTGGTTTTCACATGACTCATACAGTTCCGATAGACTACGGGAGCTCATAGCCAGGGCAATTTAGATTAAGAATTGTAACTAATTACAGAGTCATAAGTGTTTAAAAGTTTTGGATCTGGAACCTACTCTTTGCATCGCGATTGGTTTTGAGTACCTTTTAGTCAAATTAGGTTTCAAACGAACACCTGTGAACATGGAGCATGAAACTCGAAAGCCCTCCAAGACTGCAGATGTAGTGAATGGAGGACGTCTGAACTGTTTCCTGGCTGTTCTGTTTTCTGATCCCCCGCTGGCATGGGAGCCTCATTGATTTAGGTTACACTTGAATTTCATACCACATGCCCAGCCCTCACCTGATTGTAGAAGCCCTGCACCAGATCAGAGGAGGTTGTGTACGGGCCGAATATGCGTGTGCACGTGGGTCTGTATGCTACATGGCTACAAGGTTTGTGTGTATAAAAGCACTCAGAAAAGAGGGTGGCTGCTCTTTGCTGGTGCCAGTGTGGAAGGCGTTGGTGCCTTACTCTCGATAAACTGTATCCATCTTTCATTTGTTCCAGTGTGCTAAGGCTGCAGACTCAATGAACCAGAGCCTCTCCCCAATATAGGTAGGAGTGGTTAGCTGAAGTGCTAATCTGTCACAGTATATTTACACGTCTAGAAAAGTCAATGAAGATTGGAGGGCTGTGACCCTGGCTGTGAACTAGACAATGAGGAGGTCAGACGAAGAAAATGGGTCGATCCATTACAGACTGACCTTTGTGTTGTGGGTTTCACCTGGTAGAGAAACCATTCACGTGGCTAGACTAAAAAACAACACCAGGAGCATACATTACAGGAAGCAGAATGCCACAGTATATTGCACTTAATGTGCAAAGCAAAGCTTGTCCTCCTTGAAGGCATAAATTACGTTGCGACATTTCCACTGGTGCACTTCTTCTGGAAAGAATTCTGACTACAGCCAAAAGGACCCCACCTCCCTCCCTCCATCCAGAGGTCCAAACCGGTCGCCTCGCCTCATCTCTGGAATTTTGCTATGACCTAGAAGTGTTTTGCCTGTCCATCGTGTTAAGTGCAACATACCACAATTGGCAAAAGCAGAACATGAAGGAACTGTACTGTAACCCCTACTTTGGTTTGCAGGTAAAGAGGTCTGGTGGTCTGTCTTTGGCCTGCGAACACATCACGCGTCCCACCCGTGCCCTTCATCACCATATCAGTGCAAGGCCAATCTGTGACTAGTTTCCCATGAGACAACCTCCACACGTCTAAAATAAACGTGGTGAAATTCAAGCGCACATACGGGCATGCGGCACGGCGTTTTCGCACAGTGTGTTCCCTGACAGCATTCTTTGCCACAAGTGTCACTCCAGATACCAACTGTAATACTGAAGTGTGAACATGTCAATATGGGAAACAGAAGCTACTGGAGAGGTGCCTGCATGCTATTAACACTGAATAATATATGTTCTCTTTAAAGCCATGTTCCCACTTTACCTGCACCAACGCACTGGGAGTCTGCTGGTTTAGTACTATGAAACTGTAAAACTTGCATGCATATAGGGCTTGTTGCCGTGGCAATAATCTTTCGAGCGCCTTTCAGGAGAGAAAGCTGCAATGTGAACTTGAACAGTTCAAACAGAGAACAGTGCAGTGAGGGAAAGAAAAAATTAGACATTGATGAGGAAGTAAGTCTTTTGGTTTCTAAAGTCCACAGCCGAGCAATTATCTCACATGTGCCTGGAAATGAAAAAAAAAAACAAAAAAAACCCCGACCCATGGCGTAGTCTTTTTCCACAATGTCTTATTTCCTTTTCCCTTCCTTAATCCCTACTTGATATTTTACACCAATTAGACACACGAGTGTTTCTTTATTCATCTCTTCTGTTCATTCTTTTTTTAAAGATCCTGTATTATGATGCAAAAAACACAAAGTTTTAATCAGGTTTTCCAATGCCTCTCGATATGTCTTGCTGAGTACAGAACAGGATTATTATTCAGTCAAGTGCTTCAGCCAAGGATTCTCCTGTGAGCTGCCTTAAAGATGCTTTCATGGATGTCATGATAACACAGCAGTTAACCTGACCTTCTACTGTTTTCTGAAACTCTGACGAAAGGAGGCTGGGATTATATAGTCCTGCTAAATCAGGGAGTGCCCAAATCCAGTCCTGGAGATCTAACTCATTTCAGAGTTTAGTACCTACACACCCAGTTCTAATAGCCAACTCCTTGAAGAACTGTCTATGAACAGAATGATTAAGGTTGTAACTAAAGATTAAGATTAAACTCAGATTAAGATGGAATTAGACATTGTTGTCCTAAAAGTATTGAACAGATTCCTGAATGCAGAAGTCCACAGTGAATGATACAAAAGAACCACTAAGTGAATCTCTAAATGATGAATTTTTAAAGTGACTTCCAAAATCACATGCTGACATAAACCAGATTTTTTTTCTAAATGATATAGATGTAACATTATAAATTCACATCAATATCGATTGTACGCAGAAACTGTAAGGCTCATGAAACATGACAGTATATACAATAGCTTCTGTCTAATGGGGTGGGTTGAAGAATATGCATTGCAGAGCTGTATTGTCTTCTTAGAACGTCATGGCAGATATGCAACCATGGCAACATATTTACCTGCCATCCACTTTAGTCTGTTTGTGGTTTAGAAACCTCCTATGCCCCCAACAAAGTCCACGGATGTAGATGTGCAGAGGAGATGCTTTTCGTGTGTTGAATGTGTATTGCCCCTGTGCATCATTCTGTCCCCTCTCAGGCCATGTAGACGTGCAGAAACAAACACACACATGCAGGATCTTCCTGACGTATTGCGTGTGTCCAGCCATGTTACTTATGTACTTCTCAAGTGTGGTTTGAACTTTGGCCCAAGCAGAGAAATGGCGGCGTATACAGCGCATCCACTGCTAACCATAATAATTTCCATTTGGTTCTCCAGACTCCTCAACCTGTCACTAAGCTCAGACCTGGTGCCTGACCAAGACGTGATTGACATCATCATCCATGTCGGTCGCAATCCGCATGGGCGACATTTAGCGTGGAAGTACTTCAGGGAAAAGTGGGACATGCTGAACTCCAGGTACGCTTCTCGAGTAGCGTCGCTCCGATC
The DNA here is from genome assembly GCF_041902795.1 of Electrophorus electricus. Taxonomy (NCBI): domain Eukaryota; kingdom Metazoa; phylum Chordata; class Actinopteri; order Gymnotiformes; family Gymnotidae; genus Electrophorus; species Electrophorus electricus. The sequence continues at coordinate 17,895,120 of NC_137507.1, forward strand.
ATCAGCACGTGCCTGCATCTAAATCTCAAAGTCCCAGCTCGTATGAAATATATATGCATTTTTTTGGCCATGATCAACTCACGCCACTGAATCTTGATTTTTCCTGTTTGTGCATGCAGCTATAGAGCTCATAATGAATAATGTTTATTGCCTTAGCCAGCTTTGAGGCCCCTGGGTGTTTCGGCGCGGTGCGGTGCGTCTTGTAAACAGCAGAGTTTTATTGAGAGTGACTCTCTGCTGGTTTCCTTCTGCGCAGGTACGGCGAGGCCTTATTTATGAACTCTAAATTAATCAGCGGGGTGACGGAGTTTCTCAACACCGAGAGCGAGCTCGCCGAGGTGAGTGTGATGCCAACGCGCCTCTGCTGGCTCGGCTTCAGGCTAGCAGTCACTTTCAGTCAGTGTATCCTTCACAAGGGCTGAGAGGAGGAGTTGTATGCGGTAATGTGGACATCAAAGCAGCAAACCAAGCAGTCTTAAAAATGGATTTCTAGGTACATTTCATGTCAGCCAATTTACTTTGGAGGAGACGCAACAACTTCGGAACAATTTTGGAAAACACAAGTTTTGTTTGCACCGAAGTAGTTCTTGTTTGTCAGTTTGTTTGTTCAGGGTTTGTGGGTGTTTTGTCTGGGCTTTGAGTCTTTAATTTGCCATAAGATCAAAAACAAATAAAAAACAAAGATTTCTCCTTGCTGTCCCTTTCACACCCACCACAAAAGCTGTTTGGAGAAGCTGTGCAACAAGTTAAAAGGAGTGGGATCAGTCCTTTTAGTTCAGTGGTCAGGTGTTTCGCTTTCTGTGTTACATCTAGTCTGAGCTGCTCCAGTTTTTCCCCACAGCCATCTAAATCTGTAGTGAACTATTTAAAATAGAAAGGAAAAAAAAAGGGGGAGAAACGTGTACCTTCCTTAGCTGCCGAACCCCAGGTGGCGAAGAATTGGAGTCAGCTCCAAAATTCTGTTTTCTTATTATGATTGTGTCACTTTATTGCTCACAACTGATTAACCCTCATTGCCAAAATGGCCCGTACATTCATTTTTTCAAATGCATGCAGTGTCGGTCCCCACGGGCCCCAGCCTCTTCCACAGAGCTGGCGATCTCACTTTGCCGTTCCCGCCATAAGTAGGACATTAGCATTTTGTCATAGACAGTGACGTGCAGGAGGAGTACTTTACACGTTCTTTACACATTTGGCACTAACGTAAGGTGGGAACTAGCTTTGCGGTTTCCAGAGGTATCAGCAGTAGATTAAAGGCGCTTCTAACAGTTAGCTACTTTCGAATTGGCTTTTAGGGGCCAGCGCTGTCAAAATTATTTTTAATGCTAACTCATGTTTTCATCCCTACAGAGGCTGGAGATGTAGTGTTATCTCTTCAGTTACATGCCACTCATTTACATGAAGAAGCATGGTTTTGTATTCTGGTCCTGGTCTACATACAGGAGCTAAAAGACACACTCACATATGCAACTCAAGTGGGCTAGAGCTGTTAAAGGGTCATGGGCAAATGTTTAGTCGCGGTCAGTGTTTTAGGCATTGATAAAATAACCCCCAGACCTCTTTTGTCCTGTCTTCACCAGCTGAAAGACTTCATTCAGACCAGCGGAGGAGGGGCAGCGTCCGCGTTCAGCCGAGCTGTGGAGATCGTCCAAGCCAACGTGAAGTGGCACAACCTTCACAAACAGCAGTTCTACCAGTGGCTTAGGAAGCCGCCCAACGGCTAACTAAATGCCTCACTTGCAAGCTGTTAGCATGGAATCTCTATCATACATTTATAGACCAATAACAGTGTGAGGAGATATGAGGAGGGTTTTGTTTTGCTTTTTGTTTTTTTCGGGGTGGGGGTGGGGGGGGCTGATAGTCTGTAAAATCAAGCCTTTTTGTTTCTCCCAGAAGAGGAAGGTTGCAGCTGTGAGGAAGCTGTAGATGAGGGGTGGGTCGAAGGTGTCTTACTGCGAGCAGAATTGATATTGAGTATTGCGTGGTGGTGTCCATCTCTAGTGACATTTTTTTCAGAGTTCCCCACCCCTTTGTCCTCACACACACTCGTTTTTATGCATGAACATCATTTCCTTCCTCTAGTCACCCAGTCTGCTGACGTTTGTCCTTCTCCCGGAGGTTCCCCGGAGAGTCCCCGGAGGCTCAGGTTAAACGAGTTCACTAAAGTTTCTGCAGGCCTCATTACTACAAAGGGTGGACCGCGAACCTCCACAATATACTAATCTTAAACAAGCACAAAATCATCCAACATGACAATCAGTGTTTTGCTTGGAACAGTCAACAAGAAGGACCGTGGCGGTACGTTCGCTCTCTCCAGGCTGCAGGAGAAGGAGAGAAGAGTGGACTCCGGCGTGGCTTTCTGTTGTGTGTCACGGTCGTCACGGCGTCATTGTAAGCTGTGTACCGAACGGTTTTGTGAATCTCAGTCTGGGGTCAGTCACATTCTCCATGAGTCCCTACTCCCCTGGCGAGCCAGGCTGTGCCCTTTTTATGTCCAGTGTAAATTTAGAGTGGAAAATAATGAGTGTCAATATGTCCATGTGCAGTGGTGCATAGGGTGGAACATGCTATGTGTCAGTCAGTCAATAAGGCATTTGAGAGATGCGCCGTCTCCATGATGCTGTTGCTATACCATGGCTGGTAGTCATGGAGACAGATTTGGGGAGGGGAGGGGAGGGGGGGTAAAAAGTATATGGAGGGTAGGAAGAAAGCATGCAATATTCCTGTCTAAAAATAAACAAATAAATGGAAATCTCTTTCACTCTGAAAATGGCAACCATCATTCTGCAACAGGCCAATAAAACCTTCAGTCTTGTCCACAGTGTCAATCTCACAAACAAAATAGAAAGAGCAACTTTTTTTATTTTTGCCTTGCAGCGCCTAGCTGCAGAAACAAACCCTGTCATTTGTTCTGCTGGACATTCTATCAAAGTTCCCCTCAGCCATGTGTGTAACATCACGCTGTTCCATCGTGCGGTTCCAGCCTCTCCTTCCGTCTTGTGTTTGATCGTAAGCGCTTTCTTTTCTAAATGAAATAAAATATATATCCTCTGTGTTTTCAGCAGAGCAGTGTAGAAATTTTACTGCTGACAATAAATTCTTTTGTATGGTAATGCATTTATGTCTAATTATGTCACTGTTGCTGATGTTGGTCTGTGAAGGTTGAAAATCTGATATTTTCCAGTGTTCCAAAGCAGTATTCATATTTGCTATATAAAAATTATATATTCATTTACATTTATACTTAATTATATGTGTGTGTGTGTGTGTGTGTGTGTGTGTGTGTGTGTGTGTGTGTGTGTGTGTGTGTGTGTGTGTGTGTGTGTGTGCGTGCATGTGCATGTGTGTAAGTATATTAGGGCCGCAACAAATTGATTAATCTAGCTTCTATTTTTAACTTAACAAATCCATCTGTAGAGTGATTAAAACACCTTGCATGTTACAGGGAGTAAGACAAAAAAACCCAGTTGTGTATGAAAAGGTTTGTGTGTGTAATGAGTATTTCCGCTATAACCAAGATTTAAAAACATGACCTCAAACGAGACTCAAGTTTCAAGTTTCAAGTTTCAAGTTTGGTTTATTCGTCACATACATAGTCATACACAGTATAACTCGCAGTGAAATGGTGGAGAGTGCTCTGTCCAAACTGAGGAAAAGAAAACAGGGGTGCATAGAGAAATATAGATATTCTCTATATGTGAAATATATATATGCAAGATAAATATATATATTCTATGTCTGTACAAAATATATTAACAATATATTTTGTTAATAATATAGTCCCATGCACAGCGCATTCAGAATGCTTCTCTCTTCAGCTTTAGCTTTGATTCCATTTTTGTGAACATTTACAGCTGACTAGATAACAAACTGTAAATGTTTGTAGATTGCTGGTTATTGTTAGATATCCCATTGATAATGATTGGTTAACATGTCAAACAGCCCATTGCTGTATTATAGTGTGCCCTAAAGTGGTTATGCATTATAAAGCAATTTTTATTTGGTTGGTTAGTTGCTTGTTTTTTAAGTATACACCTAGTTTACAGTAACAGTGTTAGTCAGAGATTTTTCAGAATCGGTATAGTCAATTTTGCAATTTTGTTTGATTTTTTTTTTTACTGTATTTATTTACCCCTACCCCAATAATCTGGAGCCAGTGGTGGAAATAGCTCTTGGCAAAGTTTAATGCATGTAAAACTTAAACAGAAATCTGAATCAAAATTAGAATTAACAAATATACTAGAAAGAGTAAATTCTATTGCATAACCTGTGTCAGTTATGAGAATATACATACCCAACTTTATAAAGTTCCTTAATGCTAAAACAGCCTGCTTTTTTTCGAAGTTTACTCTTCACCTAGCCTAATTTATGGTTTAAGCAAATAAATTGCACAACAGATTGAATACTTTAGAGGGAATTAATACCAGCAATATGTAAAACTATAGCAGGTTCTTTACTCTAGTTAGTGAGTATGTAAGCATATACATTATACAATGTTATCTGAAGAGCTGAGCTTCAAGTGAGTTCAAGATAATACAGGATTTATTAATGTAATACAGTATTAAACAGCATAATATTAGCACAAGTAATTACACATTCCAGTTGGCTAGATATTGTAATGAGGAAATACACGTTATAAATAACAGAAATGCCGCATACGAAACACTACGTGCATACTACCTAATAGAAGATAGAGAAAGGTAGAGAAGGAGTGAGTGAGTGAGTGAGTGTGTGTGTGTGTGTGTGTATGTGAGAGAGAGAGAGAAAGCGCCCAAGGAAGAGACTTCTCCAAACTCCTCCATCCATCAGCTCTGTCCCTGCTCCACTCCTAGTCTCCTCCAGAAACCTGCCACGCCCAGGCCTGGTGCTGCACTGATTCACAGTTCTAGAGAACTGCTGACTATTTGTGCTGGGGTAGCGTGACCACTGTGACCACTCTTATCTCTGTGAGAGACCACCAATGTGCACAGCAGTAGGGCTTGATGAAAACAAGACTTCATTGTGGCCAGATTGTGGCCTACAAATTGTTACAGCCCTAAATTGTGTGTGTGTGTGTGTGCGTGTGTGTGTATGTGTGTGTGTGTTTGTGTGTGTATATGTATATATATACATTCTCGCTCTCAAGTGAAAAAACACCTTGTAGATGTACATTAGTGCCTGTAGTCTAGATGTTGCAGTGCATAATTTGTGTTAGCCATCAGCCAACTCATCAGTGGTCATTTTCAGACTAGCAGACATGAGGAGTGAATAATTGTGGGTTTCGGCTGACTTTCAGCCCAGCAGTGACATTGAGAAATACAAAAACTCCAGCAACACTGCTGTGCCTAACACTCATTTCAGTAAACTACGTAATACCACTACCATGTCAATGCTGTTGCTGTGTGGAGAACAGTTCAGCACGCACTTATGTGGTCAGATGCGTTCCTGTGGTTAGGGACCAGCCAGTGATGAATAGGCCAGAGGGTGCCTGTCAGAATGTGCACAGCAACAGACGGGCTACAGCTCGTGGTTGTATACCTGTGCAACATACTTGCCAAGATGTATACCTCATCAAATACAATATAACCTCTGTGTGGTACTGGAGAGGGGAGAAAAAAAAACCCACCGGGCGAATACATAATCATTACACACCAAACAACAGCAAACTTTCCAACTGTGCTGACATTTCAGAACAAAGCACTCCATGAAGCCATTAATTCCCTTTGAACTGCAAATGCAAACGCACATTTTGTCATCTCCACCGCACCTGCGGTCGGAGCGCATTCGCGTTCGGATCGATGCGGATGATTGAGACGGATCCCCTCCTGTATCACAAAGCTTTGTTCCCCGGTGAGAGCGAGCAGGCGACAGAAGGAAAAATACACACAGGGAAAAAATGGTGGCGCCTTATAGGTTGGTCGTGGTCAGCCGTAACAAAATGAGTGATGTTAACATGAAAGGAGGCCCGCTCGCAAGGCACAAACCGACCGCGCGTGTGATCTTTAAAAGGTCGGATGCTACATGGCGTCGCGATCAGTAGCCAGGTACAGGTAATGTAGCAGCAGTGGACAGACCCAGATCTGGGCACCAGCTCCATGTGCTATCCCCCCCCCCCCCACACACACACACACACACACACACACATGGGTGTGTGTCCACACTGCAGGAAAACACCTTTCAGAAAAGGCCTCATGACTTGGACATTGGACCCATGGCCTAATGTCCCTCTTTTGACTGATGTTAACACAAAGGCTACATGCTGTTGTAAAAAATAATGTGCTGCATGTGCTGCTTGAGACCTGAAATAAGTTACAAAGAAGCTGGATAGTCCTCCATGCAGAATGCCAGGAAATAACATTTAGGTTGATAATTAACGTTGGCTAAAGAGGCTTCCTCCATCAGATCGAAACAGGTTTACAAAATAAAAAAAGAAGGAGTAAAAGCTGTTCAGCAGGTACAGTAGGAGACATGGACAAGTTAGGTTCATAGCTATGAAACATGACTGCTGTTCCACTGAAAAACTCTAATAAGGGTCTAAACGTCACCCTTTCACGTTCAGCCATTCTGAACACACCTGCCCTCATACATTGATTTCTTTTTGCAAGAGTTTACATCATACAGTTGAAGAATGTGATTCTGTGTGAATTTATGGCACCACCTCAGCTAAATAAAAAAATGTGAGGTCACAATTTATGTAAGCCCAGTGTCAGAAAGTTTACTAAAGCATATACAAAAATGGTGAGAACTGTTAGGTAGAGATAATTAAGGAGCCTGAATAATTTATATGTCACCAAAGTCAGAATAATTCTCTTCATACTGTTCATTTATGAAAGTGCCTTACCAGTATTTAGCCATGACCACATATTGAATGGTTTCTTTCTTTTGTTCAGTTTTGATAGTAAGGACATAACTGAGGTGTCAGGACTTCTGCTTTTATTTTACAACAGAGTTCCTGATCATTTACACTTTTTGCATGTATGTACTGAAATTCTGTTTCTGACTCAAACCACTGGCTGTGACATTCAAACCTTGGAGCCATATTATTTCAAGGGTTCGCATTTCACCTTGTTTGGCTCACAAAGGGCGCAGTAGGTAGCTAACAAGTTCAATTAAATACATTAATAAAAATTGACATCAATAAAAACATCATCTTGACCAAACCTTCTCAATGCAACACTGGTCAAGGGTCAGACTGGTACAATCGTACTTGTATAGCGCTTTGAAAAACTAGCCATTGCCATGACAGTTTTACAGAAATCATCTTAACAGAGAATCCTCATGCAGGCCTCTAATGACCATTCTAAGGGTAGCAGTCGCATGGGAAAACTCCATACGCTGGAGTTCAGCCTTGCTGTGTTGCACTCATATGGACTATATACAATGTAGTATGGAATGAGCTGTTTATAATCTGGGCCTTCCAAGGAGGACGGGTTCCGTCTCGAGTCTCGGTCCTCCCACGGTTTCTTCCTTTTTCCGCTCAGGGAGTTTTTCCTTGCCACTGTCGCCTCTGGCATGCTCATTAGAGATTTGGACACAGACATTTGTAAAGCTGCTTTGTGATGTGTGCTGGAAAAAGCACTGTATAAAAAATACATTTGACTTTGACTAAGTGCTGGAGGAAGAAACCACAAAGAAGAACTGAACTTTCAAAAGCCACTGAGTGAATTGTCACTTTAGGATGGAATGTGTTCTTTTATAAAGAGCTAATGATGGCTAGCCATAATACATACAGTAAGCTTTAACTTTCCTGTTGTGGCCAGTTAGAAGATATCATCCCTTCTCTTTCATCACGCTCTTTGAATCCTGAAGCGTGAACTGTAGGCCCCGCCTCCAGTGAAGGATGTGTCTAAAGTGGACTGGTCCCGACTGTCTGAGCGCTCTTCTCTCAGGCTTTGCGACTACTGTGCCTGCATCCGTGATAGATCCAGGCTCATTACAAGCACTGTGCTCAGGGACCCAGGGAGCCATGTATGGATCTGGGGTCGGAAAGGCCACATCTGTAGACAGTAACATCTGCCGCCCATCACTGAGAGCAGATCGCCGCTTTGAGGAAGACTTATATGGTAAGAGAGACATGATGTAATAGAGGCATCTAAGAGGATGGAAGGCTCGTGGTCCTGTAGGGTTTTAAAACACACAAGCAACATACCCCCCGAGTTACTTCAGGTTACAATCTCCATGTCAGCAGTGAGTTCTTCAGTGTGGCACACAGAGGAGCCAAGAATTAACAAGATGAGAGATTAGCGGTGGTGAAGGCTGTTAGACCCAGTCTTTTGCCCCTACTGGATCCTAATTAAACCCACTAGCCTGAACTTTTTTGATAAAGGTAATTAGATATTGATTTATGCTGCTGCTCCAATATCCGGTCATGTCATTAAAGGGGAAGGCTGCTCTCACAGGAAATAATCACTGGGATGTTTACAACAGACAAAAAGATGGTGGAAAATAAAGTGACCTAGAAAGGCGTGCCGTAGATCCTTCAACCTCTGATCGGCTTATGACTTGTGTGTTTCTCCTTTAATTTTCAACAGGTAGCTAGAGTCACCAGACTCTTTGGCCTAAATCGTATGAAATCATATAAAAGAAAGAAAAAAAAAAGAAATTTTAAAAAAGAAATAAAAGAAAAACGACTTTAAAAAAGAGAGGGATGCAGTCAAATCCTAACATAGCTCAGCTCTCCTCTCACCTCCATAGCAAAACATCGCATTAAAATCACAATATAAAGAAATGGGAATAGGATAGTGTGCCGATAAGGGTGATGTAGGCTTTGTAGGCCAGAGTTGCATTAAGGTCATGGAACTCGTGAGGACAGAAGCCCATTTTGGCGGCAGAGATGATTGAAGATAGTCGTAGCTGTCGTGCATATTTTGTGAAGCTGTGATTGAATCAGGATTTGATTGACAGCCAGAGCCTATTAGATGTGAAATGATTATAGCTGTCTGGTCTTGGTGTCTGTGTGTCTCTCCCTCTCTCACACACGCACACCCACACATGCTATTTCTTCCTGTCTCCCTCTCTTGCTCTCATACACGCACTCTACTTCCTTTCCTGTCTATCTAATGCTCCATCCATCCAAAGAAGGTCTTTATTTTTGCACATCCTTCACCTGCTCTGTGGTATCGACCTCATTCCCGACCTTAGATTAAAGCATTTTATGACAGACCCAAAGGGCAGCCGCTGAAGAAAGACCTCTCATCTTTGTGAACGCAAGAAGGCCCGGAAAATAACGGCGGTCACCTCTGCCGCTGATCCCGTGCCATGATGTTTGTCCGTCCACTGGAGCTTCTCAGCCTCTCAGTGAGAGCGATGGACAGAGCTCAGTTCACGGCTCTGATTTACAGCTGCACAACATGGACAAAAAAATAAAGCACTGCCATTATATTGCTCCATACCGAAACTGCAATATGCCTGCCAATATATTAAAAGCACACTTGATGTGACATGGTTACAGACTGGCCTGCGTCAGTTTGGTCAAAATGGTTTATGCTTGCTGGATCACGTGAACGCTGTGAATGTCGGGTAATCACAACACCCACACCATCATTGATATGGATCATCTGAGATTGGCCAGGGTGCACACAGCGTACAATAAGAAGTTTCATGAGATGTCTGAAGGCTCGGTTGTGTGCAGCGGGTTTCTGCAGTCCTGCAGTAAAAAAGAACCAACAACAACAAGCAATGAGCATCTCTGCCCTGAATCAGGTTCAGTGGCTCCTCTGGCCACCTCTGATTTACTCAACATCAAAGCCATTCCCTCTCCGAATCACAATGCAAAACACGCTGAATCGGTTTGTAGAATGGCGCCTCTTCACCCTTATCATCCAGTCTAGTACCACCCTGAGACAAAGACATAGCGATGAAGCATTTACCAAGCTTGCGTCCCCCACATGACTGAGCTCCAGTGTTTCTAGTTGATATTTTCAGATGTCTTAAGCAGCAGTGAACAAATTACCTGTGCATATTTAAATAAATAGCCTTATTAACACTTGACAATTCAGTTGGAAAAGAGTGTTGACCAATAACTCAAAGAGTTCCGTATGGAAACAGGGAAGCGATAAGGGGGATTACAAAATGGACCGTAACATCCTGAAACTGCCCTTGTAAACAAACACATTGTGCAGGCAAATTTGTGAGGTATGTTTCAATAAACCTGGAGCTTTGAAACTTTGGAAACGACAGGGCTGGGCCCTGTTACATAAGCAAAAAACCATGCTGTCTTTCATTTAACCTCGTTAAGAGCTGTTATGTTGTTGGACATCGAGACAGAGAGAGAGAGCAAGCAAGAGAACGAGAGAGAGAGAGAGAGAGAGAGAGAGAGAGAGAGAGAGAGAATAAGTTTAATATTAAAAGTCTGCCTTTATGTCAATGACCCTATTCTATATGCAAATAAAGCTTCTCCAGATCACAAAAGAAAGCTTCTGAATAAACTCAAATTTTAATCTATCTCTGAAGAAAAGACTATGCTTCAAAATAAAAGCTCTTGCTATACTTCCTTTACACCACAACTCTCTATTTCATGCAACAGTAAGTCCACCACAGAAAGATTCATTTTCTAATTTAATTTCTCATATTTTTTTGCAGCAGAGCTAAGAGATGCAGGGCCATACATGATTAATGGTGCTGGCCACCCAGACCCAAACACTCAGCCTCAATAATTCATGCTTAGGAATAGGTGAAAACATTTTTCCCTTCCACTCTCTCTCTCTTTCTCTTTCTCTCTCTTTCTCCCCATCTTTCTTACTCACTCTCCCTTCTTTCCTTGGAGTACACTCCTTTCTTTTAGGAGTGCTAGTCACGGTGAATCTATATGTGGTGCCAGTTCAGACTTCCCCGTGTCTTTGGCCAGGGTTGGCTGCTGCACAATTGTGTCATTAGAAGCTCGCGGCACGAGCGTGGAAAATCAAAGCTGAATTTGTGAAAGGCCTCTTTGCCTTCACAAACATTTCTTATGAGGGGAGAACCTGAACGTACATGGTCCACACAGAAAAACAGCAAGACCCACTTTTCTTTATTCAGCATTGTTCGGTGGTGCCCAGGACGAAACAGCATTCTCCTGCGCGGAGCCCTGAGAATGACGTTAGCTCTTCTCCCACTGCCGAAAGTAATTGAATTAGCCATCTTCCACCATTGTCACAGGCTGCCTGTCACACTTTGTATGTAGCTATCTCTATATCTGCAGCAGCAGGGGATTACAGAGTTTCACTGCTACTTTACCGCTAAGCCTCTGAATGCATGCTGTGTTAATGACAGCCTGTGAAGTTACTGTTGCCAGGGGTAACTGAGCGCGCAGGAGAGCAAAGTGTAAGAAATGGAGTGAAGGGGCTAAAGGGGTGAGCGGAGCTGTGCTTGGAAAGGTGGAGCAAGGCCTTAGTGCCTCTGTCGTCCTGATGAGCTCAACACTTTCCAGTTTAAAGATTTCTTTACAAAGACAGTGGCCTAATGGCAGTCGCCATATTTTTGAGAGAAAGTGTTGCCGTATATCCAATGGAACAGAAAGAGACTTTGTATCTTTGTTTATTCTTTTACTTTTTTATTAGCATGTGATGGTTCCACACATATACAAACCTTCCAAAAGGTTTTTGGGACACCGTTTTAATGGCAGATGAAATTAACTTTCTGGGAAGTGTACCAATTAGTTGGACTCTGGTAGGTTCACTTGGGAGTATTTGACGTTACGGCAGTTGAAACCTCAGCATTCCAATGAGCTAACGGACTTTCACAGTGGCCTGATTATAGGGCAGCACGGAGCCTGAATGCCAGCTCGTGCAATTCGGGAGCAGCTACGACTAACTGCATGCTGGGTCTACAAGAAATGGGTGACTGAAGGTAATCTTGCAGTGAGGAAAACACATTCCTTCCTGACTGGAGACCCACGTTACTGTAATAATGAAGAAGGATTGGACCTTCATGTAATTATGAATTGATCGTGAGTAACGCAAACAACATATGAGGACTTCCAAGGTGTTAAATTAAATAATAAAGGTATGCTTGGTTGAACTGAACATGCTTTGTTAGTGTTGTGTAAAACAGTGCTGTATGACACTGGAAAATTAGCTCATGGTGTCACCATGGTCTTTCCTAAGCAGCTCCATTCTGTAGTGCTACATCCTCTCTACCCCTTCCTCTTGAGAGCTACATTCAATCAGAGTAAACAATAAAAATCACTTGATACTAGACAACAAAAAAACTGCAAACAAAGTACCCGATCAATCGAAACCAAGGCTGTATGCACTAAGCTAATTTTACTTCATTGAAATTCTTAAAGGTAGGAGGTGGACATTTATGATTTCTTGTCCAGAAAAAATTATAACCCCTTCTGAATGGATTCATCACACATTTGCCCCACTCCACCCCCAACCATCCACCTTCCATTCAGATTATGTGTGTCCACGGTCCATGTGTAGTTTGCCACAGTACTGCAGGGGAACTCAAGATGTAAGCAATTCAATGTGTGTAATATTGGGGGGAAATGATTATTGATGAGTCTGGCTGCAAATTAGCGCCTCCTGCCACACAGCCCTTGAGGGTGGTGGGAATTAAACGCTTAAAGGAAATTGCTTGTTTAGGACTGCCCCTCAAAAAGCATGGCAAGACAAAATGGAGGACCTGGCGCAATTATTGTAGCTGTCTGCATAGATGGATAGGAAACGTTGCAATATATCTCTCCACTCTCTCCACTTCCTGCCTCTCCCCTCTCTCTCTCTCTCTCTCTCTCTCTCTCTCTCTCTGCTATCTGCCTCTTTTCTGACTCGTCATTAATCATCTGCCTTAACTAAAAGGCATTTAGTCGAGTCAGAAAGCCACACAGCTCTGTCTTACAGGAGCTCTACAATGGCTTGGCAATAAGATATCAAAAAATATACTATATAGTAGATATTATTGCATGTTTGAAGCATTTATATGGAAAAGTGTGACAAGTGCTTTCTGTTTTAGTCATATGTATTAGTACAGAACAGACTTTACTAATTAGTATTGAACATGCAGTTCTTGCATGAGTAAGGATTACAGCTAATCGTCTTAATTACAGGCCTTGAGCTAAGTTGAGTTTCTGAGTTTGAAAATGTTTCAAGTTGTGTTTGTGTTTCTCCGTTCACACATGAACGCAGTCCTTTAACTAAGGCTTCCTTTCTTCAAGGTGGGTTTTTTTTAAGTGATTTTCAAACCCTGTCACTCCAGGGGTCTGTTCTTCAGCTTCCCCCTCCTCCCATCACGTCGCGTCTTCCCCTCGGCCTCCCTGTTTCATTTTCAAGTATAATAGACTCAGATAATGGCACATGAAAAAAGCAACCAAGCAGCTAATTGAGATCTGCACTGAAATGGCCTCACGGTGCCAGCGGGAACCATCTGCCAAATGTTCAACATGTCGTAGCTCATTTCGCTTGGATATTCTGAACAGCCCCTCCCAACACAACCTACCAAGCAAGAACCAGTCATGAGGTTAAAGTCATTTCACTTCATCTGACTTTTTGTGTATGTGTGAAAAACTGAGGGAGTCTGTGAGACAAAGGGTGAAGAGTGGGGAGTGAATCTGGACATTTATTTCAGATTGACTGAGGTTCGAGGGATCATGTCCAGTCTATGTTTGTGTCCTTTGCAGCTTTGGTTATTTGAATATCCCATTGTGTTGAGGTTTACAGTTAAAAACATAAACTACCCAACATTGTGGTGTTTGTTGTCAGCCAGAGGAGGATGCCCCCCCCCCCCCCCCCCCCCCCCGAGTCTTGGTTCCTCTCAAGGTTTCTTCCTCGTGTTCTGTGGAGATTTTCCTTGCCACTGTCGCCTTTGACTTTCTCACTGGGGGCTTAAACTTGGACATTTGTAAAGCTGCTTTGTGACAACATCTGTTGTAAAAAGTGCTATATAAATAAATTTAGATTTTTTGATTTAGACTTGAAAAATTATATCACAAGTTATCTGAAAATCTGGGTGCATCTTTAGGCACATACGCTGGCAGCCTGTTCCTCTGTGTCTGGTCTTTCTACCAGACTAACAAACAAACAGGAATAACTTGCTATCTCAAGGGTCATTTACAGCATCATAATTCACACCCAACAGCTGCTGTTTACAAAGGAAGAGCCCACCTTCCTAACTGAGAGCCATCAAACACATACATTCACACAAACTTCACTGCTTCTCCCAGCTGAATGAAAGTCATTCTGCTTTGAAGCATCAGGCATTTCAGTTCAGCTGTGGTCTGCTCTTAGAGATATCCTCTTTGTACACACACCTAGATGTGCACACACACACACACACACACACACACACACACACACACACACACACACACACACACACACACACACACACTCACACACTCAGAAAGAGAAACAATATCCTGTTCTTGTGGCCCCCTAGATTCGTTCCCTGGTGGGGATTTGACCTTGAGAGCGACAGCTCGCGTTCATATGAAAGCTTTCCCCAAGTCTTCAGGGGAAAGGTTTCCTTTTCATTACAAGTCTCTTGCCGTTGAGACCCTGACGCAGCTCTCCATACCTCTCTGGGGACACCACAACTACCACCACCCCCACCCCATCACCACTGTGAGTCTTTCATGCAGGCGTGAAGTTTTCTTTCTCCCTCACTGACTCTGTTTCCTTCACTTCCTGCAATTCGTTTCCCTCCGCCAGGCCCCAGTCTCGCGCTGCTTATGGCTACAAACAGCTCCATCATGTTTAGCTGTAGCATCAGGCAGAGTTATGGCAGAGGAAGCTTATCCATCATTCCATGCAGAGGCTCTAGTGCCTCCACTGGATTACAGCTACCAGAGGAACCGGTGGGAAATCTATCGGACGCCTCCACAGTAGGTTTGAATTCATTAACCAGGAAGGTATGCTTTAGCATGTGCCATTTCATTTAGTAGGATGATCACAATTGAACCACATGAGTGACACACTCATATTATCTTTCAGGAGAAAAACACTTGGTGTCCACATTCTGCCAAAGAGTGCAGCCTACATAATGTATAAGTGTTGTTTGCAGCAATGAAGTAATGTTTGTGGTAAATGAACAAACACCGCTGATGAATTTGCCTTTGTGTGTGTTTATATATGGTTCTCCTTTCCTCTCCATCAATACTCTATGAAACACTTTGGTGTGCTAATGAGTCCAATTTATTTTCTAATTAGCTGAGTTGATAATTTGCTTCACAGTCATATCAATTGCTTAATGAATGTGCTCTCCACATGAATTCCTGTAGGCATACCTTGTGGGGGGGATTCACACTGCGGACCTGTTGAATGATAAACGTTTAGTCACTGAGTGTAATTCCACTTAGAGTTGAGCTGTTAGCACGGGGATGTGATGGAAAAAGATTTTAAATAATATATTTGAGACATTGGGAGTATTCCCAGCAAAGCGCAACTTCACAGTTGCACCTTGTAAATGATGAATGTGGAATGTCTATATCAAGCAGAAAAATTGCTTGCAGAGAAGCCAAGCTGCTTTTGGGAAATATGTCATATTTCAAATCGAAGCTGATTCCCTTTGCTAAAAACCTCAACCTCCCAAAAACTGTTATGATTTAGAAAATAAACTACATGGATTTCTGTAGCGATGCAGACATCAAGCTTCTAATTGCTTAACGATGATGCAAGATTAGATATCTGCTCTGCATATCTGGGAGTAAGACAAATGGGAAGACGAATGCCGAGATCCTCCAAAACAAATCGTATGTTCCTCACAGCAACCACATAGCTCTGGAAAAAGCTTCTTTCCTTCCTTCCAGGCAAATTCATGGATGAGCACATCTGGTGGATGTTATGGAAAATTGATCCTGTTCCTAACGACCTGAATGCTGGGAGTGACTTCATCACAACACCGCAGGGCTTTGAGGATGCGCGTTCGACCTAATTGCCAATGCTCCCAATTATTTTGTCTCAACCAGATGCATCACACTGTGGGTTAGCCTTCTGTGTCTCTGGAACTTGTTAGAGTTATTGCTTCACTGCTTTAGATAGCCATCAATATTTCAATATACCTAGATATAAGGAATGTATAAATCACAGAGATTTTTTTTGTACAGCTTGAGGGATCACACAGTTGAGGAAAACTCAAGTTCATGGATATGTAACAAATGTTCAGTGCCTGCTGATGCAGTCGACTTAACTACTTAAAAGCTGACAAGACTGCTGTCTCTTTGTGGGGAAAGAGGTGGAATGTCAATAGAAAGGAACAGTGTTGCAAACAGGAAAAAAGCAATTTTCTTTCACTGGCCTGATGTCTAGGTGCTACTCATTTCACTTGATCTTAATCTTGTCTTTCAAGTTGTTTCCAGATAGGGTAGTAACCCCATCACAAATCTCAGCTCTGGAGCACTAACAATGTATAGATTTAGTGAGACTGTCAGGTAGGTTTTAATTGAGAATGTTCAGTGAATCGCTGCCGTGTTTACATGCCTGCTGGCCTGTCACTGAGGTTCAACTTATGCCATTTTCCTCTTTCCTGAGGCTCTTTTTTAAATGTGCTGTGGTAATTTTAGCATCCTTTCTCTCGGCACATTTAGATTTTGAAGTTTCTGTAATCCACTAATCAGGCCCCTGACTGTTCTGTTGCATAGTGTTAGATGACCTGTGTTGCATTTTGAGCTAATTTATTTTTTCCTGTTATGCTGTCTACCTGCACTTCTGCACTGTGCACACTAAACAAGGACATCGCCTTCATAGATCTGAAAGGGGCCTTTGATACCAGAGCTCAGACAATCCTGTTGTCATTCCCTAATAAATCTGGAGTGTCCCTGAAATTTGTCACCATTCTCCACCATGAGCCATGATGGTATGGAGGCACAAGTCCAAAACACTGTCACCATTGTTCTGTGTAGGGTTTAACGTAGTTGTATTCTAGTCCTAGTAATATTCCTGCTTGAGGTCACACTCCTGCATTACAAGTTCCTGCATCCTGAAGATGGCATGCGGAATCCGAGCCAACAGGCAGCTAGCCATCCACATCTGATGTCTCCGGAGAATTCTCTGCGTCTCCTGGAATGGCTACATCCCACATGTTAACAACATTTTAAAAAACAAACAAATAAATAAACAAACAAAAAAAAACATCATCAGTACAACTTTGGTGAAATGCCATATCAACTATCAAAACATGATGTATCAACTGCCCAGCTGGTTTTCTACAAGTCCTATATGGTTAATTACCAAGAGCCCAATGGCAATAAAGCATGCAGCCTGCACCTTCTCCATCTTTAGATCCTGCCATCAACCTGTATCATTTGCGTAGACACTGGTATCAAAGTTGCTACTGTACCTGGGCCATGTGTTCTTTGTTTTAGTTTTCATTCTGTTCTTCAAACTCCTAAATTTCTTCATCTGCATCTTGTTGTGTTCCACTTTGTGTTGGGTTGTGACTGACTGTGCCTTAGACTGTGTCCCATGCTCTCCTCCAGCTGTTGGGGTCATTCATGAACCAACAGCTTCCATATCTGCCAGCGTGCAAGCTCTTGAATCCACTGGCCATCATTCTAGCTCCTTCATGCTCCATGCTGAAGTCTGTGCTCGCTCTGGTGACCTTGGCTAGCTGCCTGCAGTATTGAAGGCTCTGGCACCAACTCTGCTTCCATGGGTTCTTCCAACCCTGCTTCCATGGGCCCAAACTCTGTCCCTGCTCCTGGTCCTGGCATGGCATCTTCCCTTGGTCCAGTTCCTTGACCAGCTTCTGTACCTGGTCTTCCCTGGTCTTTCCCCTAATGTTCCCCACCTGTGACTTGTTCACCCTGTTTAGCCTGTGTATTTTTACTGGCTCCATTCTTTGCTGAAGTTAACATTATCTTCTTGTCTCTGGTTTGCATGTTGCTGTTCCTTATTTCTGCTGATTGTTAGGAATTCTCCCATGTACTGGTTTCCTGACTCTTTACCGTTTGAACCATGTTTGTTATGAGTCATGTTTGTTTCCACAGTTCCTTTCAGAGAAATACAGTTTTTTTAGTGTTCCTAAAAAAATTAAATTCTGGAGAGATGGATAGTGGCGAAGTGTAATAACATTACAATCTATCAGTGATGGACTGCACACAAGACTGGTGGATATAAAGATGGAAAACAGCAGCAAGGTTAAAGCGATTAACCAAACGTTGACACCAGGGGGCATGTTTCAGAGGGAAACCATCCCATTCCTTCATGCTTCACTTGCCCCCCCACAAAAGCTGCAGTGCTCACAGATACATACTGCAGGCATTATTATAGTGTACTGAACTATGGCACACAGTAGGTGTGTTTAATGGAAAAAGAGAACCTTACATAAAGTGATAAGAAAACCAAGTATGTGAAAAAAAGCTACAACACAGAATCCAAACAATTAAAGGTCAACCAGTGTATAACGTTGGGAGGTGAGCAAGATGCAGAGGAGAGCCATAGTTTGAGAAGACATGGACACTTGTTCAACACGCAGCAGAAAATGAAACCCCAAAAAAAAGAACAACATCGAATGACAACAAGACATCCGATAAACGTTATGAACACACACCAGGTCAGATAACACAGGGCCAAACACCGACATCAGGACCTTAAATATACGCGTTAACAACGGAGATAACAAGGAACATGTGTGACACATGGGGGGAGTGTAGCAACAAAGTCACACACACACACACACACACACACACACATACACACACATACACACACACACACACACACACACACACACACACACACACATACACACACACATACACACACACATACACATACACATACACATACACACACACACATACACACACACACATACACACACACACACACACACACATACACACACACACACACACACACACACACACACATAACGTCAAATGAACATCGGGTGGAGTCTAGGGGGAGGGGGCACAATATCTGGGGTAAGATGTTTTTTTTAATGATTAAAATCCTGAATATTTCAATCTTCTGACACACTGATAAATCGTCAATGTTAAAAAACACTATATGATATATGATAAAATGCTAAAATATATAAGATTAAAAAAAAACCATGTTGTACACAAGTGGAAGGCTGTCTATGTATTTAAAAGAAAATAAAACTAACTAATTATGTGCACAGGACATTGAGCTTGTGTTTATAGGTGTTTCAGAGCGCTGTGCTCACAGTAGCAGATTCTGAGAAGATTTTGCTTTGGCTGCGCTGTTTTAGGAAGCCCACGGCCTTGTTTAGGAGGCACTGAGCATGTCATGAATTTTGTATGTTCAGCATCATTTCTGTCATAGCTGTGATAGAGGAGGCATTGCTGCCAGAGTGTATGCAGGGTGAATCGTCTCTGCATATCCTTGTTATCCTCATTCAGGTGCAGGAAAAACCTGAGGGAATAGCTTTTATTAAAAGTCACTTGGAGCTCAAAAGTAATTAGAAGTTGGTCAACTATCAGAGAATGGTTTGACAGGCTTATAGGTACCACTGTACCTAATTAGTCATAAAATAACAGTCAAGAAGCAATTTAAAATTAATAATTAGATGGATTCTTTGTGTTGAATCTCTCATATTAAGTAATTATAAATCTGCAATACTTTATAAAATTAAAACACAAATTTATGCCTAATTAAATGCTTCTGAGACACTGCAAAAGACTTTAATAGTTCTTAAAGTATTAAAGACAATATTTTGAGATTAAATTTAATTCATCATTATTCCTTAAAAATCTGGCTTCCATTTAATGTGTTATTCCAACCCATCAACTTGCAGCTTTTCAGCATAAATGGCTGAACAAATGACTAGTTTGTCATATTTTAGGATTGTTTTTTTTTTGTTTTTGTTTTTTTTAGAATTTGCATACAAGAAGTGTTCTGAGTAACAGTGCATAACTATGGAGGCAGAAGACATATTAGTGGTTAAAATGTTACATATAGTTCCTTCACAGCCCATCCAGACTGTTGACACTATAATTCTTAAACTTTACAAAACAACCTCAGGAGCTAAATTTTCACAGGAGAAGGTAATTTGTTAATACAATTGTATAATGTAAGAAATAGAATTTTCTTTCACATTAGAGGCCACTAAAGCAGATTGTGTGTATATATCTGGCTCTAGATGGTCCCACTAGACCTGAATAGATTAATTAGATATTGTAGGATTGTGATTTTATTACTGATTAATCAATGTGTTGTGAACAGAAACCGTCAGGGGAGAGCTTTGGATTAATGCTGCTAATTTCAAATTCTAGACATAGGCAAAGAAGTGACAACCGGGTATGATGAGTTTAATGAAAGCACAGTAACTGAATGCATAAGCAATAGGAGCACTGTGGTTGTGGTTACATCTGTCTGATTCATGCCACCATCTGCACTTCCTTGCACTGACCCTTCTCTCCTCTTCAGGTTGAAGACAAAATGTTCTCTTTATCTCCTCTCCAGGAAAAAAAAATGTAATGTCACAGCCGAGTGACTGAAGAGTACCATTATGTAGCCGATTTCAACCATCTTAAATTCAAGGATGTCTGGACCCAATTTCACTAATTTCAGTGCAGTCCTGGAGTGAAGTGGAGTGAAAGGAACAAAGGTGGTGGATGTCACCATGAACACGGGACGACGGCTCAAGTGATGGCAGTAAAACCACGTCATTTGATTCGCTAGGATAACATGGCTGACATATTTAAAATATGCTACATTTTCCACAGAAAGAAAAGCCTTTTATTCCAAAAGACTCCAGTTCAGTTGGCCAACATGTACAGGTGGGAGTTTTACTGAATTCCTTTCTTTTCCTGACTTACCTCTCCTGTTGTCCCACATTTATCCAGAATCAGAGATGCAACTGATTAAAGGACAGTTTACCTGCTGAACCAGAAACATGCTTCAATTGTATTGAACCCCAAACATTTGCTTAGACATATTTTAAATACATAGTCACAGGCAACTGCTATTCTCTTTTCTCCATTCATGAACCCAGAAGGCACACAATCAGCCCTGAAACTGAGGCCACATATTTGCTTACCAAAATACATAAAGAAATGTATTGTGAATGGTGCAGCATGTACATGGAGATATTGGTGATACACTGTGTACGGGGTATGAAAAAGTATTTCATACCCTTTGAACTTTTCCACATTTTTTTTCCACATTTTTTTATGTTACACCTACAAACTTAAATGTTTTGTATTTGGGATTTTATGTGATACTTTATGTGGTTTTCAAATGTTTTAATAAATAAAAATCTGGAAAGTGTGACATGAATTTGTATTCAGCCCCCTGTACTCTGATACCCCTAAATAACATCCAGTGTGACCAATTGCCTTCAAAGGTCACCAAATTAGCAAATAGAGTCCACCTGTATGTAATTTATTCTTAGTATAACTACAGCTGTTTTGTGAAGACCTCAGAGGTTTGTTAGAGAACATTAGTGATCAAACAGCATCATGAAAACCAAGGAACACACCAGACAGGTCAGGGATAAAGTTGTGGAGAAATGGAAAGCAGGGTTAGGTTATAAAAAAAAATATCCCAAGCTATGAACATCTCATGGAGCACTGTTCAATCCATCATCCGAAAATGGAAGGAGTATGGCACAACTGCAAACCTACCAAGACAAAACCTACCAACTGACAGCCCAGAACACTACTTAGAGAAGCCGCCAAGAGGCCCATGGTCACTCTAGAGTAGCTGCAGAGATCCACAGCTCAGGTGGGACAATCTGTCCACAGGACAACTATTAGCCGTGTACTCCACAAATCTGGCCTTTATGGAAGAGTGGCAAGAAGCAAGCCATTTTTAAAAGCAAGCCGTAAGAAGTCTCGTTTGCAGTTTGCTGCAAGCCATGTAGGGGACACAGCAAACATGTGAAAGAAGGTGCTCTGGTCAGATGAGACCAAAGCTGAACTTTATGGCCTAAATGCAAAACACTGTGTTTGATGGAAAACTACCACTGAACATCACCCTGAACACACCATCACCACCTTTAAACATGGCTGTGGCAGTATCATGCTGTGGGGATGCTTTTCTTCAGCAGGGACAGGGAAGCTGTTCAGAGTTGATGGGAAGTTGGATGGGGCTAAATACAGGGCAACTGTGGAGGAAAACCTGTTAGAGGCTGCAAAAGACTTGAGACTGGGGTGGAGGTTTACCTTCCACCAGGACAGTGGAATGGTTTAGATCAAAGCACATTCATGTGTTAGAATGGTCCATTCAAAGTACAGACCTAAATCCCATTGAGAATCTGTGGAAAGACTTGAAAATTGCTGTTCACAGATGCTCTCCATCCAATCTAACTGATCTTGAGCCATTTTGCAAAGAAGAATCGGCAAAAAATTCAGCCTGTAGATGTGTAAAGCAGGTAGAGACATACCCTAAAAGACTTGCAGCTTTAATTGCAGCGAAAGGTGGTCCCACAAAGTATTTAGTCAGGGGGCCTGAATACAAATGCATGTTACACTTTCCAGATTTTTAAACATTTTGAAAACCATGTATCATTTTCTTTTTACTTCCCAATTACTTGCTACTTTGTGTTCGTTTATCACATAAAATCCCAATAAAATACATTTATGTTTGTAGGTGTAACCTGAAAAAATGTGGAAACGTTCAAGGGGTACGAATACTTTTTCAAGGCCCTGTAAGTGCTGCATGGAGGATGTCTGAGGGATTTGCTTTTTGTTGAGTTTGTTGAGGGTTTTGATGACTCAGTCTGAAACTTTGGAGAAGTACATGTCGTGTTATTATAGAGGACAAGCTCATTTCAATTGCGTACGAGGTTTAT
Organism: Electrophorus electricus; assembly: GCF_041902795.1. Taxonomy (NCBI): domain Eukaryota; kingdom Metazoa; phylum Chordata; class Actinopteri; order Gymnotiformes; family Gymnotidae; genus Electrophorus; species Electrophorus electricus. Next base: position 17,917,776 of record NC_137507.1, read on the forward strand.
AGTGTCATTTGTCAGGGGAGGTTATAAATGGAATTAATGAAGCATATCTGTCCCCTTATTTGATGAATGTGAGTCTGTGCCATTCAGGTGTCAGAAGATTACCTACGTCCTCCAGCCCAAACAGCTCTAAGGTATTATTGCTATGAATGTATGAAAATGTCATTGAATATCATTGAGTTAGCTGTCAAACTACATGGAGATAAAGTTGCGCTTGCCATTTTTCTTAAGATCCTGAATAAGCAGCTGCCATTTATGTTTGGTGATTCTGCCTCTCAATTTTCTGGACCGTGCTTAAAGAAAACAGCTACACAGCCACAATGAGATCGATTAAGGTAACGTCCTTTACGTTATTAGAAGAATTCATTAACAAATTGATTGGCCATAGCTGCTCTTGATTTCTAATTGATGGGTCATGTAAATTATGCATGCATGGCTGTCTGGATGGTACAACTGGGCAAGTGGTGATTACAGTCTACATATTGGTATGAAAGATGATGTGCTTTGATGCAGGGATATTTGAAGCAATATGACACCTTGCTAATTGCCGCAATTACGCAGATGGTGTCTCTAATCAGACGAGTCCTTCTCCTTGATCTTGGGCATCTGATTGAGAGCAACCCTCCTCAAAGACTGAATTCATCAATAATAGCTCCTCTTCTACACATGTAATCATGCAGAAAGGTGTGCGCTGGAGATTAGAATAATAAGATTACTGTGGAACATTAGGAGCTCTTCTAAATGTCTTGGTTTTTGCAGCTTGCCAGGTAGAAGTTGTGGGTGCTAAGTTTGACAGACAACCCAATTCAGCCATCTGGTTTCAGTCAGGCAGTGACTGAAACTGGGATTTCCCTTCAGGGAGTCACAGGAACGGGATCATACTCTTCCACTGGACTAAGGCAGGAGCAGCAGCACAGTTACACAAAGGCTCGACTGACTGAGAAATGCCATACCACAAACCACCAACTTCCAGTCTAAGACAAATTGGTTTGCACCCACATGTGTGTCATAAGGAAGTGCAGATGCAATGGACTTCCCTTAAGACCTTAAGCCGCTAGCCGATAAAACCCAATATATCTTTCCAATTTGACCTTGACGAGTCGTACGCTTCAGATTTACATCTACATCCTAAAACCTTCAAGTTCCTAATAGGGAGTGCTGTATCATTCAAAGAGAACTACCATAAGCTTCTCTGAGAATTTCCCAGAAGCCACTGTGATGGAGCAGGAGGATGTAGACCAGCTCTCCCCAGCTAAGTGCCATTCTCCTTCCCCACAGTACAAATAATTGTCTCTCCGGATTCACCAGGGCTAATGACTGAGGAGTCCTGCTGCGATGAAGAAGCAGCTTGCCACTCTTCCTCCATCCCCAGATCGACTCTGTTGGACAGGGTTTGTGTGGGAGATGCGATCGAACCGGCGGTAAAACGCCGTTTCACCGGCACACTGTGCAAGAACGAAGCAACTGCTGTCAGATATTTCAGAGGGAACCGCAAGCAGCCAGGCCACTCCTTTTCAGACCGGGAGAGGTTCCCTGAAAGCACCATAGGCATAGCAAGTATGGAATACTAAAATGTCAAGGCACCGTTGTATTATACACAACATAAAGGAGGGAAGCAGGGAAGACAAACTACAGCCTTGTACATTACGGACAGAAACGTGCATATCTGCTTGAAAACCCCAAGTGCTTTTTTTTTCCCCACTGCATGTATCTGTGTGAAAGATGAAAGATGAAAAGAATCAGCCAACCTTCAGAACACAGCTGGGGTTGTGCTCATCAGGGTAGAAAACTGCCCCTGCTGCCTCTACATCCGCCGCACTGATCACCAAGGCGTCAGAGCAGCAAAACTCTTTTACAACAAATTGTTCCACAGTGAGCAAAGAAGAGCAAAACGAAAAATGTCCAACATGTTCTTGGGAAGCAGTGCTGTAATCAGGGAGGTGGTCTGTAGTGAGGTTATTAAATTATTAAGTTATTAAGAAAGAATGGATGGGACAAGAAAGGGAAAATGTCCTTTGCATCACTCCTACAGGAGTATTCAGTGTCTGCACTGTGAGATGCTCTTAAAACTTGGATAGTGGCGAAAAAGAGCGATTTGGGATCTTTTAACTCCATCTTGTTTGCAAAACGTCAAAGCAAAGCCTAAATCAAACCAAGAGGTAACATTTTAATATTTTAATATTTTTATGTTCATCATAGCAATGTAGTGTCCAATCAGATTACCAAATCAGCCACAAACTATTTACAAAAGTGGGAATTTTAATAATCATGAACAATCTTCATTTTAATAATCATAAAGAAAATAACAATAGGCCAGGGGGATGTCAAATAAATCTCTCAGCACATTGCCAAAATGTCACACAAATTTCTCAGCACACTGTCAAGTCCTTAACAGCACAGCTCACAGGTACAGTTAGCAGAGGGGTGTGTGTGGGGGGGAATAACATTAAAAAAAGACTTGATTTCAAGATAGTTTTATCATTCCATCTGATCCTCTGCAGACTTGTCACTTGAACATAGTATACTTATAAGTCAGCATTTGAATTACATTCAACAGTTCACAATATTAAGTGTCAAAATCATCTTAAATCTTGATCTCCCAGGGTGTTCTTCAACAAAGTTGTTAGACATGCATTACATTCATCTGTCATACTCTGCCTCATATAAACTATTGTGCTCCTGTCACAGTTATAAAGCCCACCATACACAGAGAGTGAGAGTTATTCCCAAGAACCACTAATGATGTGATGTGCCCCATACACATAAAAGTCTGGGATAAACTGCACTGTTCTGTATGAGCTACTGTTCTGGTGGAGTTCTGGTGGAGGTTCTCTTCTTGGCTTCAGTCCTTCATGCTCATGGAGGCTATATCTCTGAAAAACCTGTCATCTAATGAGAAGCTAAAGAAAAAGGGAACGTGAGGTCAAAAGATAAATGGGAAAAAAGGATTATGTACCATTAAGTACCACAGCAGTTTATGAATAGATGTACAATCGTTCACCACCCATATAATATAAAATTAACAGTGGTCCTGCAGTCAGAATCTGACCAACAATGAAGAGGGTGAGGGGCAGTTGATACATTTTGCATGCTATGAATTACAGTCTATAGCAATGTAAGGAGCCCAGTGAGTTTTGGAAGAAGGTAGACATTACTAATAAAGAGGCTGGCGAGTGTAGATTTAAACAGACAGCGTTTTTATTCAGCCTCTTTCATCAGTTTCACCTTTAAGACCGTGCATGGCTCTGACACTCACACAAACACTCAGTGAGCATATGTAATACATCCTTTATTTAATGATTTATCTCCTCCCCTATTCAATAAATCATAGGTTTTAAGTGCCCTGCCATAAGAGAGGACCAAATTAGAATGATTGTACTTTTATTATTCTACTTTATCATAGTACAAGAGTAACAGTGGACCAGACAGCTAACATGAATGTGCTAATTAATTATCTATGAATATAACAAACCTTTCCTAACACAGTTGCTTCCTGGTGCATAACTGTAACGCAGACGTTTTCTTCGAGTGCCCAAGTCTTCAAAGGAAATCTTTTTTTCTCATCTTTTCTTTTTTTTTTTTGCTGTTAAACACCATTCAATCAGCCTGACATATGGACATACCCTTTAATTGGCAATATCAATATGTTTATGAAAACAACTTCAGCTCAAGCCAAGAAAATGAACTGTCAGTTTGTTTGCCAGCAAACAAATAAATGCGAAATAGATGTGCAGACAATTTGTTTTCATCCCTCAGCATCTGAGAACAAGTTACAGAGTATCTGTCAACACAAGTGAAAGGAAACACTTTGAAAGTTCTGCAGAGGGAGTGTGATTGCCTAGGACAAGCCGGTGATGGCTGGTATCTAAATAATGGGTTCCAGTTTTTTGCCTTTTCAGAAGCTAACACGTCGGCTCTCTGTGAAGGAGGACTGCCTCAGGTATAAGCTGAATACCGGTGCCCATGGGTGACGGCTACCCATATCTGAGTAGCTGTTTATTCTCACCTCCGCTCCCTCTAGAAGGCAGGTGGATAATTAAAGAACAGAGAACATGTCTAACATGTATGAGTCTTTCAGTATGACAGAGCAAAATAAAAATATCTGTCTAAAGTTGGAAGTTTGCCTCTCAAAACCAATGTCATTTTCATCCTTTTCCGACTGTGAACTGAACTTGTAAAATTAATTATGCCAACTTGTAAAATTAAATTCGCACTCACCAGCAACTCTATGAGAAACGCCTACCTTACATTCACTGGCAACTTCATTAGGTACATGTAGAAGCCCTTAAACAACTGCCCTTTGGTTTCCATGATGGGTGTATTTCAAGATATAGCGGCTTTCCTGTTCTCTGCAGATGTATTACATATAGGTTAGTCTGAAAAAACATTTGCACTAGACTATCATTATTGACCTAATGTACTATGCATCTCTGTTTCCACTTAGTATTGTTCTTGCTTGCTTGTGCACTGCAATCCTGTGACCCAAAAGAGGAGGGGCTTTCGTTTTGAATGGTCTTTCCAAAGTTTGTTACATACATGCAATGAAGATTTCCTTGCAAGTATCACCTTTGGCTTACTCATTAGGGGTCTAGACCTGGTTCCTGTAAAGCTGCTTTGAGAAAATGTGTATTGTTAAAAACACAAGTAAAGCCAAATTCAAAAAGGTTTTAACACTAAAATGGCTATGGGTTCGGGGCTAGTAAAAGGTTATCGGTCATAGAAGTGTTGCTCTGGTTTTAAAATGATTTCAATACAGTTCAGTATTACTATACTTTTTACAACAGACATGGTCACAAAAGAGCTTTACTTGTTTTTATATGTAACTGCTGGGTTGAGGGTGACTCCCACCCAAAAATAGGTACCCTGTATTTACAGCATTCCTGTGGTCAGAAAACCGATCATTTACCACTGAAAAACTAGACAGCCAGCTCCAACTGTATACAGCAACAGATGGGTAATAAACTCACATCTACAAGGTGTTCATTGTGAAAATAATAACGTGGTTGGTAAGGGTTTACCTTTTAAAGCAAGGATAAAGTAAAGATTTCAAATATTCACACAGTCCAAAGTTGGGTTCTGTAGCTGTTGTTTTCAGAGCGCTACCGCTGCTGTTTATACTCAGAATTCCTCAAGACTATGCTAGGTCATGTTCTCACTAGCTGAGATGGATCACACACTTCTTCTCTTCCTGTCGTGTTGTGAGTGTTGTGTCACCAAGACAAAACTGAGCCGTTACTGCTGTGGCTGTATGCCATTGCATCAACAGCGGTTTAAAAAAAAAAAAGAAGAAGAAGCCTTCATGTGTTTGATCTTACCAACACACTGACACTACAGTGCTTCCCACACACAAGCTTGTCTAGGACGGCACACATTAACAGCTGCCTAAGTGTATTTGGAGACCAATTTTAACAATTTTCCATTTTCTTTTTATACGATGCCATCCGCAGTTGATTAACTAGCAAGCAATCTTCCCTCACTCCACTCCATCTTTCTTTGTTATGCTTGGCTGACAAGGGGTTTGCAGACAGTCACGCGTGTTCAGCAATAAAAAGAAAGAGACTGATATAGACTGGCAATTTTTGCATACAAGTAGCCTATAGCTTTTTTCCTTTCTACTTATTATCAAATTATTTGGCAATAATTTGTTTTCTGCTACAACTGCATAAGCACATAAGAGTATTGATATACACTCATGAGTAATAATGTAAATATTCGGAAATATTTGAAAAAAAATGAACAAAAATACTGACAATTTGTAATTTGGTTGTTTATCTTTTTAACAGAATTTTGGTTTTTCAATCAACATATTGTCCCTTGCTGTACTATATAGCATAATGTTCTATAGAATCATCACAAGAGGCCTATACTTCAAATTTATGGACTTGTGGCAAAAGATACTGATGTGAGGTCACTCATCACAGCCCACTGCAAAAAAATATATCTTAACAACTAAAAACATTCTGCATGCAGCCATTAAAATTAAAACTATATAACAGCAGAAAGTACTAGTAATCATGGCAAGGGTGGTGTTAGATGGCTAGAAACATAATGAGCCATCACAGATAACAAGTGTTCTGGCCAAAGATTGTGGCCGCATATATTCAAGCACTTTACACAAGTAACTACATAGGTGAACAGATGTGACAAATGAATAGGGTTTTTAATACAGTGCTTATTACATGATTAAACTAGTTAGTTAGGCAGTTCACTAAAATTTCTGTGTGAATACATCTTTGGTTTCTCTTCACAGTGAGCACTCAACACAAGCTTGCTGGGTTATTATAACAAATATTGTGAACTGCTTGAGACTTTTCAAAAATTATATTACATTTCTTTGTGTAATACAAACTTATTGTAGTGATTACCTTTTAAAGCAATTAATCCAAATATGGAAAATTATGTACTGGCATTAAGGTGTTTTGGTCTGTCATTTTTTACCATGATAAATTTATAATCACAACTATAACATTAATTACAAGTTATAATTACACCATTTTCCTAAAATAAAATGGTCAACCATAGATGTATAACCCTTTCTTTCTGAAGCCTTTTGTCCTGGGTGTGTTGAATGTCTGGATTATCCCAGATACCCACCATGTCTCATGTTTTCAGAGGGATTAACGTCAACGAAGGGGAAGAGGTTTTGGACAGAACCTCAGTACCATATCATCTGAAGTGCATTCACTGCAGTTTTCCCAAGCATCACACAAGGCACTTCCAGATATGTTGTGATTTTACCAACATGTCCAGGAAAAGGGAGATAATATAGCTGTAGTTGAACACACAAACTCAAGTACACACAGACATAGTTGTATATGCACAAACATCACATCAGGCGATTAGTTATTCCCTTTGAAGCATTTGAGCTCAGTGACAAAGAGATACACACAAAGGCTTGGTGTCATTGTTTGCTTTTCTGCAGAGATGCACCTATGACTTAATTGGCTTTCATATGGCAGTACATCTGTTTGTAACAATTTGAATTTCATTTTGATGGTAATAAGACTGGTGCTTTCAACTCAAAACCCTTTTACCAGGAGTTTGTGCAAAAAGGATAAATAGAGACTCAGGCTTTCAAGCTCCATAATGGATAATGATTATTGATAGGCCATTTCTTCTTTGATTTTGTTGAAAAGCCACCACATTTCCAGATTTCAATAATCTTTAACAACTTAACTAAGAGTAAAGCCATTATCATAATTTCAGATCTGAAAAGAGCTCATGTCTTGAACACAAATTGGAACCCAGTAAAAGAAAACACCCCAGTAAAGGTACAAGGATGAGAAATCTTTGTTCACTGAGCACAGATTGCATTGGGGAGTATTACAGACTGCTACTGTTTGGTAAATACACTATCATGGTGAGACAGTGCCCTCTAGTTATAGAAATGGACAGAGCACTGAGATTATACTTGCAACACAAGGTAAATATAACAAACCAAAGTTTTCTTAAAAAGTCATTAGATAATATAAATCTGTGGAACTGTAGGTGATATAATGCAGAGGTGCTCAGTCCAGTCCTCTAGAAGCCCTGCTCAGTCTATATTGTTGATCTATTCCAGTCTTTTAATTACCTGAAATTTTTATTCTGTAAACCTAGACCTGCTCATCGGTGAAAAAGCATGCCAGAAAAGGTCCCGGTGATGGCAGTAGATGAACTGATGCTGCCATATCCATCCATCCACCCCATATACTCCAATGGATACAGAAACAGCTCACCCACCCTTGACTGGAGTAGCTGAGACTCCCATACCAATACTGAATTAGCTATATGAAATAGGCTGTAGATAATGTAAAAATGCATTAGCTGGGCTGCCCAAGGAGGATGGATTCGCTCTTGTGTCTTGATCCTCCCAAGGTTCCTTAATTCTGCCTGGTAAGTTCTTCCTTGCCACCACCGCCCCTTGCTCATCAGAGATCTGGACATTTGTAAAGCTGTTTTGTGACTAAACGTGTTGTAAAAACAAAAACAACAAAAAAAAAATATTTAAATACATTTGACTTGACTTCTGGTTATTTTTTAAAACCTTCTGGTTTTAAACAAGATCCAATAAAAAAATAAATGTGATTTACTAGGAAGCAGGTATACACAGAGTTGCCAGTTCATTAGGCACCCAACGTTCACCCAGTTAAATTTTCCCATCACCCATCACACAACTGAAGTTTGTGGCAGAAATTAGGCAGAGTAGTATTTCTCGCATCAGTGTTCAATAGATAAATGGAGAAAACAAGTGACCTAATTGGCTTTAATCATGACATAACAGTTGATGCTAGGGTTTCCAAACCGTTGCTGTCCCAGGCTTTAAACGCACAACAACTTGCCGAATATGGTGGAAGAACAAAATAACTACTAGGGATCATCGATCTTGTGGATAAAAAGGCCTCCTGGATTAGAGAGGTCAAAGGAGAATGGTATGAAATGTGCAGACAAATAGACAGAACGCAATCAGCTGAACTCGATCCAGATTTAATATTGTTGAGCAGTATGTCATTTCGCCAGACAGCACTCGTGGGACTTTGTCTCAGTTGAGCAACAACAGATATGGTGCTGATGTCAGTGAAGAACAAGAAAATTATTTCCAAAGGGCACAACATTGTGCACAACACGTCCAGCTTCATGTGGAATCCACAGCCAAACAATTTCATGCTATTCTGAAGGCCGAAGTACGAGCAACATGCGACTAGGTAGGTACTGTGTTTGAGTGTAAACAAGCATTTAAAGTTCTATTAGTTTAGCAGAGCTTTAAGGAGCTCACAGGAACCCAATTTTTAGATCTTTAAGGAACTCACAGTTATCCAACTAGTAAGCAAAAAAATAAAAAAATAAAAAAAAGATAATAATGTGCCTGTTGGATCTCTCGTTTCTAATTAATTTTAGTTTCATTATCCTCTGGATAATGCTATCCAGATAGAGTATGGAGTAGAAGATTTACCATCTGGACGAAGTAAATGACTAAGTAAAAGTTGAGTGACAAATATTATATATATATATATATATATATATATATATATATATATATATATATATATATATATATATATATATATATATATATATATAGAGAGAGAGAGAGAGAGAGAGAGAGAGAGAGAGAGAGAGAGAGAGATTGTTTCATGATTCTGGAGGGTCTCTGGTAGAGCTGTGCAGTAGTAGTGGCACCAGTCAAAAACCTTTTTTTTTTATGCGAGTTGACACTGCTTGGAAAATTGCAGAGATTTGAATCCAGAGGGGACTAAAATTATATGACTAGAGTTGGCTTAGGTTAAAAACAGTAGGTAATTTAGCATGCAATTTTCACAGAGGAAGGAGGGAGAAAAACACCAACATGGCTGAAACAGACAGATATTAAAAAAAAACAGAGGAGCACCTGTTAAAGAAGAAATTACTCCCTCCAAATAGAGTTTCTAACTAATCAAACACACTTGTAAAATTACAATTATGAAGACAGCTGTGTGAATCATTTTAAGCTTGTAATGGGTCTCAGAAGGTTATACAATATTTAAATTTAGTTGCTCCTCTGATAACATTGAGGTAAGCAAAGGCCAAATCTAGACCTGAGCTCTTACAGAGGATAGCTATCTTGAAACATTAGCATATGGGTTGGGTTTTACTGGGATTCCAGATCGTGTGGGTAACAATGGAAACAAGCTGGAAGATGAGGTAACTGTCAGATAAATCAGCATTTAAAAAGCAGAAGAGTGATTGTTGTTAGAAGAAACTGAATGTCAAGAAACACAGGGACACGTGTCAGTGGTATGAAAGAACACATTATTTTGTGAAAGCTGTGTTCATAAAATAGTTCTCCTTTAAACTGGATTTGCACTTCATTAACAGCCATTTTGATAACTAATGCTTTCAATATAATTCAGCAAATATCAACAACCTTAAACAATGAAGAATGTGTGTACATTGAGAGTAATAAATATATATCAGCTTGACACTGAAAAAAATGGTTTGTCTGTGCCTCTTTGGAAGACCAAAACATTATGACCAAAGACAAGAAAATAAGTCCAATACGTGTAATGGCACGATCAGTAGTGTTAAAGGCAAATACCAGTTCTGAAAGGTGTTCAGCCCATTTCCTGTTCTTAATGAGCAACTGAATAGTGCTGCACAACTGGAATATTGCTCTGGTCCTTTTGGTGTACATAGTCACTATGAATTTTGAAAACACACTGAAAAAGATGAGAACATTTTCCAGTCCATGTCTACTAGTCCATGGCTATTACTTTACAGGGCTCTGAGGCCTAAATGCTTCCCATCTAGGTAATCACTTTGGGCAGTGGCACTTTAGCCAGAATGCAGTGTTCACCTTGTATACAATATTCCGAGGCATCCCTGGCCAGTAACGCCTGGCTCTTATCAATCTTATCGAGTCCTTTAAACTCCTTAATGTCCATGTCCTTCATGCATATGGTGCAAGATTTCTTCACATAGACTCTGGGGTAGAACAATTTGCTTAACCATGCCTGTTCAAAAGGTTTTTGTGTGACACAACAGTTCTAAGGTTCATCCACACTCAGCAGCTCTCTAAACTGTCTGGCCTCCTCCCATCCTGTATTTTAACAATTATGCAATTATTGTTTTGTTTTGTTTTGTTTTGTTTTTTGCTGTGCAACCCATAAGTCAACAGGATTTGCAGGAAATATGGATCAGAAACTGGTTTTCCCTTCCATGTGAAAGCATTCCTGTCTGACTGTCTAAGCAAGCAGCACTAGGAGAAGATGGTGGTCTCACTTGTTTGGAACGATCATTTGTGTTTCCATTCTGTTGTCCTGGGTGTCAACATGGAAACCTGCTAATTTTGTCATCAAACTCTGTACAACTTCCCCTAAACTAGCAGTCTGAAGGTGGTCCAAAGGGTTATTGTGTGTAAAGACCATGTGACCATGAACATGTGACTGTCACAGCACGGCCCCCCTCCTTCTAGGCTCCTCCCTGTGTGTGTCTGTCTGTGTAATGCCACGCCCGTACCATGTTCATTGGTCCTGTCACACCTGTCTATAGTTATGTTCATTGTGATCACACATATTTAAACCCTTGTTTTATTGTTGTTGAGTGTCAGCGTTTGACCCCCGGTATGCTGTGTATCGGCTGCTTCGTTGTGCGACGTTCCGACTAGTGTTAGTGTTTCATGTTTTTTTGCCTTCCCTATCACAGTGACCCAAAAGGTTCTCCCAAAACTTACCTATATTGACCCACTTCCAAGGCCAGTAACTCCATGTTCATAGTACAGTTGTTTTCCATATTTTCTCAGACGCCTAGGCAATCTTCATCCTTTTTCTCCATCTTGGCATAACACAGCCTCAAATTCAACAGAGAAGTCAGCATAACCCTGGGGCAGAGACCAACTTCTGCTTCAATATTTAAACAGCGCACTCACAGTGGGCTCCAAAGATTTCTCACCTTTTGTGTCTTTGGAGAGGCAAGCAGCTGCTAGGTGTGAAAAAATTATTCGCAAGTCATCTGCAATGACCTGAAGAACTTTAAGGAGAACTTAGTTCTGTTGTATTCTGCCACTCCACAAATTTCTGTAGCAACTCTTCCTACAGAGATCACATGCCTAAAGTACGATTTTTCACTGAAAAAAAAATGAACACATTCCATTTGACCTTATTAGTTATAAGCCCTGACAATTCAAACTGAAGATGAGCAAGATGCTGTTCAAAGGAACTAGAAAATATGATCAAATCGTTCAAATATAAGAAGTAGTGACTGAAAATGTTGTTACCTTGTTAAAGGCATCTTATTAAAGTAGTACAGTCCAAAGGGGCATGGCCAAAGCAGTTTGTCCCCATATCCTTTTCAGCTGCAGCCAATTCGTTATAGCCACTAGCCAGATCCTTAAGCATCAAGGGACTGTTTAATCCTGAGTAGACAGTAAGCATTTTTCCTAGTCTTCATGATTAGCTGTGTGTAGTCCACAGAACAAGAACAAAGGGCAAAAAGAAAAGGCTCTTGCTTTCACTAATAACACTTTGCTCTCACAGTTATTTACTATGACCTTTTACCTATACTTGTTTACTATGGGCAAACATCTACATATTCAGCTAGTAGGTCCTCACTTTGATTTACCAGCCCTCAAACATAACCTGTAGACAGAGAAGTACTTGGTACTGTCCCTTCCTCTAATTCTATGCCATCAACTAGGGCATCATAACCTAAAGTGGTCCCAGCATGAAATCCAATAGCTGGAACTAAACACAGGAACCATCACAATAGAATCATTGTCTTTGTATAGCTCATTACGAATAATCATTTTTCAGATGATTACTGACTAAAATGATGTGACAATAATTAACGGCATTCTTTGATTATATTCATACCAACAAGGCCAGGGACATTTTCATATTTCAACAGAGGTGCGTAGATTAGCCAAAGTCTGTACTCAAGTAAAAGTAGTGTTACTTTAAAATAAGTACTCAAGCAGAAGTAAAAGTAGTCATTTAAATTATTGCTCAAGTAAGAACATATCTGTTAAAAAGACTACTCAATTAATGTGTTACTTCGTTGGAACTCATTTAATAACACCTTGCAACAAATATATATATATATATATATATATATATATATTTCAAAACACCACACTGACAAATCCATATACTCCATAATCACAACAAGATGTAAATAATCTAAATAGGGAATTGAAATGTCACTTGCTGCCTTCAAAGCTAACCAAGGGCCCTTTACACTCAAAATGTTTTGTAGAACTCTCTGGAATAATACTAACCATTGATCCAGTATCTAACAGACATTGAACATGCAGATCTTTAAGTTCCCTAAGTTCCAGAAGCAGCTGTATTGCTATTCTTCGACAATGCTGCACTATAAGGCCCACTGCTCATTCCCAATGCTCATTACTGGGTGCGACTCTGGAAATTTGTCCGTTATGACAAAATCGTATCAAAATCAGGCTGAATTTGTGTAATTTGATCCTGGCAAAAAAGCCTCCCATTCCCCCTATAGCATACCCACGCACATTGGAGTACAGCAGTAAAGTCACCCAGAGATTGTTACAGTGTACTTCAGAACATTACTCCCCTAACCATGGCAGCACTACTTCATCCTGTGTCACCGCTTAAAAGTATATCCCTATATTTTGAATCTGATACAGGACAAATAAAACACCTCCAAATGCTAAACTGAAAACATACTTACAGGGGTTCACCCTTATTAATAGAGGCCTGTAACAGTTGGTGGCCCGAGTGCCACAGGGCGAGGGGCAGGACGCACAGACTCCAGCGACTGGGACGTACATTTATTTACATAAACGAACACAACGACACTCACACTTATCACAAACAAGGAACATGAAACAGTTAACGTTAAACAAACACGATACACAAGAATACATCTAACATTAACACGTCACACTCACACATTATGCCAACAATAACCAACACACTTTACACTTTGACACGGGTCTATATACATTTAAACGAACGAGGTGCGGGTGTGTGCAGGTGTGGTTACAGACAAAACAGCCCTCCTACTGCACATGGCGGGCCAAACCACATGACTCAGGGGAGGTGAGCGTTCCTTGACAAGACCTCCAGGCACCAAAAGATCATTGGATTCAACAAAACTGAGCAACTTATATATATATATATATATATGATGTTTGCCTATATATGTAACGGTGAGTGGACGCATGTATGGAGAAGAGCGAGATTTATTAGAGGGAAATCCAGAGTCGTAGTTGTTTGAATAGTCCAGGGTCATAGAGCCAACACAGAGAATACATCTCATAAAACAAACAAATGCACATGATAACAAACAAGGGAAGCAGGATATAGCAAAGAAGCTGGGAATCTCACAGAGGAGAGGATACATGAAGGCTAGGAAACACGAACAGCTAAGATTCACACAAACAGGCTTGGATAAACACACAGCAGCTAGACTTACTTAAGGGCTTACATACACTGATTAGACTTCAAATGAATAGCTGAGACACAGGGCACAAGACAGGGTTTAAATACATTAACTGATAAGAGTTAAACAAGACACAGGTGCAAATAATGAGTGGTGGAAAAAAACGAAACTACGGAAAGGAAGCACAACAAGGAAGTACATCAAAACAAAGACATGAGACAGGGAAACCATAGAAACATGGACGCTAGAAGGGACCAACCGTGACGATATTTGGTATCCCTCTACAGTATCCAGCAGTAGTCTGACAATATAGAGGGGATCCACTTTCCTTGGTACTGCTTTTTAATACATGCTATATACAGGAAAATAAAAAAAAACTGGGTGCTGAGAGAAATTCTGAAAACATATTTGGATTCAGCATGCAAAAATACATTGTTGACAAGTGCAACTTATTTAATAACCGCCTGAAGTAAATGTATACAATACACCCACTTATGACATCTCAGCTGGGTCTGTAATACACAGGATCAAGTTCACTAACATTAATATACTCTGCCAATGTGGCCAAATGCCCAAGTCATAAGCATAAATATAATAAAATACTGTGCAGTGACACAAGCCACATCCATACACAAAAGGAAAAATCTCTTGCTCAGAGGGCCTACAGGCATATGTAACCCTGATATATTCTGATATATACCGAACTACTGCCTCATCCATAATGCTTCACTTTCATCTACTGTACTCTATCTACTGCACATGGTCATGCCATAGAACAGGCAATACATTACAATTCACTTAACATGCACAGGGCACTTAAGGACAATTTCAATAAATACTATTAAAATTGCGCATCAATAATAATACATTTACCAAAAAATTACAATAATAACAATAATTGCTGACTGCTGAAGACCAAAATATTTTTTTTCTCCCTCCTATGCTGTTTATTATCCACTGTTTATTAACTTACCTACTGTCAGAGTCTAAAGCTATGGACATAAGCCCATAAGATCTACTTCCCAATCTAATTACTACCTTCAGAAGTTCTTGATTACCTGAATGAGGATTCGGGTTAGAGATGAAACCTGTAGAAGGAAGACGGTTGGCCACTACAGGTCAAGTTTAGTGTTTGTATTGTGCAGCACTTGTCAGTCCTGGTCCTGGAGTTCACTCCAGACACACCTGACACCACTAATGCGCAAATTAACTGATTTAAAGGGGTGTTGGTGCAGAGAAAACATTGCAACATGTAGGACAGTGCTACTCCAGGACCAGGATTGAGCACCACTGGTATAGTCCAAAACAGGGGTGCCTAGTCCTAGATATCTACCACTCAGCAGTTTAGTTCCAACCCTAATCTCACACACCTTATCTTGGTAATACAGGCTTTCAAGGGCATCTGAATATTAAACACACAATAAACACAATGAATCTAACATTGAATCTGTTTCCAGAGTATCAAACAAAAGATACAGTATAAGTGGAATTTTACCATCATTACACTAAAATAGGCAGTCACCTATGACGCTACAGAAATAAGAAAACGCTTTCCCAAATTTCCATATTCACAACATATATCAATTTCACTCCAACAAGGTAGTATGATTTGTTCATATATCCAGTGTGCCAGCAACATATAAACTGTCATATGTTTGCATCATAACCTCTAAGTGCATTCCAGTAATATGGAATTTAATCACATACTTGTTAGTGTTGTTTTTTACATCATGCATATTTCAAAGTTGAGTGAAGAATATATAGAGGGCATGTAAGTGATTTCAGACACACGGCCCATGTCAATGAATGATGTATAGCAAAGTAATCTTAGGACATGCTGCACCCTCTGGTGCAAATGCTGCTTTCCTCATTCTCTTGGATTCTATGATGACAGCTACCTCATACCCACCCCTAAATTATATCAGGAAGCTTCCTAAGCAACAGGATGAATTCTAATACTTTCCATGGCCTTCACAACCACCTACACACCATTTGTAGATATGCTCCCAATTTTTAAATTTGGGCTTAAGACTTACTTATTTACTCAAGCTTTCATTTAGGGTTCTACATATAAAGCTGCAAAGGCCTCGATGCCCTGGATGTACAGTCTTCAAGTAATTTGAGATGCTGACACCCAGCCATTTCATGTGTTCACTCAGGTTTTTGATGATGATTTGGGTAGAATGCCATGTCTCAGAGAGCCCTCAGGACTGTGGTCACCCTGTGGGCCTCCCTTTAAATTATGCTGCTACAGATCAATCTACCAGAGCTACATGCTAATCACGGGCATGTCTACTGTACATGGACTGTTTATGTGATTTTCATCTTTACAAATCTAACCTACATCTTTTCATTCATTTGTATGCTACTGCAGAGATGATGCCAACTGGTCTAATTATGTTCATTGGCGACAAAGCATCTCGAAAATGATCCAGTTTCTTCAGTGGATGCATTGATGCAATGATTCTTGGTTCTTCTCAAGCTTTCTTCCTCATGCTCATATCTCAAAAGGAGATTTTCCTTGCCACTGTTGTCCTTGACTTGCTCACTGGGGGCTTGAACTCAGACGTGTGAAGCCGCTTTGTGACAACGGCTGTTGTAAAAAGTGCTATATAATTAAATTTGACTTGACTTGACATAATTTAATGTTTATGGGGAGTTCTGGGCTGTGAACAGTGAAGCAAATATTCACCTCCATATCTCAAATATCTTGGAACGTTTTCTTGCAGCCCCATTAGATTTTGGGGCTTTGGGTTTATGGATGAGTCATAAGTAGAATTATTTAGATATCTAAAGGTTTTTTTCTGAACTGCAATTTGTAAGCCTTTTGTGACACAAAGCCACATGCCCTGGGTCAGGGATGCTCCAAGCCCAGGACTGGTAAACTGTCTTAGTGCTTCCCAAGTTCAAGCCTTATAGATGGTCATTTTGAATGTTCTCATCCTATATGCCAAGTTGCCATCGGAGATACTCTAAACACACAACAAGTCTCCTATGATTGAATAAAGGAGACAGTCTGGTAACCAGAATGTGGTCTTAGTAACCTCCATGAGCAAAGCAAACATCAAACATCAAAGGGTGAGTAAAGACTCCAGCAGGCACCAGAGTCCATTTCAGTGTCTAAGACCTGTGCTACAGATAACATCTCATACCATCAAAATATGCGTAACAGAAACTGGGGAAAAGTAGAGACTGAATTCTGAATTTGAGTCAAAAGGCCTAGGGAGATGCATATGAAATTTATGGTGCTTGTCTCAAAGACAGTGATCCAAAGTAGTATTCTTATATAGCACCTATGGTGCTTTTTGAATCAGTGGTTATCTCCACTCTGACAGACTGAACATGTATGAACTCAACTGCTGTTGTACTGCACCAACAGCATCAAACATACCTTGCTTTTCTTCCAGTTCAATTTAAAACGTAATATAAGGTTTTTTTGTTTATTTCTTTAAAGTGGTCTGGCTTCCCCTTACACATAGGTATGCTCTGTATACACACTGCTTCTAGATCCTTAAGGTCGTCCTCAGAGCTCCTGCTGACTGTAAAGCTCAAGGCTGGTTATGCCTTCATCAAGGTATTTTTATGCACTAGCATTTGGAACTTATTGAATACATTGAGGTAGGAAATTTTTGCATATATTTGTATGTGATTTTATATACACACACACACACTGCCTGGGCAAAAAAAAATGTCACACTCTAATATTTAGTTGGACCGCCTTTAGCTTTGATTATGGCAACTGCAGCAACCCCAGATCATAGCACTGCCCCCACAGGCTTGTACAGTAAGCACTAGGCATGATGGGTGCATCACTTTAGCCACCTCTCTTCTTACCCTGATGCACCCATCACTCTGTAACAGGGTAAATCTGGACACATCAGACCACATGACCTTCTTCCGTTGCTCCAGTCCAATCTTTATGCTCCCTAGCATAAAACCGTTTTTGCCGGTTAGCCTCACTGACAAGTGGTTTCTTAAGACTACACAGCTGTTTAGCCCCAATCCCTTGAGTTCTCTTCACATTGTGCGTGTGGAAATGCTCTTTCACTATTAAACATATCCGAGTTCTACTGTTGATCTTCTATGATATGATTTCACCACACGTTTAAGTGATCACGATCACTCAAAAAATTTTTCCTACCACATTCCTTCCTCAAAGATGTTTCCCCACTGTCCTTACACTTTTTAATAGTTCATTGGACAGTTCTGAACCCAATTTTAGTAGTTTCAGCAGTCTCATTAGATGTTTTCTCTGCTTGATGCAATAATTTGACCCTTCTGAAACAGATTAACATCTTTTCCACAACCACAGTATGTGTCCTTCTACATGGCTGTTTAACAAATGAGAAGCTACTCATCAGTTAGGGTTAAATAGCCTGTTGCCATCTGAAACATAATCACCCATGCAGGAATTATCCAATGGGAGGCTCTTACCTATTTGCTTAGTTAAATCCAGGTGGTGACCTTTTTTTTGGCCAGTGTGTGTGCCTATAATACATGGCATTTGTTATATATATATATATATATATATATATATATATATATATATATATATATATATATATATATATATATATATATATATATATATATAAATAATATATGCCTCGTTGTAGAGCACTTTTGTAAGCACAAGTCATTTCAAATATTACTTATCCTGCTGATAATCACTGAAGTCAGTGGAGCAAATAAATAATACAATACATAAGGTTGGAACTGTTTTTTTTTTTTTATCACACAGTATATAATATTCATTTATGTCAATTTGGTGAAATTAAGGAACAAAGATTAAGAATAATTCTCTACAAAAGAACAAAGAACACGTTCAAACAATTCATATTTAAAAATAATTAACTTGGAACATAATTATCTAATATAAATTAAACAACTAAACAAAGTTCCATAGGAGTGAATTTGAAGTTAAAAGAATCCCAAAGCAGTTACAAATGACCATTCCCACTGAAAAAGAGCACTAAAGCAATCTGACCCCTCGAAAGACAAACGATTTCTTATCATGAGAGAAAACGCATGTCCAAAGATCATAAATAACAAAATTCAATTCAGAAAATTTATTCATAAATAAATATACACTCATTTATAAAAGAAATATTTACATTTAACCAAGAGACATTTCCATACTCGCTGAAATTAAAACAAATAACTTCATGCTAGATGTCTAAATTACTGTATGAACTAGCTAACCCAATGGTTTTCGACCCTTTTCCATTTGAACAGCATTTAGTGACAAATGACACTAGCTAGTTAGCAGAAGCTAGCCGAGGTAGCAGGCGTTGCTGGGGTTCGACACTCTTTTGACAGCTGCGATATTCCATTCGTGTTGTACTGATAACTGCGTAGTTAGTTAGCTCAATGTTTTTGTGAATATGGCTTTAAATCTTCTCAGAAATAAGATCATTATCGCTGGCATTAGCTATACAGCTATGCGTTTGAACATAAAAATGAAGTGACAAGCTAACCTAGGAGGGATCGGTCACGGTTGAGATTTATAGCAAACTCAGCGACTCATCACCGATGCACTCTGGCTTTTTGCAGACTCTAATAACAGTGAAGAGCACAAGGACGTTGACTTTGATAAATTCTCCATAGACAGGCTGGTCGATGGGAGTATGGAGGAGATGGAGGGTCATGAAGAGCAGAAATCCAGCCAACCTCCATTTGGTAAGTACGTGTTACACTGTTTCTATGAACTGTGTGTGGGCGTCTTAACGTAGGTCAAACACACAGATTTTACAATATTTACATATATAAACATTTTTACATTTGTCCAGAGATGTGTGTATGTATAGAGATATAAAAAAATTAGAGTGGATTTGGTTAGTCTTTCTTGTCGCAGGTCAAGCAGAAATGCTGCTGTAAGATAGGAGCTAGTTTTAAATGATGCATCATGGGCAAACCATGAAGGTGCTTGGGATAAACTGACACCAGACGAATTCTGCTGGTTTCGGGGGCTTCTGATTTATATGAGGTTTACTTCTGTCCCTCATATCCAGACATTGGGGAGCCAAGTCTCTTCAGGGTTCAATGGGCCAAATTATTCAAATGACCATTTTAAGGCATTGGCAGCCAGGCACGGTGTGGATCTGGATTGTCTTAAATTGTTATCCGATAGACCACCTCAAAAGCATAGATGACCATGTGGTAAAATTAAACGGTAGATCAGGGGGTATATGAGGGGTAAACTTCATGGAAGTTTCAATTTGAGAGTCATTTGTGGGTCTGATTCAGGCTACACTTTAGGCTGACAAGTGATCTAGCTACAAAAGCAGTTGAGGACCTTGTGCAGCCATTTAAAAATAAGGGCAACATCTTGTTTTAATAACTTTTATACATCACTGGCTCTTATTATCAGACTTGGAGTTGGGAATTATACTGTAACATTATAGCATGTTAAGTATTAACTTGTCATTATGCCTATAAAATAAATAAATAAATAAATAAATGGCAGGGCAGTACGGGAGTTATGGTGCAAATAAAATTGGAGAGCCTTTTCCAGACTGATTAAACATAAAATCTGAACCTTTCTGGGACACTGTATATTAGTTAATTTGGTATGTACTGGACCTACACCAGATTTATTCCCCCACACCGAGAGTGAGGTAGTCAGAATTGCAGTGAGATAGATGGTTTCCAGAGAGTTCTGTCAGTGTGTCTCACTGCAATTCTGAATACCGCTACATTGTTTACAATAGTACACTTATTACTCTTTGGAAACTTTTTCAGACTTGTATGCATGTGTTATATCCATTGAACAAGTAATGCAGGTAACCTTAGCACATATTTATTCTATTATGTTGTGTGTGAGAACATATGTACTTTTTTTCCCCCTATGGGGTTAGGAAGTGGGTGGAAAAGGTAAAAGGTGAGGTAATGGACAGCAGTTTCTTCCTTCTTCATTTTTTTTTAATATCCTCAGCTCACATACGTCAGGACGACTGACTGAATCGGCTCTCTGCAGACGGGACACAGTTTATTACGGTTCTTCAGCTTCTTTGCACAAGTGTAGCAAGCCATGAGGTGACCCGTGCGCCCGTGCACAATGCAGCCATTCTTGGGTCTGCTCTGACAGATCACACAGGGTTCCAGGCAGGTTGCAGGTAGGCAGGCCTCCAGGCTGTTGAAACGCTCCAGTTCAGGGGTCTCTTCCAGGCTGCTGCCCCCACATGAGGAAGTGGAGGGTTGGGAGGAGGAAAAGGCTGAGCCCTGAGAGTCTGAACTGGAGGTAGTGGGAGCAGCTCCCACAGAGTAGTCTCTGCTCAGGGCCTGGGAGCGTGAGCACTTACCATCAGGGACATCTAGTCCTTCGTCTGGGTCAAGGACTGGGGTGAAAGGCTTAGTTGGTGGCAGTTTGGGATCAGAGGCAGTGGCAAGGTCAGTAGTGAGCTCTGTAAGGTGGGTGGTGCTGTCGGCCGTGCTAGTCTGGGCGTCACTGCTGGGGATCTCGGGGCAGGAGTGCATGTCAGGCAGCCAGCCAGATCGTACCGTCCAGCAGCTTTTGCAGTGGCGAGGAAGCGGAGGATTTAGTTCATCACATTTAGAGCATTTCCAGTAGTCCTGGGAAACCACACACACACAAACAAATTACAGGTACATGCAAAACATGTATTTTTCTATAGTCTAGAATGGTGCATCATATATATAGGGTAACGGACAGGTTATGTTTTTAGCACATCATTTATGCCTATATATGACCAATGTGACAGGAAATGTTTTGACATTTATTAATATACATTAGTAAACATCACTGGCTGAGAGACAAATGTAAACATACTGCCTCGGTGATCTCAGGATCCACATCAAAGGAGTCTTCATCCTCTGCAAAGATTGTAACCTCATAAACCTGTGAACAAAGACAAAATTAAAAAAAAAAAGAAGAAAAAAAAAAGGTAACAGCAGAGAAAAAAAAGCAAGAACAAAAGAAAAAAACCACAAAAATCAAAGTAATGACAGATTTCATAACTGTCAGTGCTGGCCGATTTGGAAGTGAATATAAATAAGTAATTGCCTGAACTTCCTATCAGCAACCACAAGAGGGACCAGTTTGCCACCTACTCATCAACCAAAATCCTTCACCTCAAGATTTAAGAGGTAGGTGTTATACAGCTCATATGAAGCATGTGTTATGGGTCTAACCATGAGCAGCTCAGCACTACAATAACAGTAGCATAGGGGAAAAAATAAATAAATAATAATAATAAAAAAAAAAGTTGAGACCTCATCTTCTCCAGGTATGGAGTCGTCATCATTTTCACTGTAGGCATCTGAGTCAATGGACTCCACCTCAAACTCCACACTGAAGTTATCAGATTCAGAGTCTTCACTCTCATCACTATGAGATATACCTACATCCTGTAGAGTGGAAGAAGAGACACCAGTCAGATAAGGGAACACACATGACAGTATGTGAATCTACAACGATCAAAAATAAACATTCATTCATTCTTAAAGTTCTATTTCTATGGCTCTGATTGCACAGTAACTGTTCAAGTGGGGAGGAAATGGTCCTCTGCGAAGTGTGCACACAGCCAAGTACTAACCGAATTACTCTGTGTTTCTGAAGACTCACTGCTCCCCCTCTCTCTGTGCAGGCCTCCGATCACACACCACGACAGGCTGTCATCAAACGTCAGAGAGAAGCTGTCTGACTTGTGCCTCTTCCTGGGCTCACCAGACTCTTCGTCAACTGAGAAATTTGCTGGGGGTGACAGGACAGGACAAAATTAAACACCCACACACACACACTTACCCAAAATACCATTTTCCACATCTAACCCTCAAATTTTGTTCTGGCCCTTCTGAACATAATCCACTGATTATTTTATAGAAAACTTTCATCCCAAGCCTTTATAGAAAAACTACATAAACATCAATTAGTTGACAGACACAGTATCTAGAAGCTCCTGCAGTATACACAAGTTACAACACATATGCTTGTAGAAATAAACCAGTTTCCAAATGGTGATTCCTAACTCCTGCCTGGTGAAAAAGACTGTGTGGATGCTGAAAGCTTCAAATTGAGCCACTAAAGACCGTCATCTGAGCACATTCTGCATTGCCTCCAGAACTGTGTGTCCTTTGCTAATGGGCAGCTGGGAGCTCAGATAAAGAGAGCTTTCATTAGCAGCAACACATGTTGCCCACACATGCTCTTCCCTCCAACACCAGCACCAGGGCTCAAGTTCACAAGAATTAAAATGAGCCATGCTAACCTAGGAACATGCTAATCTATTCTGCCTTCTTTACAGTAGAATTTCCTATCCCAGCTCCTCTTTAGCCCCTCAAGCCGTGTTTGTGTGTTAGAGCCAGGGGTGTTGGAGTAGGGTGACAAAGTTGAGTACAGGCTGTCAATTGCTTAGAATCTTTCTCCAATTAAAAACAAGAGTACACAGCGTTCTGTTCTACTTTTCTCTGCTGGTTTCTTCCCCCCTCCCCATTAAATCAAGAGTTAGAATTTTTTCAGGAGCTGATAGTGTGATCAGGAAATTTCAAATTTACCCCAACAGGGAACAGATCTTCATGCTAGGTATCCCCATGCTAAAGTGGCCAACACATCAGAATAGTTGAACCATAAATATGTAAATATTATTTCTTCCATTGTTCCACTGTCTTTTTGTTTTTGCCTTCCTTGTTTACCACATTGACTGGGAATTTGGCTCTGAACAACCAATGCTCCTAATGAGTGCTGCTAAGGTCTGTGCATTTTAAATGTTCTCCGTGTGTGCGCAGTGTACACTCACTAGACTCACTGCTTCGCCGGCGTCTGCGCTGCTGCTGCTGCTCCTCCACTGAGGTAGATGAGGCCAAGTTTGACTCCTAGAATAGACAGGCAAGATTCAGGTCCACTGCAGAGACCCATACAGAGCGGAAGAATAAAGCAATTCTATAGGGTTACATATTAAAACAGCTCTAGATAATGTCACTATGGATCAAAAAAGCATGTACTATAAGAGCAAAAAAACCCAAAAAAACAAAAAACAGTTTCTAGGCTTCTGATATCCCACACCTAGATGTGGGTGTGTGTGCTGGTTTGTACTATGAATATGAAGGATGCTTGCACTTTTTGTCTCTTTTCAGTCTGACTGTGTAGGGCAGTGGTGCATTTACCCTTGGGTCAGGTTCACTTTGACTCCTCAGATCTGCGTAGGTTGTCTGAGAGTCTAAAAAAAGGGTAGGGAGACATCTTAACAGACTTACGCAGGAAATTAAAAGTTAGGATATTGTTAAAAATACCAGAGATTAAAATTAACAAAAAGTAAAAAGTGCTTGTACCTGGGTTTTTTACTGCTATGAGGTTTTTGGAAATCATCGCAAACAAAGCTCTGAAAAGCCAAAGAACAAATTAAAATTTCCTTTCTTTCACTGATGGAAATTTAAGTTACAATCAACAATACGGCCAATAGTTCATCAAAAACAACTTAGAGTTAAAGTGTCATTTTTGTAAATGAATTATTCCTGGAAGCAGAAGAAGCTAAAAGTATGCAACAGGTGACTCAAGTTGTCAAACATACACATAAATAAATACATGAGCATGCAAGCATGCCACCTGTGACTTCATTAGCCTCTCCCAACAGTGCCAGGACTGAGCAGTAAAGAGCAGCTGTGCACCAGGGCATGTGGAGGGGATACACACCGGGGCTCTTTGACAGAGAAGCTGGACACTCCCAGCACAGTGCCGAGAGCATCGTTTCCACAATGGACAATATGCTGCTGCTGCTTGTCATACAACTCCTTGCTCATGATGTACTTCCCCAGGTAAAACATGACCTAACACACGCACACACAAATAGGGGATGATTAGAAATACAAGAGCAAGTCATGTCCTTACAAAGAGAAAACAGTGTTGGTTAGAGAAACAAGGGTTTACTAAACTGTTTAAGGGCACAGTCGCTGTACATCCCCTCAAAAAAACTCATATATAAGCTAGAGTAACAAGTACATCCCATCAAAGCTGTATGATTAAGGACAGATTCCAGGCAAAAATGCATAATGGCCTAGCATAGACTGAACAAGTTTATTACAGAGTCTGGATGATTAATGGTAGACTAATCATGAATTCAGCAAAACACAAGGCAAACCCAAGTGACATTACTGAAGAGATAGATTAAAGTATTGCATTTTTTAAAAGTGTGCTTGAAATTCCAAACATCAGAACAGTATAATATATAATTTAGTACAAGACTCTTAGATCCATGTTAAGGATTAAAGGGAAAATGCATATTATTTGAATTATTTCTTCCCCCCCATCACACAGGAAAGCAGTGGTTAACACATGACTAATACATTCCAGTAAACCACAGATGCACCAAAGTAAATGAGTCATAACACAGACTGTATATGTGCTCAACACTCTTCTCAATTAAATACATTTAAAATAATACACAATACTACCCTGTAGCTAAGTGATATGCATATAATCAGTCATAATTTTCTGGCAGTCTCATTAAGTTGTCAAACTAATGTGACCATGATTGCAGAGCCCAATTAAAATGCTGATTCGAAGAACAAGGAAGGACACGCCTATACAATCTATAGAGGTCTGCTGCTGATATGAACAAACTAGTTTGAGGGACACCAACTGAAACTTGAGTGCAAATTATTTTTAACCTGAACATACGAAAAAACACACTGCACAATATAAAGCTTCCACTCCTAAAACTGGAAAGTTTCACTGAATAACCAAAACAAATACTGCACCACACATTCTATTAAAGCTTAAAGAGTTTATCCAAATGAAATTATACCAAATAAATATTGCATACAGAATGACGGGACACTTTCACACATTAAGCTGATTCTTAGACATAAGATGGTCAACAGCAAGTTTCCATTTTAAATAAATAAATAGAAAAGTAAATTGGCTAAGGACAAAGTCTATGCAGTGTCAAATCTCCAGTGTAATGTGAAAGGACAGGCAGAACCTGTCAGTCACCCTTCCTACCTCCTTCATGGTGAAAACATCCTTATCTGCCCCTGCATCTTTAAGCAGGGTTTGCAGCTGCACTTTGGGTCTGACCTGAACAGGAAAAATGACAGGTAAGACAAATGTCACAGCTACAAATAGTGCTGCAAAACACTTCTCAAGCTGCTGTTATTAACTTACCAGTTTTTCATTGTCGATCTTGTTTATCTGTGAACTGCTTAAACAACTCTCTGTCGCCATACTCATTATATGTAGAGCTAAAAACATATAGAAAAAGTTAGTGATTTGCCAGCAACAGAAGTGACAATGTAAAGTCAAATGTAAAACAATCTTTACCTAAATAGAGAAATTTTATATGCTACATATACATATATACAGTCTTTATCTGTACATAAAGTGCTCCAGCTCAGCCAAGTGAAGAGTGGGAGCGTTCAACGCCGGCCACGATTTAAATAGACTTGAAGAGACATGTCAGGGCTAGCATCACTGCGACTGTTGATGTTATTGGGCGGAGAGCGTCTGGGTTGGTGAACGTTTGACATGTAGAAACATGATTTCTGCACGAGTCTGAGTCACCTAGTGGTCGGGAAGTATCTGTGCACACTCCACTGTGCTGAGCTGGCGTCATTCGCTACAAGTCCGGACATGTCCCGTTCCCAACCAAGGAGTTTGCATTGTAAATAATACGTGCTTTTGACTGACATGGGCAAAACTGGCAGCTAGCTAATCTCTTTGCGCAGCTGCCAAAGGACAAGTGACTAAAACAAACGAGGACCATCTTTGACTACCCGAAGCAGCACAAACAACTAATATTAACACTATCAAACGACTTTAATATAACGTAAAGTAATTCGGACGCATTATAGTCATTAGCAACAGATTGCAAGAGTTGGGCACGTAACTAATTTTAGGTGGCTAGCTAACCTAGCTAAGTACATCACTGCTGCTCCAGGCATTTATAACATTAACGCTAAGCTTCTAAGTATACACTATTAAGCATTATCAATAGTTTGCGAAAATTAAAAAAAATACTTATTGTCGACTATTCTTGCTCAGAAAAAGAAGGGTAACTAGGTTAACAGTTAACGCTAACCTAGCTACCATCGGAAAAAGGAAATGATAGCATCCGAACAAGCGCACTCTCTTCTAACAGCGTTAGCTAACCATCTACTTTATCGCTAATGTAAATTTAAGTTAACCTAGGTTAGCTAAAGAATGCCAGTAACAATTCACTAACTAGCTATAGTAGCTAGCCAGCAAGTATAAACAATAACAGACAAAAAGCGCTCCAACATCTAACGGTAACTACAATATAAGCAGCTACGCTAGCTGGCGTTAGCTAACGTATGTACGTGTTTGAAAACAAAACTGCCTAAAAGCACAGAACTCTGCCCATAACGTCTTAAGTGGCCACAGCTGGGTAATTATCCCAAGCTGAGAGGAGAGCACAAATCAGAGTAAAGGTCGATATTGTTAGCTAAACCTAGCTAACTAGGTGACGTTAGCTGTATTGACATAAGTAGGTTAGACTTACTGGTTAAGAATGCAACTAAAGTTGACCATTTGGCTATTGTGATTTCACTCCATCCTTCAGAGAAGAAAGATCTGTTTTACATCTACGACTACTATAATAATTACATACAGCTATAACCTAGTTAACATTTAACAAGCAAGGATAGCCAGCACGGTCAATGGCTGTAAAGGGCCTTAACCTATCTAAAAAAAAAAAAAAGCTAGCCAAGAAGACTAGCCTAGCTATGTTAACAAGCTAACAAAAGTGCTGACCTACTACTTGAGAACTGGACATATTTGCTGTTCATTATTACCGGGACATTTA
The DNA here is from genome assembly GCF_041902795.1 of Electrophorus electricus. Classification (NCBI taxonomy): domain Eukaryota; kingdom Metazoa; phylum Chordata; class Actinopteri; order Gymnotiformes; family Gymnotidae; genus Electrophorus; species Electrophorus electricus. Next base: position 17,945,420 of record NC_137507.1, read on the forward strand.
TATTTTTGACCAAGCACTTACAACACATGCCTAACTAACATTTAGCCCAACTAGCTATGGGGTTTCTTACCTCTACGTTGGTAGATTATTTACTTCAGAGCGCAGCTGTTTTTAACGCCCTCCACCGGTTAAGTTTAAAATATGAATTTTGAAAGCGGCTCGCTCTCTGTGCACGTGCGGTTCACGCGGCGTTGTGAACGTAACGTAAGGTTTAGCTCTTCCACTCGACGGTCGAGTAGGTTTACGTGCGATTTAAAGACATTGAAATACCTACGCAATTAATGAAAGGACGGCTGTAGACCAAACAACATCTATGAAGTTATTTGTGTCGAAGTACCCACAAGCAAATTAAAAAAAAAATGTTAATCGTGTCAAAATGTCTTTGTTAAACGATGGGGGACAAAGAAATGTATCGGCATGATTAACGATTTCGGAGTAGACCAAAGGGCCCGATTAAAGAGTTTGTGCTCATCATTCACCAGAAATGGATCCAAATGTGGCTTTCATCATGTAGGTTACTTGAAAATGGGTCTCTGAATACTGATGGATGTGCCAGGAGCATTATGAAACTCACATGGTAAGTGTGAAATCAGTGCAGCAAGTTTTTGGTTGCTGAACAGCTTGTTTGTGTTGAAGATCTGTCAGCTTGTTGCTATGCCTCCCAGTGTCTCCAGTCCCTGGTTTCCTTTATTCCCTATCTAAATTACAAAGGCTTAGAAGTAATGCACAAAGACGCTCCACTTTCATTAAATGTTAACCTACAACAGTTAGAAACATGTCTTAAACACAGCTTCTTTGGGCAAAACTGGGAGACTTTTTAAAGTTTCACTTTCCCAGAGATTTTTTTGTATGCTGAAGATGACCGCATGTTATCTGGGGAACTGACCCACAGTTATGCATTCTGATGGAGGATGTCAAAACCCTTTTTGCTTTTCCCTGTGCAGGAATACTCATTTACATGTGACATTCGTGGTCTGTCGTTGCTGCGTCCTGTTCTGGAAGGCTGGAGAATTTGCCTGATGACTCAGGTTATTTCAGAACAACATGTTCCTTTTGAGCTCAACATGTTTGTACTTGTTAGACTGAAATTAGGAGTACATTCGTGGACAATTAACAGATGCCAGAACAAAGCAATTAATTTTAATATTGAAGATCAGGTTAGAGGTCAAGCACTCAGTATTAATAGTCTTGTAGAATCTTATTAATTTGTAAACATGGCCATCATAGAATTATGAAAGGATGTTATCGGTGATTTAACTTTTAAAGTGTGATAAAACCTCAAATTATATAACATTTACATTTACAGCATTTATTAAAGTCTCCATCAGTTTGGGACAGAAACAAAAGTCAAGTTAGAGACAATAAAGCATACAAATAATAGAAGACACTCTGACTACCCAGAAATGACCTACTGCCTTTTTGGCTGTTCAGTTCCGAGTGCAGCACCAATGACATGAGGTCTGGCCCAGTAGCACAGGGATGATGGACACCGGAAGATAGGCAAAAACAGTCCATTAATAGTGGATTTCTAGCTGACGTAAAAGTTACTTTATACTTAGAATGAGACTTGGAGAGAGAGATACTTTATTAATCCCAGAGGAAAGGTCAGGGTTACAGTATAAAGATTATAGGACTTGCATATTTACAAAAATATTTTGGCAACACTAACAAAATAGGAGCTTTCAAATAACACCCAGTTACAAAGTGCAGCTGTGTGCATGTGGAAAATGTACATAGCATATAATTTACAGAACTAGAAAACTGACAAAAACAATAGTTTACTAAATAGAAATATAAATTAACAAAACAAGCTACTTAATTACTAAAGTGCAAGAGGGCATGTAGAAAATTTGCATGTATCTTGAGATATTTATAGAAATTTCCTGTTGTACAGGTGGGTGATCTATATAAGAGGTATTCAAATTACAGTCTTCAAGATCCAGGTCCTACAGATGATGTGCCCTTTATCTAGTAGTCAAGTGTGACGACAAAGTGACCGACCAGTTAGATTGGTCATTTATTCAGCTACAAGAAATACAAAATACAGGACCAGATTTAGATTTATGATCCAGATTTGAGTACCGCTGACATATATGATTATTATTACAGATAACAGAATGAATTACATATTTAACCAAAGGAATAGTAAGATAATTGAATGATCCTATTAACCATAAAATAAGTAGAGAGGTTCTGGTTTTCAGAACAGCGCAGTTGTCTTAGTTTGTTACAGGAAGTGCTCCTTTGTTTAGTTGAGATATCCAAAGGTTTATTGAGTATCCTTTGTTCTGACAACACATTCCAAAACAACAAAAATAAACTGCAGTTACAACAAAAGCTATTTGAAATTAATGATTTTAATAAATTCAAACTGTGTTGCTCACACACTTCACTCTACTTAAATCACATTTCTTTTTCCCCCCCCCGTCTCAAACATTTCTGAATAACGTTTTGTTCGACCTTTGTTACCAGTACCATTGTTAACAATCACAAGCCCATAATGCACAAATGCCACTTTCTACACAGTGCTCACAACTGGGAAACCTCCTGGGGTTCAGTGTTCATTTTGGCATATAATTTATATATACATTGACCACACAATTTATTAGAAACACTTATCTTGGATTTATATATACTGGCCACTTCAATAAAGATGCCTGTGCAACAGCATTTAGACATTCTTAGGTGGTATACCACACTCAACATAGCAGTGACACTAGTAGCCTTTGCCGTAACTCTGTAAACATTAGTCCCTGCAGAATCTTTGGAGCACATGCAACTCGAAGGTTCGAAGGCAGTGTTTACATACTCCAAGAAAGATAGCCCAAGGACTTTGGCAAAGAAGGAAAAAACTAAAAACAATTTGAAGAAATATTTAGTCAGCATTTTAGATAACATGAAAGATTCCATGAGTAGTGACTGGAACCATTTCAAAACCATTGTGTGTGACCTACGAGCCAGAAGCACTGATGTGTAACCAGATACGGTAATTGTATCATAGGGATCAATCATGATTAAACAGAGAAAACAGCACAATGTGGGCATTGAATATTTCCTGTATATTCAGAGTAAATGAGACATTTTTAAATGACAAATGTGTTTATTGTAGACTACAGCATATGAAAAAATTTAAATTACAAAAATAAACAGAAATTATATTTGAAAATTCTGAGTGTAAACAAGCTTGCCATAACTTGGGCTGTTTAGACAGCCATTCTTTGTCACTTTTCACATGTAAATCTGATTATACAACATATGTATCTGATTATAGATCTGATTATCCTTCGGTACAATTGAATATCTCTACATTTTACATGTTTACCTACACAGCATTACTAGCCTGGAATCTTCTTCAGATATATATATATAATCCACACCTTAATCAGATTTATTCATATCCTAATCAACCTCATTCTCGTGTTGGCAGTTGGCTAAAACGAGGAAAAACATTTTCATGATTCCCCAACAATCACACCCAAATATGACACAGAAACCCAGTGTGTTTTTTGGTGAAAAATTAAGTGATCTGGGCTTATATATGTAAACCCTACATATCCACTGTTGCAGCAGACATTTTATTTGGATGCTAAGCAATGCAAAAATACTACATCTGTAATCTAAAACACCTCTTTTCAAGGTGCACAATGATTTTCTGCTATGTTGCTCACAAGGCCATAACTCCCAACAGCCCAAACATCCCAGTGTTTAGGTTATGGTTCTTCTCTCTGTCTCCGATCTTCATCCCATCCTACCCTTTCTCCCCCAGCATCAGACATTGCCCAAACCTTTAACACCATTGGTTAAAGCACAGTGACTGGCACAGCTCAGTGACCGGCAAAGCCTATGGCCGCTGAGTGAGCCTGCTTTTGCCCTCCTCCTGCTCGGCCAATTTAAAGTGCGTATATGCGAGGATGCCGCTGAGAGTACACAGTATGCCCAGGCCCTGGTGCAGAGACAGCGGATCATGGAAGAGCATGTATCCGCCCAGAAGGGTGATGCAAAACTTGAAGTGTCCAAACATGTTGTAGCTGTAAGGGTCACAGGGTTAAAGGTTAATACTGCAAACTTGTTGAACATTTACAGTCCTCGCTGAGGTCAACTCAAGATAGAAGACAAATCACTGCAAATTCCTAGGTCCAATTTAAACACTTGGCAACAGACTCTAGCTACAGTTTTGTGTTTACAAACATGGAGCTTGACCTGCAGTTATCATTCTGCTCTTTCTCCAGTTCCAGACTGTAGCTTTAAGAGAAGGGATCCAGTGACATTCTCATGTCTTATCCTATAATGAGGGATCGCACACAGTGGATCGTTGTTCAGGTCTAGCTGACTGAGAGCAAAGTTCACAGAGCAATGTAAGTGGTGCGCCCTCTTCAGGGAAAACTGATTAAAAAATCTGTCTGGAATGTCAGAACACTGAGTTTAGTTAAACAGTGAAGGAAGAGGTAAAGAGTATGACATCCTGCCCCACAGTCAGTGACAAAACAAAAACCTTACCCACAAGTTTGCATTTGGTAGGGGACAATAGAACTATACATAGATAATAAAAAAAACTAAAATTATACCATAAGCATTACAAAAACAATGTATTTTAGGCAACTCTGTAATTCACTGTTCCCAATCATTAAAGTAATTTTATGGGAAAGCAATATGGAAATGGCTTTATCTTCATTGCTGAGCTTGGTTCAGATCTCTCAGGTAACGTCTAGTGGGTGGTCAGGCTTCCATGAATGCACTGCTTGTTTGTCTTCTTGGGCATTGCCCTGCCAACAGCACCAGCTGTGTTTGGTAGAATAACTCAGTAGTGAAATAAGAGTCCTGACATTACTTGGGGTCTGGCCAAATATGCCGAGTAAATACTTGCTGAGTAGATATGGTCTGTGACAAAAAGGACCCAAAGCCAGGCTGTTCACAAAGACACATCTGATGCTTCACAGCAGAAGGATACGTGAGTGGAGATGTGTTTCCAATGATCCAGTATATGGAGAGATTCACAAGGAAGGCGATTATCCCTGACAGGAAAACCATCACCTAAAATGAAGCAAACACAACATCAGAACATCGCCATTGTGCCCTTTAACAACCAAGCCAAAATTTCACTCCACTAAAACTGACCATTAAGCTGAAATGTCTCAAACAATTAAGAGCCTTCTTTAGGATGGTAAGTAATGCTACTCAAAATAGACCATGCAAATAAACCGGCTTTTTCTGAGGGACCTCAGGACATAGGCGCCACTGTTATGTGTTTTTAAATTCCTGTGGTGATGGGTGTGTCTGACCAGTGAAACAGGGAGGTTTCTCACTCACCAGGGCCTGGAGAGACCAGGGGCCAAAGATGCCTCCTTCTCCGGTGAGAGGCTCAAAGAAGGGGACAAGCAGGAGAAGGAAGGCCGAGGACATGGGCGCCTGGTAATACAGCAGTTGCATAGAGTTCACCTGAAGCTCATGCTGTTTCGTTCCCACCCACTACAAAAGACAGAAGAGAAGCACAAGCACTGAACACACAATTAAACTGGATGCCGCCGAGTTACTCTGTCTACAGATAGGCCAATAAAATTCTTTAACCTTACTGAAAATGTTGTGTTTATTAGGAATGCATATAGCAATTTTGAGGGTCGTAATGACAAGCGTCAGAGTTATAATACAACGCGTGCACCATAAATATCAGTAACTTTCTTTTAAAAGTTATAAACAGGCCATTTTGTCTGTTTGGACTCATGGTTGCTATGAAGCAGAGGACAGAGCCTTGCACTTACCACTTGGTAGAGTGAAGTGACAAACACCCCCAGAGTAGCGAAGACAATGCCCAGCAGATTAAACTTGACGTCGTAATAGGAGTTCAGCATAACCCCCAGAGTAATGGGGACCTTTCAAGGGGAAAAGCAACAACTCTACACATTTTGCTGTCTATTAAGCACAATACGGATCACTGATATATGCACGGGTATATTAGGACACGGTTAGCTAGCCTGGAGAGTTTATGGCACGTAAAGTTTGACGTGATCTGATTTCACTTCCATTTAAGTGCAATATAACGAGGCTACTCACCAAAGTTATTTTGATCTTATTGGAAAACGTCTTGCGATAATAGACGGTCTGTATGGCAATGATGACCGGCGTGGTCATGGCCTTGGCGAGCTGGTACGTCCCGATCGTGTTGCTCTGTAGGGACAGGTTCGTGAAAGCCACGAAACCGCAGAAGCTCAGGGCGAGCAGCACGATGCTGGAGGGCCGGAGGACTTTCGGGGAGAAAACGTGCATTTGCCGGCACACCACCAGCCCGAGCCACGTTAGCACGAAATGCACCAGGGTCAGCGTCACGTTCGGGAAGCCGTAGTGCACGTAAATCCATTTGTTGAGGAAAACGATACACGTGGACGCCAGCAGATTGAGCAGCAGCCCCGCGGCGAGGCGGCCGTGGCTGAAGAGGTCGCGAAGCCGCGCGGACATGGCGGGTCGGAGCGGGACTCGGCGCGAGCTTCGGGCAGCCTGCGGCCGACTGGGGACGTCGCGCAAGGCAACGTTACCGCGGCGCTCGCGAGACGCACGCGCGCTCTCCGAACAAGCGGCCCGCGCGGACGGCGCAAAACCCGAGTTCCATCGCGGCGCGCAGGTCCGGAGGTTCCGCTGAACGCGCGGTTGTGACGTCACCAGACGCGCCGCTACCGCGGCAGCGCGCCCGCAAGAGGCGGAGGAGCAGCTCGAGCTCGGCCACGTCGGTGCGCTACGGCGCCGCCTCGCGGTTTCGCCAAACAAGGTGGGAGTTCAGAGGCGTTCGAGCGGAGCAGCTTTGCTGAACTTGAAATGCAAAGTGCATGCACATTTATGCAATTCAGACTTCAGAAAAGCCGACTGCTTAAAACACTTAGGTGTCACACAGGCCTTTTAGTGGTTGCTAAGGAAGGATCTGGCATAAAAGGCAATGCTAGAATATCCAGATTTAGCAGCATCACACATCTCTGTTTACTAAATAAAAAATAAACACTGCTTGAGGCTCGTTCAAATACTATTTTGGGGAGGAAAGACTACTAGCACCAGGTCACAGTTCTCCAACCATTCACAAATCTTTATTCAAGTACAAAATACAAGACATCTCTGATTCTTTTAAAAAGCCAAATGAAAGAAAGAAAGCATGAGGGTGTATGTCACAGGATCTAGGACTGGAGCTCATAGCCAAGCGGATCCAGCCCTTTATCCAACAAGAGCAGAGATGACTCTCTCATCTTCTGAAGAAACTTCTGAAGCTCTTCTCTAGTGAAAACCTATACACACACACACACACACACACACACAGATTTACAAATTTCTAACATGGTATTAAAACCAGCTTTATCAGTCATAAAATACTTTAGCTCATTATGATTAAAATGCATTTTAATCATTTATAAAGCAAAAACCCAAACTCTTACTACACTGAAAATTAAGAGAAAAAGGTGAAAAGACAGGAATGTAGAAAATAGAGAGGAGAGGAGAGGAGGAGAGGAAAAGGATGGAACGGGGACAACAGGAGGACAGAGGAGTGACCTCGTAGAGTCTGTGTTGGTCGGAGGCGATGATGTCGGCGAGACGAAGGCTCTCCTGGTGGCGCGCAGTCCGCTGCAGCACTGTGAGTAGCAGGAATGTCATCATGGGCAAACATAGGCGCCGCAACAGAGCCATCTGAACAGAGCGCTCAGAGTCCTCCTCAGCATCCTGAAAGACACACACACACACAGACAGAGCAAGAGAGAGACAGACACACAGACAGAGCAAGAGAGAGACAGACACACAGACAGAGCAAGAGAGAGACAGACACACAGACAGAGCAAGAGAGAGACAGACACACAGACAGAGCAAGAGAGAGACAGACACACACACACAGAGCAAGAGAGAGACAGACACACACACACACAGACAGAGCAAGAGAGAGACAGACACACAGACAGAGCAAGAGAGAGACAGACACACAGACAGAGCAAGAGAGAGACAGACACACAGACAGAGCAAGAGAGAGACAGACACACACACACACAGACAGAGCAAGAGAGAGACAGACACACACACACACAGACAGAGCAAGAGAGAGACAGACACACACACACACAGACAGAGCAAGAGAGAGACAGACACACACACACAGACAGAGCAAGAGAGAGACAGACACACACACACAGACAGAGCAAGAGAGAGACAGACACACACACACACACACACAGACAGAGCAAGAGAGAGAGACACACACACACACAGACAGAGCAAGAGAGAGACAGACACACACACACACACAGACAGAGCAAGAGAGAGACAGACACACAGAGACACACACACACAGACAGAGCAAGAGAGAGACAGACACACAGAGACACACACACACAGACAGAGCAAGAGAGAGACAGACACACAGAGACACACACACACAGACAGAGCAAGAGAGAGACAGACACACAGAGAGCGAGAGAAAGAGAGAGAGGGGGGGGGGAGATATTAGGTTTATGAAACCCTCGGCCACTGAATGTGTTGAAGCACACACGTAAATCACCACCTCCTGCCCTGCCAAAAAAATGCTCCATTTATTTTGACATATTGATGTGATCCTGTGCCTGGGATTTAATAACACTGAGGGAATAAGCACGCATGCACGCACTCTAAAGTGTTCGTCGAGCCTCCCACGTAGCAGTGAACTGGCCGAAGCCCGAACACGGGAACCACCAGGTGTCTCACCTCTCTGACGTCGACCATCCAGCCTCCATCCACAAACAGCAGCACGTTGTATATGCGCTCCTTCACCTCCTCCGTTAGGGCCTCCAGCCGGCCCTGCCAGTTCTCAAACTCCATCTGCACGCATGCACACACATACACACACAGAAAGAAGGGTATTGTTGTAACAGTACGTCACATGCACATTTGAAACTTTTGGCTTTCTACTGAAGACTGCATTGCATAAAGAATGTTTATTTTACATCAGTTCATTAAAAACAGCTTTTTTTGACATAGCTGCATTCACTTATTGCTAAAATATTTCCAAGCACAGTACAATTCTCTGAATCATACACAGAAAACATATGGGCTGTCCTTATTAGCCAGCATACATTATAAAGCAAGACTTGATCTTGACTTGTGTTTCAAACTGCGTATTTGCAGCCCATTCAAGCTGTGCAGCGTTCAGCAAGAATTGGGACGGAGCCTAGAGTAGAGTGCGCACTATGTAGGGTGAGTGTGAAGTCAGTGGGAAAGGAGCAGACACCAGACCTTGTATTCTTTCTCCTTCATCTCATAGGCGACCTTCTCTGTGAACTTGGCCTGAGCAGGTGCAGTGGGCTTTACAGGAGAGGAGTTCAGGTGTCTGAACCACTCATTAAAGGCCTCATGGGCTTCCTGTTCTCACACACACACACACACACACACACACACACACACACACACACACACACACACACACACACACACACACACAGACACAGACTTACTATACAAGGCCATTACACTGTGAACAAAATTACCTTAAGTCTGAACCTTAGTTACTTAAGGTACATTTTTTAAAAATGCACACATTATAAAGACACTCAGTAGAAATACAAATCTCTGCACATCATTCCCCTCTGACCCAGAGGCCAAATGGTGCAAGTTGAGGGACGGGATTCTCACCAGGTAGGCACGAATACAGAGGTGTTCACGGATGGCGTTCTCCTCCTCCGCAGGCAGGGGCATGTTCATACCTTGCTCCTCCCACTGGTGGTAAATTTCCCTCATGGAATCTTTTGGAACCTTGGCGAAAACCAGCTTAGCAGCCTCGTGTTTCTTAGAGGCTGGGAAAGAGAGTTGGATGCAGCGTGAGGAGCAGAGAACAGAGCTGAACAGTTTTCTGTTGGCTTGGCAAGCCTAAACATCAAGAATTTTACATCTGAGATTTGGATAGTTTAACTGTGGAACCGAAAACGTGGTCAGATTGACACAAAACTGGTAGATTCTGCGTCGCCATCGCACCATTACTGGTACGTTAGTAGAAAAGAAGTCACTTTTATTGAAAATGCTCTCCGTTGCCAGTCAGGAGGGATGAGACCATATCTGTAGCATATCTGCATGCTCTATAGGTATAGAATAAATACTATGTAAAACAAGTGTATATTGGGAAGTACACAACACCAGGAGTCTTGTTTCGCTCTTCTCATGAGAAGAGACAACAGTTTACAGCTAAACTCCTGGATCACATTGCAAGACGTCAGATTTGGAGAGGGATAACCAAGACAACAGAAAGTGCCCAGCAATATTGGGAGAATGAACACACTGACACAGGGTCAGAAGTAGATAAGGTTTGGCCATGCTGACCACGTTTAGCACTATTCTGATGTAAAACCTCTGCAATTCCACATTAGCGCGTGACGACTGACCATATGTTTACATGTGCTCAGCGGAGGTGGACAGCTCAGGGTCCGAGAGTGGCATCCTGGACTTTGTCCCAGTTGTAGGTAGAAGTAGTGAAATGAACTTGGTGATAAACTCATGGTAGAACTTTTATGTTTGATCCTGCACTTTTACAAATCCACCACTCACAGACCAGTCTGCTGGAAGTGTGTCATGTTCGCCTCTGTTGCAGTGTTTTTGAAAGTTCAGTCTTTATATCGTTAGGCAGCATTACGTTCCACCCACCTAAGAACTTCCTCATGATGGCGTTGCTCTGTTTCAGGGCCTCAGCTCGCTGGGCGGGGTCAAACACCAGCCAATCAATGATGTCGATCTTCTGCTGGTCTTCCTTTTAAGGGGAGTGAAACATATTAACTGGTTAGATCTAATACATCGGATGAAGAAACAGCCCTGAGTACTTCAAATACTTACTAATATTAATTACTGAGTGCATGCTCAGACATTTATTTCAAAGTTAATTAATAAAAAAAAATGTCTTAAAACATACAAGCATAACTATAAGACTGAAAAGAATCAGTTCTTGGCAATGGTTATTTCTCCAGTCATAGTCCACAAGTAAATATTTCGAGCTACAATAGTTACTAGATTAAGCAAAGGTTTATAATGGGACAACACATTATAACTTTTTTTTTTTAAATCACATTACCGGCCTTTGCGAGTCTGCTATGTACAAATAAGCCTTCTCACAAACCACAACAACGGCACCGCGTACCGTGTGCAAACTAATTTCTGATGAAGGACCGAATTGATTGAAGAATTTCCATTAGTTAGATAAAACAAAGTGCAGGCCAATAGCATGTAGCTGGTGTGTGTGTGTGTAGTACCGCTGTAGTGCCAGTGTCAAGGGCAGGGGTCAGATCATGGTGGGAGAACTCCTCACTGTCTCTTTCTCTGACTGTCTCTACCACTGTTTTAGTGATGGCTGCCACGTCCAAACCTGGAGGCACAACCACGTCATTCTCTGATTTAGTCTCTACCATCAACACTCCGAGTGGTCAGAGGGTGTAGTGTTGTCTGGGGAAGTTATTAGTTGTTATTAGTTATTGATGTGAGTCACTGAAGAAACAACGCACTTCTATTTACACCAGCTGTCTTCCGTTTTCAGTAGGTATCTGAGAATAGGTGAAATCTTAGAGAAAAGCCCTTTATTGAATATTTGTTGAACAAGATTATATAGAAACCAAAATTCAAACAAAGAAAGAAGCGCACAAGTCAAATGGAAACAAACAAACGAAAAAACATTGTGGCCAAACCTCTTAAAACGTTTGTGAACAAACATATAAACCAGATTGATGGGCGGGTACTTGTCCAGTTGAAGAACAAACGGATGATCAGAGGAATGATAAATATGCGGCTGGCTGGATGGATGGATGGATGGAGGAACAAATGAACGGGGTGCTTCTTCTCACCGGCTTTGCTGGCAAGCTCCAGGCAGCGCCTGCGTTGTTCGTTCTCCGTCACCTCCTCCAGGAAGCGGGCGTACTGGGTCACAGCCATCTCTATCGGCAGGTGACTGACGTAGAAAGCAATCAGCTCCAGTTGCTTCTCCTTCACCAGCAGAGAGATGTAAGCCTTCAGCACATCCACACACACCTCCTCCTGCAGGGAGGGAGGGAGAGAGAGATAAAGAAAAGGATAGCGAGAGTTGGTAAAAAAAAATTAAATAAATAATTTTCAGTTAAACTTTTTTTTACGAGTGTGTGCATGTGTGTACCTTGAGCTGCATGCCAAGACTGCGGTAGAATAGCACCAGGTGTGTCATGAAGCGCAGGAGATGACCCGGCAGGGGCGGAGTCCTTCCCAACCAATCACTGAACTCCTCCATTAGGCCTGCCACATGCCACACACACACACACACACACTCTCACAATGCACCTCAGCACCAAACTGCAAATCCCCAAAGCCCAGCCAGCCCACAGCATTACCATCCAAGTCTGAGAGTATGACAAACTTCTGGATGACGTGGTAGTGTTCCCGGGTCGCCTCCAGGACACTCTGTCAAACACACAATCAAGTCAACATGAGTATCTGTAACAGAACAAAACCACTGGCATGTTCAGTACTCAGATGTACCTAATGCAATGGCCCATAAGTCTAAGTGCAAGGTAGTTCTCCCTCGTAAAGGGGGAGGGGGAGCGTAGCTCGACTCTACCCCTACTTCAGGATAAATCCGACCCGTTACACCAACCTTTGACTCGGTGGCTTGGAGCTCCTCAAATACTTTTTCCATCGTCCAACTGAAAGACAATATAATCAGAATGAAAAGAACCATTATGCTGAGGGTCTAAGTGACTCTGGAGGCAAAAACCTTTTGTATTATTATTATTATTATTATTATTGTTTACATTTATATAGTGCCTTTCTCAAGTCTTGTTGAAATGTGAACAGGCTAAGCATGCATTTGATCATTTTATCTGCCTAACTAATGAGTGTATGAGTGGGCATTGTAATAGGCATCTGTACCTGTCTGTATATTAATTAGTGGACGTTATAAGCTGCCCGTAGACGTACGTGTGAACACTATAAGCTGTGTCTCCACCTGCCTGTAGACGTGCGGGTGGACACTACAAGCTGTGTTTCTACCTGGCCTCCAGGTACTCTCTGGGTAGCTCCTCCAATTCCTCGTGACTCAGACCAGATGAACGCATCTCCTGCTCCACCAGGGTGTCCACAAGCACCCGGAAATACGCCCACACAGTGTCCTCCCACGTCTCACAGACAGGTAGCAGCTGGGGATGACGGGGGGGTTGAAATCAATAAAAAACAATCCCACTTACACAGAAAGAGAGATCGAGAGCGAGGGAGAGAGATCGAGAGGAAGAGAGAGACAAAGAGCGAGTGACCAGTGGAGAAAGCTTGAAGCAGGATAGATTCTCATCAGTTACCTGTCTGAGGTTTCCACTCAATACAGCGTAGATGGCTCTCTCATGCCTGTTGAACTGCTCCTGTAGACAAGTACATGCACACACGCGCACACACACAAACACACACGTGAGAGGCCATTCCCTTGCTGAGTGACTGAAGAGATCTGAGTTTGGACCTCACCTCCTCTGCCATCCGCCAGCAGCAGACCTTCCACACACACCTGTGGGGATTCCCCTCTACTGGCTCCAGCTCTGCACCACCTAAACACACACACAGGGTAAGGGAGAACATTTAGACCATTTATTACGGTGCGGTTTTAACAATGTGGCCAATGTGCCACCAACGTCTCTGTGTGTACCATTACAGGAAAAGTGTGCGCGTGTCTGTTCTTACAGGGAACATGTAGAACGTGTGTGTGTTATCACCTCCGTTGATGTTGGGGTCATGGTACAGCTTCCAACCTTCTAAAGTGGCTGCACGCCAAGCCTGACCACAACGCTTACATAGTCTCTGAGCCTAAAGAGAGACAGATCATAAATAAAGAAAACCCCACCCAACACACACACACACACAGGCCAAAGGAGGATGGGCCCCCCCTTTGAGTCTTGGTTCCCCTCAAGGTTTCTTCCTCGTTCTCTAGGGAGTTTCTCCTTGCCACTGGTGCTCTCGGCTCGCTCACTGGGGGCTTGGACTCGGACATGCGTAAAGCTGTATAAACACATTTGACTGACCCCGGCGCAGCTGAATCTACCTCATCAGTCATGCCTGCACGGATGAGAGTGAAGAGGTATCGGAGCAGGCGTGCGTCATCCTCCCGGTCCAGGTCTGCCAGAGGCCTCTTCTGCCTGATGGGGGCGTCAGGGTCCAGCTCTGTCACCAGGGGCCTGCTAAAGCCTGCCATAGGCTTGTCCCGCCTCAGCTTCAGGGTGTGTAGGGTGTTCTCCCTGAACACACACACACACACACATGCGCACACACACACACACACAAAACACCGACAGATCCACAAATGTCTTTCATAACAGATGCAGGCCAACTGATTAATGGTACAGTCCAGTCACGTGCAAGCCCGTTTTTCACTCATCCATATTCTTTGTATATTAATCAAACAGTAATAAACAAGCATTAAGGAATAAAAAAACTCAACTATATATAAATATAAATTTATATATATATATTTATATATATATTTTTATATAAATTCATATAAATTTCTGACCCCTTGCAAAAAGGGAGATGCTCACCAGTACACAGTCTTGGCATAATACTCGATATTATCAGAAAAATCGCCAATGTCATCTTTGGCAATGCTCTCCAGCCAGTCCACTACCAGCTGCAGGGAACGAACACGAACGAACACACGAACACACGAACACACACACACACACACACACACACACAATTACAGGGGTTACACAGCACAGGTCCAACACTAACCAGCGCACACAGATTAGACAGAGAGCATCTGGAGCATTTCATTTTCATACTACATTCCTAAGTAGGATTGGGAACAAGTATGTTCACACTGCAAAAATGCCAGTATTTTTAATCTAGCATACTTCAAGAACTACTTCAGTCATGTACCCTGGAAAAGAAACAGTAGGGCTTGTTTCCTTTAAAAAAAAAAAAGAAAAAGAAAAAAAACAATGAAATCATTTACAGCGACTAAAGAAGTGTCTGAATTACAAGTATAAGAACACATTTCCTTAAATTTCCATATTCACATGCATGTATCAATTCAATTTGAAACACTTTAGTGTGGCTAGTTCACATTTCAAATTTGCCATCAGTAGTAGATAATGTAACCACATACTTTAGTGTGTTGTTCTTAAACCACACATGCGTCATAGATTATCTGAACGCAGTACTGCAGCTGTGAGCAAAGGAAGGCAAGAGGAATGTGTGTACCTGGCTCTGTCGGACCACGCCGTCCCTCTGGAACAGCTGCTCCATTATGACTTTCTCACTCTCACTGGGAACCTGATAAAAGATGATAAGGAATATTCTTCAACACCACACAAGCAGTAGACACTGGAGTGGAACTTTCGCTTATATCACTTACAGTAACGTCCATCATTAGACCATCCTCCATGGCGGTCTGGATCCTGTCCCTAAGGAAAGAAAGAACAAGCGCACAGAACCGAATGACGCTACCTGGAGACGGCACCTGTGCGTGTGCAGGCGGACGCGTGCGTACCTGTAGAGCGAGGTGATGAGTCTCCAGGTGACTGCCTCCTGCTCCAGCAGCCAGGCGACGCTGGCCGTCTTTGAGGTCTTCTGCTGCGTGGTGGCCGAGCGGAGGACCAGCTTCTGCAGGGTCTTCACCTGCACGCCATTTCACACGCACACACACACGGCAGTCTACTGACCGTTCGGCAAGAACCGAAGAACGGGTGCTGTAACGCAGTGTCTCGTGTGTGTGTACCTACCTTTTCCTGACAGATAGTCTCATAGTCTTCCAACAGGTCAAATACAGCACTGGACGAGTGATGCAGATATGACTGCAGAAACTCTGGGAAGAGGCTTACTGCAGCTGAGAGAGAGAGAGAGAGAGAGAGAGAGAGAGAGAGAGAGCGAGAGCGAGAGCGAGAGCGAGAGAGAGCGAGAGAGAGAGAGAGAGAGAGAGAGCGAGAGAGAGAGAGAGAGAGCGAGAGAGAGAGAGAGAGAGCGAGAGAGAGAGAGCGAGAGAGAGAGAGAGAGAGCGAGAGAGAGCGAGAGAGAGCGAGAGAGAGAGAGAGAGAGAGAGAGAGCGAGAGAGAGAGAGAGAGCGAGAGAGAGAGAGAGAGAGAGAGCGAGAGAGAGAGAGAGAGAGAGAGAGCGAGAGAGAGAGAGAGAGAGCGAGAGAGAGAGAGCGAGAGACTCAAGTTTGTAAACATTTACTGGGAGAGCCATGAATCCTGGTCATGTTATATATTTCCAGGAGTACATGCATACCAGCCTCCCCTGGGTCGTCCTCCTTCAGCATAACAGCACTCATGTTCACCTCATCTGTGAAGCTGCCGTCCTCAAACACAGACATGGGGGAAGGGTAGAGGGTGTTGGTCCAGTCACTCTCATCCAGGTTCTGAGATTTAACGTACCCAAGAAGAGCAGAAGGGGGGGAAAAAAGCACTCTAGGAAACGATGTTACAGGAGGCCAGTGTAGTTTTTTCTCCCTCACCGTCACGGGCAAGCTCGCGGAGACGCCCGTGGTGTTTGTGTCCTGCATGCTGTGACTCTCACCACGCTGAGGCTGCCTTTGGCATGAGGCGTGTTCACGAAGCGTGACGACTTGCTCCCCGTGCGCAAGATGGCCGACACGTCCGGGTTCCTGAGGGCACTCCTGGGGGTGCCTGCGCCAAGAACGCGATAATTGCCAAAGACGTCGGCGGTTAAGTACACAACCACAAATGTGCAGAATCTGACATGGTCCACACACACACACGTGCACACAGCAGCACAGCAAAGTGTGGATGTGGGAAGAAAACAGCAGGCCTTTTAAGGTCATTGACTGAGAACAGTGTGTGAACGGATGCTGCGCGGTTGTCCAGCGGTGGAGAAGGGTTCTTACAGGACTGTTTGAAGAGGGAAAGAGGCGTGGCACGCGAAGGGGCCCAACCAGGGGTCATAGTGCCGCTGGCTGGGGTGAAAGCGTCATCCTGTGCAAGTGTAACTGGACAGACATTTAAGGATCGAACACAACGTACCTACTGCGGCGCAGTAATTAGGGAACGAAGGCAGGGCCGATTTGTTGTTTACAGTGCTAATGTGGATCTGCCTTTATGACACCATTAAAGCCAGCATTTAAAGTAGTACATCAGGGACTACTATAGGCAGAGCTCTCTGCCCATGAGACCAAACGTGCTAAGGATACATGCAGCCTTTTTGCTTCTTCTTCGTGCTGCTCGTGTCACTTCGAACTCACGAACAACAGGAGAGTTCCTACACAGAACCACACAGAAAAGCAAGTAGCATTAACACACCAGAATACAAGAGGAAGTGTGAGATGTGTCACGCGCAACAACGTGGCTGTGATTCAGTTCCAGCTCATGCCGCAGACCACAAGACAGATGTTACTGGCCTAAATACAACCTCGATTGTTCTTGTTATTTAAAAAGAAAAATGAAGAAGCCCTGTATATTGTTTCAAATGTTTCCTTTTAGCATGAGCAATTTCTTCCTTCCCAAACTAGTCAGAACCAGTTTACAGTAAAGGGGCCGTCATTCATTAGCCAGCAGGGTATTACTGGTATGGTGTAATAACTGTTAAGAGACAGAACACTGCTTATAGAGAGCTGCCCAGCCATCCAGCTGATCTCCAGATCAGCACTGATTCCAGGCAAAGCCATGTCTCCGCTGCGGCTTTACTCCTCTGTGATTGCTGCCACAGCTGACAGGGCCTGAATGAAGCATGCATGCACCTCCACAACAACCCCAACTACGGCTGTGAAGCTTGTACAGCTGGCCAGGATTACTCTACCTATCAGTCGGCATAACTACAGTGCCGCTATGTTTCACCTGAGGATGCTTTAACATCCGCAGTTAGGACTCCCAAAGTAGTGAAAAGTTCGTGCAGGTATGTGACTTGTGCAACATGCTATGCTAGTTAGCTAGCACATACAGCCAGAAAACTAGGTTATTTAGGTACATTTCGTGTCAGACGGTTAGCTAACTTGCTGGACAGGACCTTAAGCGAACAAAAAAGATAAAATATCATATTACTTATATGTGTAAAGACAAGTAAGTGAGAATATTACCAATCCATGTCTGGACATCAATTTGTGTCTTCTAGACAACACTTGGAACCGGTTAGCTGCGCGCCCCCGCGTCTTCCTCGCTTTCTCCTCGACTACGGATAGTCATGCACCACACTGCCCTCCACTGGACAAAAGAGGAACTTCATAGTAATCCTAGTAGAAGACTTTATTCCTAGGTAATGGTCATCAGAATAACCTTTGCATCCTATTTTATCAAACCTAACGATTTTATACATTATGAAATCCTTCAAAGCTCTAGTTTTTCTGCTTTTTCAGTTTTTGAAATGGAAATTAAATTATTGCATGAAGTTTACACCTTATCATCTCATGTTACACTCTGGTTACTTTTACTATTGCACCATTAATAATTTAAAAATTAAACAATTTTTCATTTAACATTTTGACCTGATTAAAACATAGCAGACACAAAATTAACTCAATTTTGCCACAAAGTACTATGCAAATTATTATTGCAT
Organism: Electrophorus electricus; assembly: GCF_041902795.1. Lineage (NCBI taxonomy): Eukaryota > Metazoa > Chordata > Actinopteri > Gymnotiformes > Gymnotidae > Electrophorus > Electrophorus electricus. Next base: position 17,963,897 of record NC_137507.1, read on the forward strand.
TTAATTGAGTCAGTTTATTGGCCAAGTAAATTTATGTGTCTTTGGAAATGGTCTCAGTGTAAATGGTGCACATAGATAAGCTCAAGTAAAATACGATATGTGCAGGTAAGATGACAATGCTGTTAGGATGGAAACAAGACAGACGGACATGAAGCTAATTCTGAATGTGTGCATTTGAGATGTAATTGATAGAAGTAAATATGCAAAACTGACTGAATGAATGCAGGAAATATTACATGGAATTATGGCATGAGTTATGAGAGGATAGATTAATCAGATCTGATTAATTATTGCATGTGGGAAGAAGATTTTCCTCTTTCATTATTGCACCAAATAATTAAATACTTGATGGTTTATATGTTATTTAGACTATAAGTCAACAAATCTTAGTGTACTGTAGTAAAAGATGAAGAGGTAGTAAATGTACACAGGATTCCCAGAGAAACAGGATGTTTCAGACAGAGGTCCTTCATCATGAATACAAATATGTGAAAATTATCTATATGATAGATCGCTCCTTTGCTCGTGTTTTACCTGTTGAGAGAACGGATGGAATGACCTATAAACTATCTACAGCTAAGAAAATAGGAATTTCTTTGGTGTTCACTTAAAATTTTATGATATAAAACATAAACACTTCAAAATCCTCCAGGATGCTGCCAAACCTCCACCCACCTCTAACAGATGAGACAAGAATATCAAACACATGCTTGCCAGGAGAGAGATAAATAATCAACCAATTACTGTATAATCAATCAAATAATAAGTGTAGCCAGAAACTGCTCTAGATGTGCTACATGTAAATTTATTGAAATGGCCACTAAAAAACAGCTCTAAAGGATCAATTTTTATTAGCCATAATTCTTATGCATCATTGCAGGAGTTGTCTATTGTACATCTTGCAAGAGAAATGTAATCTGCTATACATCAGAGAAATCAAGCAAAGGCTTGCTGATTATTTCCTGGAACATTATTGGACCATCAAAATTAAGGATTTGTCAGTTCCAGTTGCAAGTCATTTGAATGCTACTTTTGCAAAGTACTTTCTACTCCTACACTCCAGCCAGGGCTTTAGCCTGACAGTATTCTATCTATTGCCAAAAGAGGATATGTAGAGACTGCACAGCACTTCTGTAAGTGGCTCTGGACAAAGACAAGAACATCTGCCAAATTGTGTAAAAGTAATGCACAATGAAGGTAACGGAAACGTACGTTTTTACCACCTCTCTGTCTCGTTCCGTATATATAGACACAAGGTCTCCAGAGAAACAGGACGTTTCAGATCTGACCCGCACGCCTTGCGAGGAAATGAATGTAAGCACTTTGCTTGCACAGCTGACGAAGGACCTCTGTTCAAAATGTCCTGTTTCTCTGGAAACCTTGTGTGTACTTCAGTACCAGTTTGAATATCTCTACATATCTTACTAAAGTACAGAGCAGTTACTCACCTGGAATCTTCTTAGGCTTATTATCTATAAATCCAAAGTGGATTTCAGTTGAGTAACTTTAGTAAGAGATGGAGAGATATTCAAAATTGTAGTGAAGTGCAATGTTTCCAGAGAAACAGGACGTTTCAGACGGAGATCCTTCATCAGCTGTGATAGCAAAATATTTCTGAGGTTCTAGGCGGAGGGACCAGTTTATACTGGGAATAAATTGACTTATTTGGTGTATTTGGGGAAAAAACAATATAAGTATAACATACAGCAGAAAGACATTTAAAGAACATTGGTAGATAGCTCAGTGTAGTTCCAAGGCTAATGTCAAGTGCTGGACTGCAGCACCCGTGGGGTTTTAATAGGAAGGAGAGAACGATGGGTACATGTGTGTGCAATGATCGATAATCTGCAGACTGAGAGCGGTAAGTGATAGGGGTTTGTGAGTGGTATAGTGTGACTGGCTGACAGCCAGAGCATTGACAACATGGTTATAAAGTTTTAAGCGTGCAGATCAGTCCTTTTTATTTGAGTTTCTTAACTTCATTGTGGACATAACAACAACTGGCAATGCAAAAATACATATTTATTTCATGCAATATCTATTAGTATTAAAATTATAATACTCTCTATATAATCAGTTGTACAAGCAAAGTGCTTCGGAAGGAGGTGGATCCAGTTTATATAGAAAAAGGAAAAAGAACATGTTCAAATTCTTACATATATACAGAATATATATAACAAGGTTCCACTGCACTGGACTGAGATTGACTGAGATCTCATTGCTGGGGTCAAAGCTCCAAATGTCCCTGTCACCACTGGAACAATCTTGGCGTTAAACTTCCATATTCCCTCTATTTCTTCTTTCAGTCCCTCCAACTTTTCATATTCCTTCTTCTGGATGTTTCCATTAGTTCCACATCTATCACCACTGTGTATAACCTCTATTATCACTGTGTATAACCACTATTACCGCCATCTATAACCTCTATTACCACTGTGTATTCCCTCTATTTCTTCTTTCAGTCCCTCCAACTTTTCATATTCTTTCTGCTGGATGTTTCCATTAGTTCCACATCTATTACCACTGTGTATAATCTCTATTACCACTGTGTATAACCTCTATTACCACTGTGTATAATCTCTATTACCACTGTGTATAACCTCTATTACCACTGTGTATAATATCTATTACCACTATTACATCTATTACCACTGTGTATAACATCTATTACCGCCATCTATAACCTCTATTACCACTGTGTATAACCTCTATAATCACTATTACATCTATTACCACTGTGTATAACCTCTATTACCGCTGTGTATAACCTCTATTACCAATGTGTATGACCTCTATTACCACCGTCTATAACCTCTATAACCCCTGTGTATTACATTTATATGCTGTGTACTCCATCTTTTCCTATCATGTCTGGTTGGTTCTCCATTGCTTGTTTATCTGTTGGGATTTGGAGGTCCCACAGGATCTCAGCCTTGTAGTTCTCCACCTTCTCTGACCCTTCTCATTTGTTTCTGGGGATGGCCAGCTCACATGCATATCAAATGTCCCTGTATATGATCCCTGTCACTCAATCGTCTCTCTTAATTTACGCCTTCCCTCCCAGCATTTTACATTTTTTATTACATTTTTAGTTATAGTAATATCATTTGGGCTTCCATATACAAAGAAATTTTTAAGAATAGCTACTTTATCTGAATGTTTTGAATTAACTGGCTTTCTAACTTAAAGGTTAAATATTCTGACCGCTCATAATATTTATATCTAGATAACTTCATTATCAATACAGTTGTATTTATTGTATTGTACAGTTGTATTACAGTTGTATTTATTCCCCTGGTGCAGTCAATTCTGCTCTCCAAACTATATGATGTTGAGATAATACAGATGTTTATAATTTCCTTTTAATACATTTTTTTTTTATAGTTAATACATTTCTGTTTTTATGTATTACGAATTGCTATATATTCAAGTATCATTATCCCGTATTGCCCAAGGAAGACTGGTTCTCTTTTGAAACTGGCTTCTCAAGGAAATCTTCCTTATTCCACAGTGACATCTCAATCTAAAATAAGGGAGCGACAATAATGGGAGGTGGGACAAAGGAAGAGAAAACTTTCAGCCTCCGGTTCAAAATCCCACTAAA